>NC_079159.1:47699232-48031007 GCF_947563725.1 Argiope bruennichi | reverse complement strand
AAACTGCTCTGGGTTCTTTATTTCAAATTATAAATCACTTTCATATGTTTCATTTGATTAAACTATTGTTTTATTTTAACAAAAAAAAATCATCCAAAAATCCATGCATGTAAAAAATTGTAATAAAAAGTGAAAATTATCACAAGGAACACTGGCTGTATAATGTCTAAAATTAATCTTTGGGAATAAATAAATCAGCGTTCTAGCAAGCAGAACTGTAAAGTCTAAAAAAATGCGAGAATGACTTGGAAAAGCGTAATTTTTCGCGGAGGAAAAGTACTATTTTGTTTGTTCATTGGTGTTCTAGACGATAGAATTTTAAAAAAGTAAACCAAATTCAATAGTCCAAATTCGGAAACTAAACATAGATGATGTATTTATTTGAAAAGAACCTAAACATTGCGTTCCAGGCAAAATAGCTATGAACGAATTTGGAGGTCCAAATCTTAAAAGCGCCAACTGCGCATTGAACAGGACGCCCCAGGGAATCCTCAAATCGGAGTTCCGATCCTTAAATATATCTATGTTCTACGCACGAGAGTTGCAAGCAGTATACAATATTTGGAACCAAAATCTTAGATTTACATAGGATATACAAAGAATATTTTCTGTACTAGGTTTCTTGCACAAAGTGGAGGAAGGCGATGATACCTTCAAGAATCCATTTGCATACTGAAATGCAAAGTGAGAAAAATATACTAAAGGCGATAGTGAGATCTAAAACTATAGATTTCCTTCGGGAACAAGCCAATTTTTCTTTTAAAATCGTTTGAAAGGGGATATCTAACACTTGGATCCCATTTAGAATTAAAATTAGATTACTGCGAAATAGTATATTGGATTTCGGGATTCTAAAATTTAAATCATAGAATTACTAAATGTGCAAAAGAGAAAATAGTTAAATATAAATTTATAATTGCAATCTTTTGATTTGCGAATTGAACAGCTTAATTAGACATACATCTCATTTGTAAAACTGAAATATATAAAAACTCTTATGTGGATATGAAAGCAGGCCGAATTTGCCAACCGTCATTTGGTAATAGCTTGCACATACGGATTGTTTATATGCTGGGAGTTTTGAAATATGAAGGTTTTATGTTGTATGAAAGCTATATTTATTGTATGAAAGTTTGTTTCAAAAAGTTTTATAATATGAGAAATATGTTGAAAAATTTCTATTAAAATTGAAATAGCCCAAAACAAGAAATTAATGCAATTAAAAGTGTTAAATCTTTCATATGAAGATCCAGTCGAAATAACGAAATAGAGATGTAAAACATTTATGTGTACAGAGCGACATTTCTGAGTTGCAGGAGCATCGCCAATTAATTTCGCCGCTTTGAAGTATAGTTAACCACTCAGAATGCTCTATCAATACTGCCTAAGTAAAATTTAAAAGAATATGATAATAAAATATAGTATTGCATTGTGCTAAGATTTAGTTCATCAAAGCTGATTGGAATCTGCTGAGATTATTTCGTTGTTATTAACATTATGTCTATCAATTTTGATGATATATATTTTATCAAACAGAAAAGGAAAAGTAAATTTAATCTTGATTTTTAAATATCTTAGAATTATATATTTTTGAACTCGAACTTTTGCATAAATACCTTTCTGATACCAGAAAATTTTAATTTTAGAAATCAATATTGATAACTGATGAAAAATTCATGCTAGTATTCCAAGCAATTTAAGTAGTTTAACTTAAAATCTTATTACAAGAAGAAATGAATAAATAAATGGCGCGCGAACTGGGATCAGATAATGATTCCTAGAGGTTGGTAAAAGGGACGAGCAGAGTGTAACCCTCAAGTTTATTTTTATTTCAAAATATTTACTAGTATAAAACCCACTTGTAGAATCTTTATGATTTTTATGTCTTTTAAATTGAATACTGTTTGGTATTTAATTACATATTTAAATACTGAAAATCTGTAACTCTACGAATAAAATACGCCATTGTATCTGAAAGAATAAATATTTGTTTCATAATAAAAGGATAAATAATTTCTTTTCCTCAGAGAATTACTGAAATAACATTCCTTTATTTTGTTGCCAAAAATGTTCTTTAATCCCTCATCAAAACGAGTTTAATGTCCATCTTTATAAATTTTTCCAATGCAATCGGCACTATTTTTATAACCGTATCAAAATAGTTTTGAATTGTTGCTTCAAATATCCTATAATCGCGTGTTTTTTCTTATAAAAAGACAATTTAAATTATTTTATTTAAATTTCAATCACATCATTTAAATAATAGGTAGTAACTACATAATATAAATTAAATTTGCATGTAATAATACAAAATACAGCATTAACCAAAATTAGAGCACAACTAAATCGGATGAAGTTAAAATATACACCAGCGAACTTAAACTCTTTCCATGATTCAATCACAGAAATCTAAAAATACAAAATTTAAAAGCAGACAAAACGTCTTTACTGCCAAACATTCGGCAAAAGTATTTTTTCGAATTCTTAGATCATATTCCATTTTTAGGCTCAAAGGATGATAAAAAGAGAAAAAAAAAAAAGCAGTGGAATCATTTTATATTTTTTTATAAGAAAGTGCTGAAACATTTCATTGATGGTGAAATGTGATATTTGATAAATGGCACGCTTTCAAAAGCCCACTACATTATCTTTCCACCATATATTACTCCATCAACAGTTGCCCCTGACAGCTTAAGATAAAAAAAAGTAGGCTTAAGTTGGGAAAAAAAATTCCTCCCAAAAAGTAAAGTAAAATACACCTATATTTTGAAATGGAAACCTTTCATCCTACTCTCACTAGAAGTATTCCTTTAAGTTTAAGGTGAGAATTTTTATATGAAGTTGGTTATAAAGGATTGATATAAATTTTTAACAATAAAAAGAAATGCAGGAGATGAGATTTCCCTTTTATACCCAACCTTTTTATGATTCCAGTTGGAGTAGTATACTCGATTTATATTTAGTCTTTTCAACACGTAAATCCAGTTACCTTTTGTTTTCTCCGTATTGGCTGTTATATGCTCATATTTCCTCTCAGCAGTTTTTCGCTGCAGAAAAACATAACAGTAAATTTCGATTGTTCTTTTAGAACTATAAATTACCTCGCTTTTTGCTGCGTTTTAAACCCCTCAAGTGAACAATCTTCTTAAAAGATAAATTAAGCCACTATCCAATAAATTAAGTATGTACTAGATAAATTGATTTTTTTGTCCTCCCCCCCCCACCCCATGCTATGCTATTGCATTCACAATAGTATTAATTACTATAAAATTTAGTGTTAATTGATTAATTCTTAAGCTCACAAAAATAATATAATATCAAACAAATACAAAAACAATAAAAACAATATAAAACAAAAACAATATATACCTTTTTATAATCTCTTTGTAATTCTAGATCTCATTTATATGCTTCATTAAATTAATTCAATTTATAACTTTACTGCTTCATTTGTGCCCCAGTTACATAATTTGATAATTTGTAATATATTTTATTAACTTACATGTAGTTAAATTACATTCATTCACTATCAAACGTGCACTTCTACGAAATATATATACATGAATGACAAAATTAAATTTCGTAGATTTCTGAAGGGCGTTAAGAAAGATAAAAAATTGGGACAATAGTCGCTTAAATTATGCGATCTGAATGCATTTTTGAATGCTAGCACAAGTCTTACTGAAAAGTCTAAAAATCCAGTGAAACATCCTGCAAATGTTCTATTCAGTCTTCCACAACCCTTCCATTCTCAAAACAGTGTGTTTTGCAGCTGAACATTGTAAAGCCGCATTAGTTATGTTATGCAGACAAATGCTGACTTGCATATACAAAATTATGTGTTCTCTCAGTAAACATGACAAGATTCGCCCATCCAGACGAGATTTTGTGACTACAATTCCAGTTTTATGTCAGATTTTTGTTTCAGTCGGTTGATAAAAACGTGTCTAAAACACAAATACCATTTTTGGATACTATTATGTGGCGAGTCATCACATAACTCGTCAATGATGACACGATGGATTCAATAAAAATATTTAATTCGCGTCAAAAGTTAATATTTCGTAACTATTATACGCCAAGTGTCATGTAAGGCATTCTCTGGAATGGCAAGTTTATTAGAGAGTATGCGAGAAAGTTTTGGAGAGATCACTCCTGTTGGTAATCTTAATAATTTGCATAATTACCACGGATTCTTCTCTACATACAACTCGCACGACCAATCAAATCAAAATTAATCACTCAAGTCGATTTCAAACAGTGATCCGCCAAAAAAAAAGAAAGAAAAAAGAAACCAGACATGACACAGGCTTAAAAACCAGCAGGAGTGATCTCTCCAAAACTTTCTCGCATACTCTCTAATAAACTTGCCATTCCAGAGAATGCCTTACATGACACTTGGCGTATAATAGTTACGAAATATTAACTTTTGGAGCGAATTAAATATTTTTACTGAATCCATCATTGACGAGTTATGTGATGACTCGCCACATAATAGTATCTAAAAATGGTATTTGTGTTTTAGACATGTTTTTCTCAACCGACTGAAACAAAAATCTGACATAAAACTGGAATTGTAGTCACAAAATCTCATATCGAATTTGATATATTTAAGTCATTTCGTTTTAGCCTTATCACGTACGTTTGCATGTTTCTGAAAGTACAGACAGACAGACAGTTAACCCATAATTGGATTTGGCTCAAAATTTGACAAGTCCTATACTATAAATTTTATATCTGCGTGCCAAATTTTATCTATCCAGCTCTCTTCGTTTGTAATTATCGTGTTAATTTATATTCGAACAGCCAGGCAGACTCACTTCATCAGAACAGATTTTATTCAAAATGTGATCCAAATCTACAAATTTGGTGTAAAGACCACATATCAAATTTCAACCATCTAGCTCAAACAGTTTTTAGTCATCGCGCTCACAATCACAGAAACGTTGTTTCAAAAAAGCATTTTTCACACTCGAGGAGGTTTGAAGCGTGGAAATGCGTCAAAATCTCCAGTCCGAATTTTTTGACGATTATTATATTTTCACTCTATTCATATATGAAATGCTCAATACAAAAGAAAGTAAAAAGAAATTCAACTTCATGAAATAAATTCTGCCAAACATCGGAAAGTAAAATAAGTATGATTAAACGAACAATAAAATGAATAAATTCATAAATTCTATCTCAATTTCGATTCTGAAAACGTTGAAATCCACATTTCCACAGAAATAAAGTACTAATTAAAAAAAAATAATGCTAAAAGGAAGTATTAGCAATAACTTCCAACTTAAATGAGAAAATTACAAATTAGCAGATCTCAGCTTATTAACCTTCGCCACAATCCAGCATAAAAAATATGCAAATAAAATTAAAAGTTTATGATCCCATAAGTACATTATATTCAAGAACACTCAAATGAAATCTAATCATTCAACGCAAACTGAAACAAATGGTAAAGTACAAAAAAAATTTTAAAATTGCGAAATACAAAATTAAAAAAAAATACTTAATATAAAATTAAAATAAATCAACGCTATCCCTATATCCGCTCACAAACACTACTGGGTTCTGTTCAGAGATAAAATGCTAACATACATAACAAAAACAAATTTTTATTTATGCTCCCATTCATTATTTGCACACATAAAAAGCTTGTCTGAATTGTTGAGATACACAACAAAAGTTAGCTTGATGAGGAAAAAGCAGTTGAAACAGAACGGTTGATCATTCATGCACTAGTGAAAGTTCATAATTGTACCTGCCGTATATATAGAGATGTATCATGTGGCATAAAAAACGAATCCTAAATACTTTACTGTGCTCGGTTCCAGAATATGTTATTTTTTCCTTGGGTTTTTTTTTTTTTTTAACTATCAAAAACATTAACTTTTTTTTTTTTTTCATTATTTTGACGAACTTTTATAGACATCACTTTTCAGAATTGAATCACTGAAAAATTTTAAAGAGTTGCTTTAAAATATATTCATTGTAGACACCAATAAATTAAAGTTTTAGATACTCACAAAAATAAAAAAAATTCTTAACTTACTAAAATTCTGAACTCACAAATTCATGTTTCAAAATGCATGAAAATTTTTGAGCAAGTTTTAAAATATAATCAAATTAAAACTTTAAAAAAACTATAATCATCTTTTACTCTTAAATAATTTTTTGATAACATTTGTTTTTTGAAACTCAGCATGGAAAAAAAGAAAAGAATTTATAACATTTCATTTTTACTCTAACATTACTAAAATTCTACACATTTAAAAACTAATTTTAGATCTCATTTAAAAAGAACGGTTGACCATTCAAGCACTAGTGAAAGTTCTTAGTTCTTTCTTCCTCTTCTTCTGATCTTAGAACTTGTTCAAGTGCAAACTGAAATAACAACTTCTAAAATCCTCAAAATATTAATATTTTACCCATAATTGTTTATTTGTTGTAAGATTCAAGGACAAAACAATATGTAAATTTTTTTGCACAAATTCACTGGTCCCAAATATTATTATGTACTTTTACATCACATTAACTAAAAGTTCGAAATTCAGTTATAAAAATAAATTGAAAGATTATTTTCAATCAGGAAATATTAAAGAAAAATCAAAAATAAAATTTGCTGCTATTCTATAATTATCAAGCTAAAACAATTTAACTCCTTTCAAAGACATGTGGAATCAATGGTTTAAATAGGTAATGATCCAAGGAGAACACTCTTTTTACAAACATCACATGTAATTACAGAAAAGCATCAGCAATCCAGATTAAAATGTATTTTATTATATCTGCATAGCAAGTTCATCAGACTATTAAATCTCATAGACATCTTTTCAGTTGACACCTATTTAATTTGATATAAATATGATAGTACCATTTTTGAAAAACCTAATAAAATATTTCAGAGACAATCTTTTGAAATGAGTAGATCATAAAAAATTATGTTGTTCCAATAAAAAGAAGAAAATATATTTACATTATAATCAATACATATTCAATGGATTAAAAGATGATGGAAAATTATAATTTCCAAGTAATATTCACAATGATTATTTACAGAGCAAAAAAAAAATATGTACAATATTTATTTTTCAGGTTTTTTTTTAAAGCAATCAAAAGTAATTTTTTTTTTGTCTTATATGAGCAGTTGCTTACAATAAAAGATTTAAAACATCATTTTAAAATGATTTTATTAAAAATTTTGAAAGAATACTAAAAAGGAAGTCATTTATACTTATCTAAATTGATGCATCTATGATAATATATATATTGCTATTGCTGCTATAATCAATAATATCAAATCAGAACTTTATGTGTATATTTCAAGCATTATAATTAATCTGCTGTTACAATTCATGAGTTACTTTTGAATATAATATAGTAAAAAAAAAAGTTTTATTTAAAAAAAAAATCATCATTTACTTCTTATAATAGTCTTAAGAATGGGAAAAATTTAATATAATGGATATTTACCCTAGTGGCTGAAATAATAATCATAAATCATATGATTTGAAAAAAATATTCAATAATGAACAAAATAATAAGAAAAATGGGCAGGAGGATCGGTTCTACTGCCATGAATGTATAACAATGTTTGTAAACAAAGAAAACCTCAATTTTAGAAACAAACTTGTATATACTTGATATTAAGGAAATAGATTTGTTTCTATATATCTAATACTGTTCATATTCAAAACATTTGACTTTATATACTTTAAAGTTCTATAATGACAATCATTAAAACAATATAATATCAAATAATATTATTGATCACCAAAACATTGAAGAATTACATTTAAATTTCATTTTAGAATAATTGAAAATTTTATCAGTCAAAATCTAAGAAAATTATTTTTCTCAATCTCCTGTAGGAAAAATTTCAAAATTCAGACAGAAATATTAAATGACCGTAAATTTCTGTCATATAACAAAAATAGATATAAAGTAATTTTTTTTTAATACGATCAATAAAACTCTCATCCTAAATGCTAAATATTAAATATGCTAAAAATTAAAATAAAATCGTCTGCAAAGAAATATAATTTTCAATGCACAATTTCATTCAATTAATAAAATTTATAACTTTTATTATTAATTTTATTACAGCATATTGGAATTAAAATTAGATAAACAGTTTTTGAAATTAAATAAAAACGAACAGGAATAGAATATTAATAAGAGTTGAAGCTTTTCATTACTAAAAGCATTATATTAATATTTAGATTAATAATGATATTTTTATAATAAATATGAATAGTTAAGACAGCAATGAAAGCTACTAATAGCAAAAAGTTTTTGGCAATAAAAAATGATGAAATTTCTTATAATTAAATGAAAGTAGCATGAATAATTATGCATTTGCCTACTTATACAAAATAACATTATGTTATGAATGTTAACAGGAATAAATATTATTCTCATATCTATAATATCTATCTGTAATAATGTCTCTCTAATCTTCTGTCGAATAATAATGTCAGACAGTATAAACAAATCTGTATATTTAAAGAATTTTATAAAAGACCAAATCATGAATATTTATTCATCTGATGAATATGACAAAAAGTTAGTTTATTTGCATTAAAAAGCTAAATGGGAATGAACAAATTTCAACAAAGAAATTATCAGCTACTTTGAAAAAAAAAAGATAATAATAATGTTAATAATAATGCCCAATAAATATTTTAAATTTTAATGAATTTGCATTATAGTGATCTCAAATTTTACTTGGTGACTTAGGATTATGCCTTCTATGGTATATAATGCAATCAACCACCTTAATGACCTATTTGGGTCACATGGCAATTAAATCATTAATAATGTACTGTTTTAATTAATAGCAACTTTATTTAATTCTGAGTATCTGAGTAAGACCACTAAAGGTTTACTTTCACAAAAACATACCAAAATGATTATTACTTCAAATAATCAAGACTGAATTACTGAGAAATAAAACAAAGTTAAAAGAACATAAGTGGATTTTTTAAATTTACACTGCCTTCATAAATCAATACAACTACATAATTAATGATGAATAATGCATATTTATGCTGACATATATAGCTACATAAATATAATATATATATTCACTAAAGCAGCGTAATTATATAATATTATACATTAATAAAAAATAGTTAATAGCATTATAAGCATTTTATTATAAAACAATCTCTATTCTTAATACCCAAATTCCCAAAAAATCAAACACCATTAGTTAAGTCAGATCAACTTTATATTTCTCTTAGAATTCTCAAGAAGTTCCAACGTCATTTTGGAAATTCCACTTAAAAGTATTATCTTCAAATTTTTCTTCACATGAATAGTAATCAAACACAGGCATTGTATATAGATCTATCTCACTAACTGTTCTATATATACAAACTATATAAAAACAGGACATTCTTGAAATTATCTTTTTGAAATTGTTATATGATGAATTTTTTTCGTTCTACACAAACTGATATATTTTTTATGGGAGAAAGAAAAATATAATGATTTTTTAAAATATATTTAGATATATTTGATAAAATATTATTTCATTCTTTTTAAATATCTTCAGGAAAGTTGAAAGAAAATTCTAGGATAGAATTATTAGCATCAAAACACTAAATTAAAATGCTACTAAAAATGGTGAAATTCATTTTTTTTATATATATCACTAAACATTGTGTCTAGATACATTTGATAAAACAAAAAAAATTCATTAAAACAAAAATTGATGAGAAGAATTTTTTAATGTATTTTTATTATAATTATAAAAATTTTTAATGTATTCTTTTTAATTTTTTTAAATTTAATTTAGGCATTTAAAATGTTAAATGCCTAAATTAATTAGGATTAAACAGAACCAAATTTTTGAAATTTCTTATTTGTTTGTTACAGTATTGTGATAAAATAATGGCATTTCAAGGTTCCATTTAACAGTCTAAAAAAATCGTTGTTACTTCCATTTTTATACTAAATCATAAACCACATTAAATCATATTAACACTAGATAGATGCAACTTTTTTTTCACTTTTGCTAATCAGTATGCAGTTTTGATAATCCAGTATTTATAAGCCAGAAACTGTTAACTTTAGTCTTTAGAATTATTTATTGTACTAATTCATTGACTTCAATAGCTTTGAAAATTCATTGATACATCATAGCTTTGACAGCTTTCTGATTCTTTTACAGGCTTTTTTAAAGCTTACGCTAAAATCTACAAATATTAGTGTGGAAAAACAAAATTCTCCTTATTGTAAATAATAAAAAAAACTAAGTCATATCATCGAATATTATACATTTTTATTTATGAGTTAAGATCTCTTTCACAGTTGTTTTTTTTTTTTTACTTTTGATTAATTGCATTGTTACATGATGGGTTAAAATTTAAAGCAACGTAATGTAATTTATTAAAACATTCAAAATTATACACTTGGGATGTCATATTATTCACACCTGAAATCCCAGCAAATCTAACAAAATAAATGATCCAGCTCTTATGGCTTAGTTTTCAATCCAAAATAATTTAATCTACACTAAATATCATTTTCTTAAAACATGAATAGCTCATATTTTGAAAATAAAACAATGCAAACTCATTTCATTTTATTATTATTATTCCATGCATTTGTAATCAGAACAAGTACATGTAAAAACTTATATATTTAAATCACAGTTTTCATTAAAATTTCATACACTCACTTTTCTTTAACTAAACTGATACGAGAGTCAAGGTTTTAAAAATACAACTGTGACACTAGGATATGATTTCAAGTCTTTCCACAATTTTGAAACATGTTCTAATTAGCATTGTAAGAATAATGTATTATACAATAGCAAAATGAAACAAAGATTTTGTGTATCTGCTTTTTTTTTAGTTGTTGTGACATCAAATGATTTAACACATTTTGGTTAAACGAGTGATCTTGTAGTTTATCATAAATCATCTCATTACATTTATATATATTTCCATCCACTTTAGTAAGTTAATCAAAATCAATTACAAATAATATATTTAAAATTTTGTCAAAGAAGTTCTGAATAAGAAGAAATGATTCCTGAACTATCTCATCACTATTTACAAATAAAATTTTCTAATAATAAATAATTTTCCATGCAATCTTTCGAGATCTCTAGATAGCTGTGATATGCTAGATATTTTATTTCTAAAACCTAAGTAATTTTACATCAGAAATTTTTTTTCTTATTTTTCATTTCGTTGTTAAATATTTTTCAACTTCATAGAAAGTTTAACACCAAATTATATGCATAATAAAACTTACCAAACTCCTGTATAAACTCGTTCTTTTGTAATTTCAGTTTTCAAACTACCGCCATGCTTCAGAAAAGAAAGCAAAACTTTCTCCAGGGTTGCCAATTTTCGAATTGAAAAGTTTTCTATCACACTATAAGTTAAAAGAAACAAAAATTCTAAAATTTATTCATCATTCAAATGAAGAAACATTTCGACTACGGATATTAAAACAATAAAACCCGATTTCAAATATAACTGCTGAAGAAAATAATTTATACCATGGACTTTTTGAGGTGCTTTGTACATACAAACAATACAATTCGCGGTACAGTAACTACTTTGCCAACGGATTATGGAGTCGAAGTTGATTAATGTGACATCATTGAAAATATCATCTAAAATAGTCTTGAATTGTATAACACAAAATGCTTGCCTCTACTAATAATTATGTATATTAAGACGTGCTATGAGTTGTATTTACAATTATTCAGATAGAGCGTAAAATTTCCCTCTTAATATTTACTCTTGTACATTATCTCCGAGATATTTTTCGATATTCTGAGTGCTGAACAATATTGTGAAGATATTGCAACAAAGTTTGGGAAATTTTATGCTTGTATGATTTTTAATTTAAAAATGTTTTAATGTTAAACTTATGCTTTTGCGATGCAACAAAACAATAGCCACATGAAAACGCGGTTCAAATATCCTTAAATATGTCTGGGTTAATGAGTTCTTAAATCTGAGCATAGTCAGCAAAATCGGAATGGAAATTTGTCAGTTTAGTGGGGTTTTTTATTCACATTTTTTTTCACTAAATATGTGCACATATTTATTAACTTATAAAAAAATAACAATTTCTGTAAATCTTATCACATAAATAATAAATTTAAATATCGATACATATAGATTAAAATTTAACAATGAAAATGAATTCGCCTAGATACAGATATAAACAAAAAATAATCACAACTGCATTAAGCAAATCATAAGAATGAAACAGAAACAAAAAGAACTATAAATAAATTTTTAATTATAGAGCATTAATTATATTGTCAATTATAAATCATAAATGTTATTTTAAATAGAAAAATGATTGTTCTTTCCGTTTTTAATATTCTTTGCACATTTGTGGTAGATTCAAAAAATTGCACCAGTTACTTTACATTTAATATACAAACAAAAATGAACAATAAAAAATTATCAAATTTCAATAATTCATTTGGAAATATTAATGAGCATTTTATTTGATTTGCTTTTTATGGTCAATACTTTTAAAACATTCTAATTTGAAATTTTTGTTCATATGGTTTCACACATTTATTTAAAACTCATTAAAACTCGAAAATTCCTTTTATGAAATCGTTGCAAAAAAAAAAGCTTTTTTAAAAAAATATTCCTTTTGTCAATGTTTAAAGTAAGCTTATTGATAGTAACAAAGTTTCAACTTATAGAAAGGTACAGTGTGACAATATATATATAAGTAACCAATCTAAAATAAGAAATATTTTGAAAACGATATATATATATATCTAAAGAGTTGACATTTTATACACATTATTTTGCAGCAAAAAATTCCACAATTAATGCTAAAGTTTTAAAAAAAATTTATGTTTATTTAATCATTTAAAATTAATTTGTTTTCTTTTTTGTCTTTATCTTCAAGTAATTGCAAAATATTCCGGATATTTAGTAAGATATAATTGATTGAGCATTTTAAAGAATATAATTGATTTTTGCAAAACGATTCATTAGTTAATATTATTTTAAATTAATCAAAAATAATCAATTTTATTTATTTTCATATGATAACTTGATTGGTATGAATTCAATCCTATCTAAATGGATTCAAAGTTTTCAACTATAAAACTGAAGAAATTCAGAAAATAAATTCGAGGCGAAATTAATAACTCGTTCTCATTTATTTCACAAAAGCATTCTATTTATTGTCATACTAACCACTTATCGTACCCCATATAATTTAAACTAAAATATCCAATATATTTTCGCAACAAATATTGCTATTTAATGTTTCTATATAAAAATGCTTTAACCGATAATATATTTATTTAATCAAAATTTTGTTTTCATTTTCAAATAATAATTTGTATTGCTACGAACTTTCCATCTCCATATCTGAAGATACAAAATCCATCGAAGAATTGCTTTGAAGTCCTTTACTTTGAAACTCAAACAATCACCAAACAAACGATATTAACTAGAATAGAAACTCAGCACCATTCCATTCTCAAAGTGCATCCTATTTGCTTTAATATCGATTATCTACAGAGCAATCTGAACATGGTAAATAAGAAATGATCTCGATTCTGGATAAATCATGCACTCTATTCTTAACCTGTTTCACACAAAAGCACGATCACCCAGGGCTTGTATCCCTTTCCAATCAGCGTTTTGCATAAATTTTACAGAGTTTTCAGCCTCTTCAAAATCAGAAATTCGGAACCTCATTAGCGGGACACACCTTTTAATTGTCCACGGAGATTTTAATGCGTCCCATTTCTCCTCACAGGCAAAATCCAATTAATAGATGCGCAGCGGGGCAGAGGAAGAGCTATGGTGTTTGAAATTTGAATTATTAATTACATCCTGATCAGTTTAAGTCCTTTTAGATTAAATAATCTGAGCTCTTTATAATAATTCATTTCGGTCTGCAATAACGAAGCTAGATTCTAATTAAAAGTGAAAATCTAGAGAAATTCAGAAGAATAGAAATGTTTCAAACATGGATGTTTAAGATATTATGAAATGTGATACAATTTTTTCTAATTGGAATTTATCCATTATTTTAATTAAAATTGATTACAAGATATAATTTCAACTAAAGCACATTTATTAAAACCTTTTTGTTTGAATTACCAATATCACATGCGGATTCCTATCTTTCTTTTCTAATAAAGTTTTTCCATATAAGGTATAAGATATCATATTTTTCTAATGCGTTTTTATAGAGAAAAGTTTGTTTATTTTTGTATGTGCTACGATCTAGAATTTCTATTTGATAAATTTTTTATCAGCCATAAAGGATATCATATATAGCGAAATTTGTTACTTTCATAAAAGATGCACTAATTGTGATGGAACCAGAACTTTGTTAACGACATGATATTTAATTACTTAAATAAGATTTTTGAAGCTTATTAATTTCAAAATACTTCTATTGTTTCATTTCATATAAATACTAATTTTCTTTCTCTTCATTTATTTCGCTATTTTTCATCTTAACTGGAGAGATAGCATATATTATTTATAATCAAATGAATTTGATAACAATTTCTTCTCAGCAACAATAGATTTCATCCATAAATCAATGAGAAAGTCACCTAGTATCTGTGAAATTAGTTGATTTACTGATAGATGATTAGTCTTGAAACGTGAATAATTAATTATGGTAACTCGATCAGTACTGCTTATATTGAATATCCATTGTGGACTAGTAATCGGTTTAACTGGGTGCAGACCAGATGTCAGATATCGCGTACAATTGTACACCAATACTTCCTATCTACTATATGATATTCAATTTTTGAATAGCATTAAAACTGAATTCCAAATTAACTGAATTATAGACATGAATTAGAGATATGTAAATCGAAGAGAGATGCCAATGTAAATAGTCGTTTAATAATATAAATACGAAATTGATATAGTTCTAAAGTCTTATTTTGAATATGTCTTACAGCCATTTAACAATACATTCAATTGAATAAAGGGATTTGTCTGCAAAATAATGTCACATTTATTTGATAATCACCAGAATTTTGTATTTGCCCTGAAAAAAAAAATAAAAGCTAATTTAATTCCGATTTATTTGTTTTATTAGAAGCTTTGATTCTATTATATAGCAAATAAATTCTGAAAATAATTCAACTCAGTACACTTTTAAAATCAATCTGATGAACTTTAAATTGGATTGCAGACGGATTGTTTCTTAAATAAAATAAGATATTTGGTAAAACCATTTGAATGAGTTTCATGTCAGTCTCATACTTGTATTCAATTATATTATATTTTTAAAATGAAAGTTGTATTGAAGTCTTCAGTGGTAATTAATTTAATTAATAAACTGTCTTTTAATCTTTTATACGAATCAAAATAAAAAAAATAAACGTCTTTAACAAAATATGTCATCATAGAGAAATTAATTCACTTATAGTCCACGAAAACCAGGTATGTGTATTTTTCTTTAATTTTATCATTTATTTTCATGAGCATTTAAAAATTTATGTATTTGTATTCTGTATAGCAAATACCTTATAATTATTTTGCTTTTAATACTTAATAATTATTAAGTTTAATTAATTTTCTGAATGAACTGCTTATCACTGAATTTTGAATTTTTCCGGAAAAAAAATTAAATTACACTTTCGATGTAAATGAATGGCGATTCAAATTTACAAAGTAAGAATAGAATAATATTAATTAACTCACTCAATGGATCTAACATTTTATAATTATTAATTTTCTAAATATAATACAGAATTTAAAGTTAATTTCATCAAATTCATTAATATTTAGATAAAGAAAAATTAATTTTATAAATTGGTTGTAAAAATTCAAATTGTTTAAGGAATATTACTTCCATGGAAATGTTAAATTAATTTGCAATAGAATTAACCAATTTTTTAATTATATTCTTTTGACAGAGCAATCGAATACCTACAAAATTTTAAAATCATAATTTTTTATCTTTTCTAAAGCAACTGAGAGAAATAAATTTTAACAAATCATTATTAATTAATAATATTCTATAGTTCATAATACTTTACATTAAACGTAATATTTTAGTGTTAAATACTAATAAAATAATAGTAAAACATTTCTCCGGTTTTCACATTAAATGCTTGAAATTGATAATATTCAAATTTTAGAATATTTTCTTTGATACACAATAATATGAAATACGAAAGAAATCCGCCCGATGTATGTACGGTGAAAAGTTCAATAAACTTCTAAATAGGTAATAACGCTTTATTTCACGGAAAAACAGGAAGTACAGGAAGTAAAACACACTAATCGAACACAAGATAATACTTGAAGAAATAGCAATACATAGGAAGACAAGAAAACAGCATTAAAAGGTTGCATCAGCACACGGAAAGCATTCAGAGGGCAGATAGAAAGCTCGTTAAGCAAACACTCTAGAAGAATTCATCCGGTTTATTCGCGTAACCTTCCCCTCTAATGTAGTCTCCGTAACCAGATATTAAATTCTCTCGATATTTAATTAAAAAGATATATTCTCAGGATATTAAATTCTTGGTTTCTAATAGAGATATTATCAGAATTCTTGTATTTCCAGAACCTTCATTTTTGTTGCCACATCTGTAGATATGGATTTGGCATTTCTTTAGTACCTATTAAAATATTTGTAATATTTTTTTTCCTTAGTATAGGACTAACTGTACAGAGAATAAATACTGCATATTCGTTAAAATATTGTGTTCATATTGATTCATTTGGAATTTCTCAATAATGCAAGTCAAGATTTAATAAATTATCCGAAGTTTATTCGATATACAAATCTCGGTATAATGTTAAATGCTTAGTGTATTGATTTATATTTTTTTGCAAATCTCATACTAAACTCCATTTGAAAAAGCATGCTAAAAGAACGATGATTAAAAAAATATTACGAATGAATGGTTTGTTTTTTATCATTAGCTTTTTCATATTTATTTTTATTTTATCGGGAAAAGAAGAAACTAGATGATTTTTGAAGCCTGTTAAATGAGGCTTTAATGCAAATTTTTCTTTTCAATTGATTTCTTATTGTGACGCAGCTATTCGCAAGATATTTAAGTCCACGATAGTGATGAGTGTATGAAACAAACATAGATAGATATTACATAATTTCACATGAAGTCGATAAATATGTCACAGCTTAACAAGTATGGATCGATTTCTAACTTCAAGTCTAATCTGTTTCAATTCCCCAAATCCTCCAAAAAAGTGAAAAACTTAATCTTTCAATTTAAGCAACAACGAATATACCATTTTTCCTTTCACACTTGGCATTAAATAAAATAGTATATTTGTTTAAGACATGAAAAAAAAAATCATTCACATTTTTTATTGGCAGCAATAAATTAAATTTTATCTTCCTTTTTAGAAATTTTAAAAGTTCGAAGTAATTGGTGTTGCTTAATATGCCACGATAATATGCCTTTTTGAGGTTGAATTCATCAGGAGAATAACGTGTGAAGCAATCAAGTGTTAACTTAAATGCAGATTAAAGAATATTCATTATGTTAACTGAATCTAAATTTGATTGAAAATGTTTTACAAAAATTAAAATGGTACAGTGTTGAATCCAAACATTGTAACCATAATCGTTGCTCAATCCGAATAATACATATCATACCAGATACCTTTCATATCATACCTTTTCTGATAAGGCTTTATTCTGAAAGAATTGAAGCCACGTGTGCGATAAAGTTAGGGAAAAAATCGTTTAAATGATTCTAATACTTTAGCCTTATCCGACAGGTTGATATGATTTCAATCTCTCAGAAGATTTTAATTTTTCGATGATTTTGATGGGATATCAGAATTAAAAGGTGATTGTAGTGGTAAATGCGAGCAAAAATATTCTTGCTAGGGGGGAGGGGACTCGGAAAATCGAGTCCCAAGTCTTACCTGACTTATACCATTTTGTATTCCAGACCTGTTTCCTCAAAATTTTATATTCCCCAAAATAAAACACTCTAAGTAATTGTAATCTCATTTTCTTAGCTTATGCTTCCCACCAAATTAAATTCTCAAACGAAATTCTCCATACCTATCTAACATAAGAATATTAATTCTAACTGGCTGTCATCATCACAACTTTCAACATTGATTTATGTAAGAAATACTTGCCCACCTACTTTCCTTTAACTTACTAAACTGATAAGCTTTCTATTATTTTATTACAGATTCTCCCCTTGGCAACCAACTACCAATAATCTTCTTTTCTGGTTACACAGAATTTAATTCCACACTGACAGTTACGGCCCACTCCGCAATTTCTGCTGTTATTCCATTTCGTGGGCCCACAATATTCTACAAACCACAATACACGATTTCAAATTCTCTTTCACGTTTTATATGAAGTTTTAAAATCCTTTCGAGTGAAAGGTTTCTACCCAAATATCATCCTAGAAGAAAAGAGAAGAAAATATTCCTGGATGCCTCGCGACTGGGACACCGAACTCCTCTAAAAGAAGCGAACACTTGAGGAGCAATTGACTCCCACAGATTGGGAAAAATGTTGATTGCTTTCTCAAATGCATTCGTCCAGCTATCCTGGCATGCAAGTGGATATTAGTGGTAAAAGGACCATATATATATAAAGATTCTGGCCAAAAGTATGTGCAGCGCTCACTCAACTATTTGAGATTCTATCAATTTAAACCGCCAATAACCGATAATCTTGTATTTTATTTAAATAAATATTTACTTTAAACTCACTTCTTGAGCATTTTCAGCTGTCTCACATTACTGAATGTACTACAGCTAACTCTGCTGTAAATAAATAATAATAAAAAAAACACTAAAAGTACCATGCCAATTTTTGCAATACAAGTAATGAGCTTCTTTTACCATATGATACAATGATAATAATTTCCATAAACTTATGAAGATTTAATCAATATTATTAAAGACAGAAGCAAACATAAGAATATTCTGTCCAAAATTCAGTTGAAGTGACAGAACTGAATAGAAAATTGCATAATTTAAAAACAAAGCACAATCATTATTGCTACTGAAATAAATTTCATCGTCTTTAGCAAATCTTCCCAAACTTGATGATGCTTTTTTCAGAAACAAAAAAATGCATTTAACCAGTCACGTGCATTCGACAAGAGCCCAGCAAATCCTTAATCATTGCGTCGCTGTAATTTTATAGAGAAAGATGAAGGCACACACTCCTTCACAAAGAATCGCCCAGTGAATTCAAATGATTATTTTTACCCCCACTCCTTTTAACAAACGAAACCGCCTTGGTTAAACTCCGCCAATATTAATCAAGGGAGCTTCAGACTTCAGTCGGCGCCACGCGCCATTGCATTTGTTTCGCTCAGCAGATGCACATTATGGACTGTGATTAATAGTCCCCTAGCATAATGGGTCTTAGCATCTCTAAATTCGCAGGCGACGCATTAGGAAGTGTTAAAATGCTTGATCTTGGCAGAATTTAAATAAGCAAATATCTGCCTCTTTCTGAAAGGAAGGTGAGGACTCTCTCTCCTCTCCTTCTCTTAAATAGTGTAGAAAAAAATTGCCTTGTTTTAGATAGGATATCTGAATTTAAAGTTTTTCCAGGGGAAGAAATAAATGAAATGAGGTTTCTTTCTTTTCTTTTTTCTACTTTTTTTTTAAAGCTAGAGAGGATTCTTCCTCCCTTTTTTCCCCGTTACCTCCGTGCGATCGAAAATTCATTACTTTCTTCTTACTTTTAAAGGATTTTTCAGTCTGAATAAACTAGATATATACGCTTTCGTTTTTTCTTTTGATTCTAACTGGGTAAAAGTAGGTTTGTTTTTCCTCGAAGAAAATCAAAATGTAGGTAAAGATGTGAGTCTGCATTAGTAGTGGCAATATATCGTCTTTTGCGGAATTTAAATTTTTTTCCTTTTCATCATTGCCTTTGCCTTTTAAGAAAATGTTCACAGATCCCTTGGAATAACATTAAGCATTTATAGTTTCAATACAATAGGGAGTATAGATTTTTCTTGCATTTAATAATTTAGTTGCAAAATATGGTGTTTACAGTACATATTTTCAGATTTCTTGGGAAATGAGTACTCTTAAACTAACAAAGAAATATCTGCTGTGGGCATTCGAAGCCCTAAGCAATTCAAAATTGTTATGCTACAGAGAACCAGCTATGATTTTCGAATTTCGTTTTTAATCTTGAAAACTGTGTAAAATTGAATCAATTGCAATACCTTAAACATATTGCTTATGGCGCAATAATTAAGTTATAAAACATGCAGCACTAAATTTTTTTTTAATGTTTCGTAAAAAAGATTAAATATTAAAATTTGTAATTGCAATTTGATTCCCTTTTGCATATCTAACTCAAACTTTTGAAAAATGTCAATCAAATCCAAACATTTGACTTATTTTGTATGTATTTTTTCAGTTTAAGATTCGCCAACAGTATCTTATTTTCTTTACTCTCATCTTTTTCTTATTTCTCTAGTGATATGCAATCAAGAATTTTCTATATTTACGAATACCTAAGGCATTTTATTATATAGTTTTATAAAATAGACTCCAATTAAAAAACGCCATGTCGCATATGGTGTTATAAAGTGCTAACTTTTTGAAAAACGTCAATCAAATCCATACATTTTACTTATTTTGTATGTATTTTCTCAGTTGAAGATTCACCAACAATATCTTATTTTCTTTACTCTTATCTTTTTCTTATTTCTCTAGCGATGTGCAATCAAGAATTTTCTATATTTACGAATACTTAAGGCACTTTATAATATCGTTTTATAAGATATATTCCAAGTAAAAACTGCGTGTCCCATATAGTATTATGGAGAGCTGAATTATATTTCTTTGACAAATAACAAACTCGGTTAGGAAAAGAAATTAATTTTCTTATTACATTCAACTTATTACTTTGTATCAATTATTTCTACTGATTGCAAGATATAAGTCATGCAATTATACAATAAAATTTTTAAAACCGTTACGCTGAAACATATATCAGGTATAACACACTTTTCATAACCAATCAAATCATATAAGGAAGATCATAACTTCTTTCTTCTATAAAAAAAACATTAACTCTTTTCTACTCAGGTGAAATTCTATTATGCGAGGATTTTAATAGTTTGTTCAGACGAGTTTAGTAATAAAAAATTATAGTCTTTAAAAATATGCCAATTCCAATTTATAATGTAAATTTAAAAGAATATTTCTAAAATATAAAAAAATATATATTTACCTATAACATATATTTCTTTAATGAAGCATAAATGATAATTGAAAAAATTATTTCAGAAAAAATTAACCTAATAGCGCATTTTTTTTTACCTATGCATATATAATTCTTTTTAATAAGTGAAATCTCATAAATGGAAATTGGAAAAGAAAAGAATATTTCAGAAATTCATTTTCTTGATTAAACAACAATTATGCAATTATTTACATCTATTATTCCATTTTACAAATACAATTACACTGATATTCTGAAATTAACTTTATCGAATATTACAAAAATTATGTTTCCCTATTAGCGTCAATTTATATTCAATTCATTTGTAAGAACATTCTGATATTAGTTTTAGCTCTTATTACCAAAATTGTGTTTTCCTATCTCATTTCATTTTACAAGTGAAACTATTTAAAATTTAAAGACATTCATATACATAAAAATAACATCCGCAACAACACGAATGAAAATAATCAATAAGGTAATAGATTTGTGTTTCTGAAGGAACTAACACCCTTTTCGTGGCTTAGGGGAGTTTGAAACAAATTACCGCACCCACACAAACAGATCAAATTTCTGGTTTACCCACCAGACCATTCATCAGAAACGGCGTGATGGATTAGCAAATCATGCCATGGAATGTGAGTTGTCAGGCGCTCTGATAGTCTCGCATTTTAAGGGGGCTGTTTCCAAATCCCACATTTAAATTGCATCCAGAATTCCATTTTCTTCAAAGATTTAGTAATAAGTTAGTAGTCAGTATTTTTGAACCATATTTAGAATATGTTATGAACGAAAGGTTAATTTTTATGATTTATTAATAAAAGTTTAATAATTAAAGTGTTTATCTAGAATAGAATCCAAAATATGCATAAAACTGTAAGTATTCTTGGTTCTTTTTATGAATTATTTGTCTTTCAAGAAAAATAAGGAGTTGGATCTTACCATGCTTATTTGGATTCAGAAACTTAAGCTCTACATTCGTTAAAACTGTTTCCAAATACCACATTTAAATAACATCTTATATTTTCTTTAAAAATTTAGTAAAAAGTTATAAGTATTTTTGAGTAAGTATTCAGAATATGCTATAAATGAAAGGCCATATTTATGCTTTATTAATAACAGTTTAAAAATTAAAGATTTTATCTAGCATAGAATCGAAAATATTCATAAAACTATAAGAATTCTTGGTTCCTTTAATGAATTATTTGAAGTTTAAGAATGATCAGGAGCTCTGTCTTAACGTATTGATTAAGATTCAAAAGCTTAAGCTTTAGATTCGTAAAATTGTTTCCAAATCTCACATTTAAATATAATCTGGAATTCCATTATCTTCAAAGATGTAGTAACATTTAGTTAGTTTTTTTTAACCATATTTAGGATATGCTACAAATGTATAACAGTTAAATATTTAACGATTTTTATCTAGCATAGAATCAAGAATATGCATAAAACTATAAGAATTCTTGATTTCTTTAATGAATTATTTGTCATTTAAGAATGGTCAGGAACTAAATCTTAAAACATTGATTTAGATTCAAAAGCTAAAGCTCTAAATTCCTTAAAACTGTTTCCAAATTTAACATCTAAATAACATCCGGAACTCCGTTTTTTTTGCAAAGCTTTAGTAACAAATTATAAGTATTTTCGCTTAAGTATTTAGAATATGCTATAAATGATAGCTCAAATTTATGCCTCATTAATAATAGTTTAACAATTAAAGATTTTATCTAGCATAAAATCAAAAATATGAGCAAAACTATAAGAATTCTTGGCTTCTTTAATGAATTTGTCATTTAAGAATTATTGGGAGATTAATTTTGCCATGTTGATTTAGATTCAAAAGCTTAAGCTCTAAATTCGTTAAAACTGTTAAAAAATCATTTAAATAACATCATCCATTTTCTTCAAAGATTTAGTAACAAGTTAGTAAGTATTTTCAAGCCATATTTAGAATTTGTTATGAATGAAAGATCGAAATTATGCTTTATTAATAATAGTTTAAGTTTTTATCCAGTATAGAATCAAAAGTATGCATACAAACTGTAAGAATTTTTGGATCCTTTAATGGACTATTTGTCATCTAAGAATAACCAGGAGCTCAATCTTACCATGTTGATTTAGATTCAAAAGCTTGAGTTCTAAGTTCTAATTCACGATTTATTGTTCGGCAAATGCCGTTCTATAGAAATGGGTCCTCTCTAAATTTTTTTTCACTACTTCAATTCTTGATAATCTCATGGTTTTTTAATATCGACTAAAGTGTTTCGCAGGAAATGGGGACATAGTTTTTCCGTTAAAGCACTTCTAAATGATTTCAATGTAAGATTCATTTTGAAAATGTGTCATTTGAAGTGGGGCTCCTATCTCTTACACCAACATACAAGTATTTACTCATACAAATAAAGTGAATGTTAAAAATTTTTCAAAAAAGCAAAAGTAAGAAACTTAACATATCAAGATGCAGATGATTTCAAAATTTGGTGGTCGGCCTTCTTTAAAAAGAAAATCTACAAAAGTTACGAAGAAATCGAAATTTACTAAGAAGTCGAAGTAAATAAAAACATTCTTTTGAACAGCAGAAATGATATTTTGCATTGAATGGCAATCACAATTTCATTTGGCTAATGAAGAAAGGAGTTGTGATAATCAATTACTGCACTCACAGCATATTAGATGAAAGTTTCCTACTTTTCGAGAAACAAGATGGCTCTTCGCTGCTCCAGAAAATAACTTTGCTTACCGAGGGAAACTTTCAAGAAATATTAAGAAAGCGCAGGGCATTGGAAAGCTTTACCAAAATTTCTCGGCCAACTGTAAAAATTTTTACAATGAAATAATAAAAGAATGATCCACAACTACAGCAGATAAAGAATTTGGCCAATTGTCATTTTCTTTCTCTCATTTATTTTGCTTATTACAGAAAAGTTCAATAAAATTTTCTTTCGATAATTTATTATTTTATCATGGATTTCATGGAAATACATTTTTTTTTCTATTATCATGTGAGAACATGATGTTGTTTTGATTTGATGTTTTTGAAGCCTCAAAATGCGTAGACAACAAATTGTTGAAACCTCAAAATGCGTAGGCAACAAATTGAAGCTCGAAATCACGTAGGCAATGAATTAAGCTTTTATTAAAGTCTTGCCATCACATTGGCAGAAATTGAAATCAAAAAATAAATCAACTATTATTGCAAATTAAATATATATAAATGTAATTTTCAGCAAGTGTCTGTATGAAGAGAAAAAATTTTAAAATACGATTAAAATTCTCTAAAAAGTAAAAGGGGGAAAAGTTTTCTATGATCTTTTATAATATCTATAATAAAAGCTCAATGTGTGTGTGCATGTGTGTTGACGCTCTACAGAACAGACCGTTTGACCTACAGCAGCCAAATTTGGCACCTGCATACCTTGGGGGTCAGGAATATGCATCTCGGAACTATTTTTTTAAATCTTTAATTAGAATTAATACTAATTAAAATGAAGCGAATGATGTTTTTTCGCTAAAACTTCTGAAAATATTTCAGCACAAAACATTATATTTACATCATATTGAAGTTCAAAAAATGATCTTTTAAATGATACTAATGTTTTAACCTATAAATTAAATTTCTATTTTAATAATTTTATTAAAAATAATATAATTATATTTTTCATTATTTATTTCCCACAAAAAAAAATGCACGAACACATTACAAGTGCGTTGGAAAAAAAAAAAAATAGCTTTTATCAATATGTTGCCATCACACTGACAAAAGCTGAGGATTAAAAAGTTAAATATTGCTGCAAATAAAATCTTGAAAAATTTAATTTTCACTACATGTTTATATTAAATAGAATAAATCTGAAATCTGATATTGTTAAAAGAAATTAATATTTTCTAAAAGCTCACTCATGTGCATTACGTCATATATTTTCAACTGGTATTTCGCTTTTCAAATTTTTCTTGGCTGCTAAAAAAGTTTTGGAGCTATCGTCAATCTCGGAAAAAAAAAAAAAAAAAAAAAAAAAGCATTTTTTTTAAAAGTTGACGCATGCGCATTAATATAATCACGTGATCAAAAAAATGTTCTCACATGATAACTTGAAAATTGCGATAGGAGATTTCAATTTTTTTTTCTAAATTTGTATTAAAATTGACTTGACCTATATATATATATATATATATATATATATATATATATATATATATATATATATATATATATATATATATATATATATAATCGGCTGTAAAATTTTTAAAAGTATATATGATCTTTTTATTTTTCAAAATAACCAAATCAAATATACTAAATTGATATTACAACAAGAACATATACTTAAAAAATAACTATGAATTAACCAAATAACCATTATAATGATTATAAATTTAATATTAATTTATATCACTGGCTAAACTGTTCAACGTCGATACTGCCCATGATGAATTGACAAATGCATGGTTTTTATAAAATTTTCGCCATGTTTAAATGGGATTTTGTTGTGTTTTAAGGTCGAATAACACAGTTGCACTACTGAATAACTAATACATTTTTTGATTGGCCAAATATGAATTTAGAAACATTTTAATTCATAAAAATATCATATTTGTTACTTTGTATGATCAAAATAATCAATAATTTGTTCGTTAATGAGAACCATCATTTTTATATTGAACTCATTAGTAAATAAAGATTTCAGGAAGAAATATCTAAGCCTGTTCGATTTTTCTAGAATATTTAAGTACCTGCTAATATGAAGATATCATAAATAAGAAGTAGATTCAATAATTTTTTTTAGCGATAGTTTTAGTGCTTAAATGCTGGATGCTGAGATTATTGAAAAAGATGAATAAACTTTATTTAATTATTCTTTATATGTAAAAGCTTGAAAGAAAATTAAAATTGTGAATAAAATAAACCACTGTGAGTGATTTTAACACGTTTTTATTTCAGCTTCTTTTTTTCATTAAATAAATTCCATTATTAAAATTTTTGCATGAATAATCTTATTTTTATTTTTATATCCTTAATCTTATTTTTATATCCTTAGGGTTATGCACATAGTGTGAATAGGAAAAATGCTTTAAATGAAATTAAAATATTATATCATGTACTGAACCAATCAATAAATGTGCTTTTGACAAATTTACGACATAAATTTTTTCTATGCAATTCCAGAGTCCAATTATAAAAAAATTAACAAAATATTTTTATAATTGGCACTTAATATATATTCGCACTGTAATATTTATGTAAAAATATATTTCATATTTTCAATCAAAACTGGCTGATATGTAAAGCTTTGAATATCACTATCTTAGAAGATTAAAGATAAAGATTTAAAAAATTCAACGACTCTCAGTTCGAATCACCCAATCAATGGATACAATATTCTTCAGGTTGTTGTTGGTGGGTCTAAAATGACAAAATTAGAATCTTCATAGCAAAGTAAAAATTTAAATTTTATAAATTCAAGATTTATCTTTAGATTTAATTATTTTAGCTACAATTGTATTTAACTATTTCATTTATATTATTATTTTAGAATTTATATTTAATTATTTCAACAATATATATAATTCACAAATGGTACAAAATAAAATTTATGCATCGTTAAAAACATTTCTAACCATTTAAAATTTAGCTGTTGGGCTCGGATGAGTAGATAGATATCTTGTGCATTTTTCAATTAAAGTCTATTATCTGTAGACTTCAGAGAAACAGAATAACATTTAAAAAAACTAAGAAATCTGAAACTTCAACAACTTTTAAAATTGATAATCTCAGAAGAAATCTTTTAAAGAAATTTTAGCACGATTCAATTAAGCAGGAAAAGATGAAAAGTTTTATTTAAATTTTTCGTTTCTATAAATTTGATCCCTTTTATGATTTTATTAAATAGTTCTTCTCTCTTTTAAAATTAAAAATCAAATTACTTCTACAAAAGTTTCGAGTGTCATGATTTCATTTGTGTTATCTGTAATATTATCTGCATTCATTGAGTTTTGAGTGTCATGATTTCATTTTCAGATTTCTTCAATGATCAGTTGCTATGCGAAATTTGAATATGTTAAGTCCATCTAAGTCATCATTCTTCATTGTGGATGATGAATCACATCGTGTTGTATACTTTAATTTCACTTTTAAAAAATATATAAAGAGAAAGTGCTGTATTGTTCAAGAATTTAATAAACATCATATTTCAGACCTCCTTGATTTTAAAAAAGATTATTATTCTTATAATTATTTGGAACTATTCCAACTTTTCTATCTGTCTGACGATAAAGCTAGACGGCTAAACTATTAAATGCTACTTTTACCAAAATTATAGATTTCTGCCAATTTTCAGGCAAAATCCATCATTTAAAGTTTGATTGTCTTGTCTGCTTTTTGAACATGATATTTCAAAAATGCTTGAAAAGGAAGATAGATTAAAATTGGTATATGGTTTAGCACTAAAATCTCATGTATCTATCACATTTTCTATAATATCTGTCAATTAAAATCGCCTGGTCGTCAATGTGTTTATTTATTGATCTATGTTTATAAGTCAAAAGCCCAAGAAATTATATATGCATAGATTTTAGCGTAAATCTTTATACCAAAAGTGTACATTAGTGTGAAGTCTTGAATTTATCAATCAAAGAATATCTTGCCTGCGTGGTTGTTTGCCTTTATACATGTTGAAAGGTAATACAGAAATGAAACAATTAATTTGAAAGAAATATGATTTGTAATCTAATTTACATCATGTAGCTGCTCCTACTTTAACATAAACATAGTGCTTTCAAAGAATCAAATGTAACAAACAATCAGTTTCAAGTAGAAATTCCTTTATGCATCATACCTACATGCAATCGCATCTTTCTCATTTTAGTATGAAAAAATATTATAATTCATTATTAATATTATTTAAAGAAAAATTATTATTAATTAATGTAGTATTAGCATCACCGTTTTCTCTATAGTGAAGAAATTTATATATAAGTTTAATTCGTTATTAAGAAGCTGGACATGGACACAAATGGACACAAAAATTCTTGATTTTTATGAAAATTTAGACCCAATCCGTAAGTAGGTAAGAAGACTGTTTAAAAGTGTATATTGGACTATCCTCACTACACTAATTAAGTACAAAACTAAATGCAATCTCACCGTCGTATGCAAATCCTATCCGTCTTTTCACTCAACTATTTTCTCCAATTGGCAGTTAAGCCATCAATAAATAGAAAGCATTTTTTTTTAAATTTCACTTTCTTATTTGATATGACTAGAAAGCATTAACTGAATCTATCTCTTCCAAGTAAAAGCGAAAACGAAATTATTTATTTGAGTTTTATAGTCCAAAGTAAACAATGATTTTTAAAGATTTAATATTGGCGTGGCGTTTAAAAAAGTGCGATATATAATGTGTAGATATAATGTGTGGTGTGGGGAGCTAGCCAATAAGAAGCTATTTGACTCCCGCCATGAAAACTGTATTCAGTACTGTAATAGCGTTCATTGATGTAAAGCGGCCCAGCCGTTCGTCCAGTTCATTAAATTCGTTTGTGTTAAATTAGTTTGTGATTCTTGTATATGAACCATCTCTAAGCATTAATCTCAACCGGGCTTTCCCCTAGGGCCCGTGAGAGATATTTGATTTGATACATAATCCGATTAGTAGAGGCCTGTTTTTCGAGACAGAGTTAACATGTCCCTCTACATGTGGGGGCTCGGTCCTGGAGGCAATGACCTCGGAAATAAAAAAATAATCTTCGATCCGGTAAGAATCCGGAAATTTCACCATTAGTTTTCGTCAAATTATCTTATGTTCGGCAGTGGCCGACAACAATTTTCAAGAAAATCTTCAGTTCGGTAGCGGTCAACAAATTTTTTAAGAAAATCTTCGATTCGGCAGTGGCCGGCGAATTGTGAAGTTACTGCAGAATATTATCTCAACGGATATAAGAAGAACAGATAGGAGAATTTTCTATGTCATTATGAATATAGAATCTTGCAAGCATTCACAATGCTAAAAAGGTCGAAAATCACAATGCTAAGAATACGAATGAATTATGCGCATGTGCGTGAACTAGACTCGTAAAATGTCGAATAAATATAGAATACTTGAGAATGAATTTTTCAAGAAAAAGAAACTGTTTAAATGTGTATATTTTAGAAATTTCTGTTTTGAAGAAATATTAGCATCGTTATTATATTACCATTTGTTATTTTGGAAAAATAAAGGCATATTCAAAATGTTTAAAAATGCAAAAACGGAAGATTTAATTATTCTCGCTGAAGGAATAGGTGAGGTAGATCCGGAAAAAACAAATATTGTGCAGCTTAAACAAATTATAGAAAGCTGGCTAAAGATAATTTGTTAAAGACATTATTATATCACTGTAGAGGAACGCGAAAAAATAGAGCCAGAGGAAAGTGGAAAAATTGAGGCAGAAAAGAAAAGACAGTTTGAATTAGAAAATTTAAATCTAACTTTAGCTCATGAAGAAAGTATGAGAAACGTTCAAGCGACCGGAATAAGTATTCCTAACGAACCTCCTCCAGAAAGTCATGCGGAGTCCATCGAGCAAATAATTAAATGCATCCGCACATTGACAATGCCAATACCAACTAAATCAGAAAATTTCAATTCGTTTTTCAATATTTTGGAACGTGCTTTCGAAACAAAACAGTTAAAAACTGAATACAAAGCCGAAGTCCTTCTAAATTTGTTAGGCGAGAAATGCCGCCATGTTTTGTTATATGCGAACGAAAGAGAAATAAAAGATTATGACGAAATCAAAGGAATAGAGTTAAGAGAATTCCAACCATCTGTTAAAGAATGTTGGGATAACGGATAACTTTCAAGCCGCCAAAAGATTTAAAGGAGGAAATCACGTGCAATTCATCTCAAGATTAAAAGCGAATTTAGAATATTATTTATAACTAAGAAAAGTAAAAAAAATTTGCGGTTCTTTGTGAACTAATTGTAACCGATAAATTAACCAGCACTCTTGACAAGGACACATCCGAACACATTTTGATCAAACAAGGCTCAGGCTGGTTAAAATCGCTGACGTTAGCAAAAGAAATAGACATTTACTTCCGCACAAGAAACAAAAGTTTGTTTTAAGAAGAGAGCAGAAATACACATGACTACAGCTCAAGGTCGCGCGTCAATAATTCCCGCCAAAATAACGGTCATGTACACAATGGAAATATCGATAGGAAAACTTGTTTTAAATGTAATTCTACATCGCATTTAATAAAATTCTGTCCCAAAAATGTTGATGCTAGACAACATAACAATCAGGGAAGATCCCATAACTCAAATCCTGCAAACTCCTTGTTTAAGTCAAATGAAATTCCACAAGAGTTAATAATAGCTGTGTTAGAATACGTAGATATTATTGTAAACGACTTTCCTATTAAAGCTTTGGTTGATAGCGGAAGCGTGTAAATGATTATTAATCCTAATTATGTAAAGAATTTAAATTATGTAGGCCGTAACACAAAAATTAAATTGGCGATCAGTTCAATTGTCAGTCTTCCGTTAGTGGCGATAGTTATTAGTCATGTTGATAAAAAATCAGAAGCGAAAAGAGTTTTAGCAGCTGCAGATACAAATATTTCTTTTGAATGTATTATACCATCTAATAGCTATTTAGATCTTAAAAATACTTATTTCAATAAAAATCCTACAATCGAATGCGTTTCTGAAAATAAATCCGAGCGTGAGTCAAATGAAAAAGAATACAAACTTTGCATAATTCCTTGCGTTGATACCGGAAACGAATCGAATAAATTAATCCGTGAGAATAAAAAAGAAACAAAATATATATCTTTTCATTCTGCTTGTTGTATAAAAAATAATAATAATTCAACTTCTAAATGAAAATAAAAGTATTACTACTTGTTCGAAAAGAAATGCTGACTGAATTTTATTTACAGAGTGATAATATATATCTTTGAATAAAGATAAATTTGTTGATGTTAATTTAATAACTGATACTTGTTTTGAAAATTTTTCTGATGAAAATTCTGAATTGTTAGAGAAGGAAGTATGCACAAATGTTTTAAATGTTTATTCTGAAAATGATCTTGATATAGGGTATTTATCTGATAAAAATATGAAATATCATGTAATCAATTTCAAATTACTCTCCAAATAAAATCCGTACTACAGATTTGCAAATGTCTATTATTTTAACTGATGATATCCCTGTGACCTCACCGGTTCGTAGATTTGCTCCCATAGAAAAACAACAAGTTACAAAACAAATCGAGGAATGGCTTATCCAGGGTATCATCGAAAAAAGCTATTTTGATTAAGCTTCACCAATTGTTTTAGTGAAACATAAAAATCGCGAACCTAGACTGTGTATTAATTTCCGTTCTTTGAACAACAGCAACAACAACAACAAAAACAAAAAAACAAACAAACAAAGATAAATTTTCTCTACCAAATATAGAAGATATTTTTGATAAGTCACACTCAGGCAAAATTTTCTCCACATTAGATCCCAAAAATGCTTACTTTCGTATAGATTTGACTCCAGGTAGCAGAAAGTACACGGCTTTTATTAAGGATTGTTTCAGTTTAAAAAATGTTTTTTCGGACTTACAATTGCACCTGCTGTGTTTCAACGTTACATTCAAGTAATTTTTCAAGAATTAATACATGACGAAACTTTAATTTTTACTTGGGTGATATTATCATCCCCTCCTAAACCATTTCTGAAGGTATTCAAAAATTGGAACGCGTCTTACACATAGCCTCTGAAATTGGCCTACAGTTAAATCTAAAAAAAAAAAAAGTTAGTTTCTGAAAGAAAAAATTAACTTTCTTGGTCAAGTCATTGAAAATGGACAAAATAGGCCATAACTGAAAAAACTTCAGCAGTACTAAATTTTCCTCAACCACGTAATGAAAAACAAATCCAAAGTTTCTTGGGTTTAACGAGATATTTTTGGAAGTTCATTAAAGATTATGCTTTAATAGCTAGACCTCTAAGCGATTTACTTAGAAATGATGTAACATTTGAATTCGGTCCACTTCAAATAAAAGCGTTTGAGACCTTTAAAAGAGCTTTATCGCAAGATCCAGTTTTATATCTGTACAAACCAGGTTCCAAACTGGAACTCCATACAGATCCTTCCAAATTAGGTTACGGTGGAATCCTTCTTCAAACTGACGACGATGATAATTTACATCCCATAGCTTATATGAGTAAAAAACAACACTTCAGGAAGAAAATTTATCGAGATATGAAATAGAAGTTTTAGCTGTTATTAAAGCATTAACAAAATTTCGTTCTTACATTTTAGGAACTAAAATTTAAATTGTCACTGACTGCTCTGCGTTCAGACTATTACTGAAAAAGAATTAATTCCTGAAATAGCGCGTTGGGTTTTATTTCTCCAAGATTTTGATTATGAGATAGCCAGGTAGTCAAATGCGTCTCGTTGACTCACTTAGTAGATACCCAACAGTCATGATTGCACTTTGTGAGGATTTAACTGCACGAGTACAAGTGTCACAGATGTCAGATGAATACATAAAAAAATTGAAAGAACTATGTAAAGATAGCAACCAAGTTGATTTCGTGGTACAAAATAGCATTTTGTATAAATGTCAGGACAACCGTCGTTTGTTTGTAATACTTGAACTAATGAAACATGAAATAATAAAAAACGCGCATTCAAAAGGGCACTTTGCCGTGGAGAAAACTAAAAACATTATCTAACGTGACTATTTTATTCCGAATATGCAAAATTATTGAATTGATAATACAGAACTAGTCAACCGAAAGCGTGGTAAGCCTGAAGGGTTCTTACATCCGATTCCGAAGGAAAACTGTCCCCTAAGTACTTACCATGTTGACTTTATTGGACCCTTAGTGTCAAACAATAAAAATTGCAATCATTTTCTCAGCGTAATAGATACATTCTCAAAGTTTGTTTGGTTATAATCTGTTAAAGGTGTCACTGCAAATGATGCAATTACGAAACTGCAATTGCAGGAAGCAGTGTTCGGAAATCCAATGCGTATCATCACGTTCACCCTTCACGTAAAGTTTCCGCATTTACCTCCAAGAAATTCAAAGACTATTGCGCGAATCAAAATATAAATCTCATTCAAATTACCATAGGAATACCTCGAGGTAATGGCCAGGTGGAAAGGGTTCATGGAACTCTTATCCTCCTGCTTGCCAAACTTTCCATCAATGAGCCCACGAAGTGGTACACTCATGTTCAAGCAGCACAACGTGTATTTAACTTTACTGCCTTAAGGAGTACTAAATTTACTCCTTTCGAACTCATGATCGGTGTACAAATGAGGCTTAAAAATGAACAAAAATTTCTCGACATCCCACAGGAAGAATATGTGCAATTGGTCATCAACATTCACGAGGACATTCGTGAAGAAGCACGACAAAACATCTTGAGCCTTCAAGAAGAGAATAAAAGAGCTTGCAACAAGCACATGAAGAAAGCTATTCAATATTATCCAGATGACTTTGTGGCCATACGGAGGACCCAATTCGACAGTGGTTTCAAGCTTCGCCCGAAGTTCCATGGTCCTTATCGCATCACAGCCAAGAAGCCACACGAGAGGTACCTAGTGGAGAAAGTGGGAATCCACGAAGGCCCCAACCATACATCTAAAGCAACAGATTATATGAAGTCTTGGTATACAACTGCATAAAGCACCTACTTTTTTTTCTGTTTCGTGAAAAAAAAAACTAAATTTTTCTTTTTTGAGTTTTTCAGATTCTTTCTCAGGTTGACTAGGACGTCAAGCTCGTCAGAACGGCCGGTTATATATATTTCCACCAAATTCAGAACCAAATATTAATTGAAATAAACATATAATGATTTCTTTGAGAACTTATTTCTTTTATTTAAATTACAGTTTAAGTTTTAATCACAGCAATTTATATGGAGATATCCCAGAATAAGTGGGAGTTTAAGATCGAGTTGTGAAACAACTATTTTGTAGATTCAAAACAGAATATTAATTGAAATATGCATATAATAATTTCTTCTAAGTCTTATTTAAAAAAAAATTAAATTATAGTTTTGTTTTGTCGAAACAATGGAAGAATTGAATTCAAGTTAGATTTCCCAAAACACTTTCGAATACAGTTACAGTTATACATACAGCAAAAAGCCATAAATATGTCGATAAGAATTCCATTCAATCTTCTTGTAGAGGTCATCAAACGAAATAAATGTCAAATAGTGATAGAGAAAGGCGTGGTTCTTTCTGCGCTGGGTGGACTTCATTGAGTTGTGACAAATGTTAGAAATATTGTCATTTGTTTCAAATGATGAATTGCGATCGCCCAAAATATCAAGAGAATAATAAATGTTTGTAAGGAAATTTGTGACTTTTTGGGAGGGGAAAAAGACAGGAAAGCTGTTTTTTTTTTTTCATTAATTGGAAAAATGAAAAGAAAAACAATCAATATTTTAGTTGGTATCTAAGGTAAAAAGTTATTTTAAAAGAAGGTTTTATCTATGAAAAATACATAGAAATTTTTTAATTATTAATTAGATAAGATCGAAAAAACAGGTAATATTTATGAATAATAATTATGAATTTGAGATAATATTCTGTGCATGCCTTATGATAAAATTAAGAAATTCGCATTGAAACCATTTTTCAATTCATTTGATTAGAATATATTCTTAACCAAATGAAGCAATTAAAAGAATTCAATTAAATTTTCTTATCGAAAATGCTTAATTAAATGACTAATATAAGAAAATGATTTTAAGCTTCTGATTTTGTATGTGTGTATGAAAGGTTTATTTAAAAATAAAACATCTTTTCATTTGGTTTTAGTAATTCACTTGGTATATTATACATAAACATTAGTTGAACTTTTTAATAAATCAGAAGCTTGTAGCCCCCCCCCCCAAGATATTCAAAAGAAATCATGCGAAAAATTTTCGTGTCTTAACCAAAATAATTGGTTTATGTGAGTAAGTAAAGTTTTGCAGATACAACTTACGTGAATGAATACACTGTTAAATTTAATCTACTAATGCGATCACTTTATTCTCCTCCTCACTATTCCAATGAGATATGGACATTCTAAAACATAGTATTTCATCATCTACTGATTGTAGTAGAATATTTCAGATAATAGTATAACATTGTACAATATAATGTATAATGTTGTGGTACAATATTGTGTAGTGTATTTGGTATATAATGTAGAAATGTCGTAAGTACCATTTAGCATATTGTGCTTTAGATATGGATATATGCTTATCGAATTTTAATATCTATATTTGATTTTTTTTTTTTACATGCCATTGTGCTTTGAGACCCTGTAGGTCTCGCTTACGGAATATTAATTTTCTTCTATTAGAGTTCATTCTATAAAAAGGTACGCAGTTAATTTTCTAAAATATTATTCAGATGAAAAGTTTTATAAATAGGGATTAATTATTATTTATTGTTACTCGTAAAAATGATGATTGTTACAGATCTTCAAACAGGAAAATTCAGTGCCAGTGGAAATTACATGCCAAATTTATTCTAAATATAATTTATTACATATGGCTTTCAAGTAAAAAAAAAATGTATCATTTTGTTTCTATGTTTACTTAATGGTAGATAGTATACATGGACAATTGATATCTGGATGTTATGAATGATTTACATCAGCTCCCTGAAAGAAATAAAAAAAGTACGACAATTATGAAAAATATTCAAGGAATGTAAGATATGCAGATGACTGGCAGCAACAAATTTCATTTTTAAAAATTTAATAAGGTAATTTCCCTAAATTTAAAAATTTGGGATATTAAGGAAAAAGGAATTTTTTTAAATTCAATTTCTTGATAAATAGTTTAGTAGCACTGCTGATTTTTGAGATAATGATCTACCACTTCCTATGACTCAATCACACCTTTCTTTTTTCATATTAAAATTTATGATGCTGCGGCGACCCTTTCTATTTCACTGAGACTCTTCTGCCCTTATGGTTGACTGACTTTGATTTCTTTATGCAAATCAAGCGTCTGCGAACGCTTTCAAAATTCACTGAGCACTTACGTGTGCAGACGCTTGAATGCTACTGAATACATAGTGTTCTGAGCACCAATGAGTTATAACACATCCGCGGACAGCAGTGGATGCCCCCATCAGTAATCACATAGCCGGGGATTTCAGTATCATCAACCAGCATGATCATACATGTATATGTTTATACTTAAGAGCAACTGCCAGGATTCCTAACTGTCGAACCTGTCAACTGTTTATTAAATATTTACGATCTTCTGTACAATTCAGAGGATGTATGCTCCTCAAGCTCTTCGAGCTGTGTGATAATTGTGATGCACGGTGTATTACCCAATACCTGCAGATGTTTATTCTTTTTAAAATTTTTTTCAATGTGTTCCTGATAACATTACAAAAAAATAAATATTTATTATTGCAGCATTTTGTTTATCTTGAACATTCATTAGCAAAACATTGATTGAGTCAGAAATATGTAGTGGATGGAATAAAATCTTCCATAATACCTAGATTGATTATTAGCTGATTGTTCGAATCACTTCCTCTGCTCTTGAGAGAAAGATGGAAATCAATCTTTCACTGTGCATTTTTTATGAGAAAAAATCTCGACAAAGTCTCCCAATTTCAACGATTCCGCTTTCGAGCTTTTATTTCATTTAAAAACTCACAACATCTAACTATACGATCAGCTGAAAGTCCCCTTCCACTCAAAATAAAACTCTGACATAGCCTTCTGCTTCAACAAATATGCCAATTTCACCAGGTTTTGTTTCGCAATGAATTTTTTTCATTCTGCTTGCTTAACTTACCAATCGAGTACTCTATGTATTGCATCAGTACAGCTTGGAATAGGACTTTTATTTAATGTCATAAGATATAGTCAAGGGAAGTGGTTGACTTTGCTAAATTAAAGTCATTAATACGGTGATGTAACAGCTGGTTGCTAAAGAGACTACCCAGACAGCAACTCTGTCGCACAATATTGTATTATTTTCACTCTATATTAGTCACACACTATTTTATTTTATGTTATTCAGTGCTCAATAATATTATGAAATAGTAAAAGTATATTTTTAATATCATACAATATATGCCTGCTACTGAGATAATTTATGTTTTTAACTTAAAGATATTTATTAAACAAACTGGAAAATATTGTTTAATGTTATTGTCCAGTTTGTTTAATAATATCATACAATATATGCCTGCTACTGAGATAATTTATGTTTTTAACTTCAAGATATTTATTAAACAAACTGGAAAATATTTTTATCCTAGAAAATATCTATACTTTAAGGAATCATCAACGTATGTACTAAACTGTACATTTATGTGTTATTTATTTTACCAACCCAATCATAAATATGCAACTCCCGCAATACGGAAAAATAATGTGAGTGCCGAAAAATATGGGAACGAACAACAAGAATTTATTTTTGATGATGGCAATATACATCAAAAGAAAATTACCGAAAGGTTTGAATACCAATATTTCTAAAGTTGTTAGCTTATCTTTTTTCCATAAGATGGATGTCAAAACAAGCAGGTGTTTACATCGTGTAAATGTCTCCTTGTTATCTAAAGAACAAGCATCTTCAAGGAGCTGATTGATATTAATTTATTAAAAATGTTATGCAACATTATCAAAATATTAAATATTTGCTTTCCATGCTGTCGTAACAGAAAGGAGAGAAAAATGTTCAAAAAGAAATCTTTGAAGAAAAAGATTGGATAGAAAAAAATATAAACAGATTGATGTTGTGAACTTTATTTTCTTTATATAATATTTTTTGGTAAACGTATATTATATATATATATAATATATTTAAAAGAGCCAAATACACAGGTATGGATCTATTTAAAATTAAATTTTAGATAAAGAGTTTTATTAAATTTTAATTAATTAAATGCAATTAATTTTTAATAATTAAAAACATAGATTCTTTCAATATGATTATTCGTAGAAGCCTGAAAGAAACAAAGGAAAATGACAGCAAAAATGATCTTCCAGAAATTTTCTTGCATAATTTCTATATAAAGTGCCCCTTCCCTGCATAAGTGATTTTCCCAAATATATAATTTTAACTAAAGCAGGTTCCTCATAAAAAATATTGTAAATTGTAAATTCTTAAAATTTTTATATTTTCCAAAAAATGCATTGAATTAAAAAAAAAAACTAAAGATTGTAATTCAAATTTATACATCTTACAAAAGTGGAAATCAAATAAACGAATATAAGAAATGGAACAAGTGACTAAAATATCACGAGATAAAATATAAGAATTTATATAATGTTTACACTTTATCAACTATTATGCATGAAATTTTCATTGATAGAAGAGATCAAACTAAAAATAGACAATTTTTTATTTCATTATTTCTGATTTACTGAATTTTATGCATGGTTCATATGTATGTGTTATGCTAATATGTGTTAAGCAAATTGTTTGCTATTCTATATCGGGGATAATGGTGTAATTGTTTATAGCACTATCATAAGGAGTGCACCGTTTACAGAATTTTTATTTTTATTTTGAACTCTAGTTTTTTATATAAATATTTTTATGAAGCTTTTTTTTGTGCGTAGGTCTTATATTTATGCAAGTATTATATTTATGCAAGAGTGGAAGAAAAACTATCGTCCATGTTCAGATGAGAAATTTCCTTCTTTCAAATATGGCAGATCTTTTCTAATTATGGCTCCAATATTCATATCAGCATTAGTCATCTGTAGATTCAACATTGAGTTATCATGGAATTTGCACTGAGTTGATCTACTACATCAGCTTTTATTTTATTATTTTTCATACCATTTTCATACCATACGCCCCTGGCGTATATATACGTCTCGCAACTATATACGTATATATATATGTGGCACTGGAAACCGAATCTCGCAAGTTATCCTCGGCAGGTAAGGGGTTAAAAAGCGGCATATCACTCTGGAATTATAATTTCTTCATTTCTAATTGCAGTCATATTGATGCATGGAATGATCACAAGCTATTTCATGCACTTGCATGCGAGACAAGATCGATCAACTGTTTCATGTTCAAAGGGAACAATTTGAGTAAGTAAGAGGAATGATATCTGGTGGTAAAAGCTGATGGGCTGGACCCCCACTCGTCGGAGCTTATCTGACTCCTAAGATCATTCGAGTTCAAGAAGTTCAGAATACTGGAACATCCAACTTACTGATTCAAAGATAAGAAACAATCTTTAGCTTCTCACAAACTGCAGAGAAAGCCCATGTCCTTATAGGGTTGATATTCAAAAGTGGACACTACTCAACTAACGGCTATTAAGCAAATGTATGCTTGAATATCCTTTGAAAGTTTTGAGAAAATATCCCTGTATTCTGAACCCATTTGTCCCATCTGTCTCCTAAGCTTTCTAACGAATAAGGCAAGTTAAGGTTATTCAATCAATCACAACTAATGAGCGGAAAAGGAAATTTTGAAGTGATATCCAAGTGTGTGGGACGCCGGGACGCACGCTGTGATTTTGTTGAACGGATGTTTGGGACTTTTTAGTATTGATATAGTTAATAATGAAGGCATTTTGGGTATTATAAATGTCTGCATGTTGGCAAAGAGTAAAAAGTAAAAATTTTAAAAGAATAAACGGTGAAAAAATAATTTTTGTGCAATAGTATTTCGGGAATATATTAGCCGAAGTTGCCAATGCATTGAAAATGAACGAAAAACGAAAAGCATGTTTCAAGAAACTTAGATAAAAAAATAGATTGTAAATAAGCGGAGTTTGAAAAATTATTTTATTTCTTCAGTGAACTACATTGTAGAGATATTAAGCTCAGATAAAAATATTCTATTTAAACTAGACCGAAATCTGTCTGACAGTATTCATTGCAGTTTATTATTCTTAATGTATTGGCTCCAATGTCTGTTGCTTTTAGGATTTAGTTTTAACTTTTAAGTAGCACATAAAAAAAATATTTTCAGACTTTTAGTATACTAATGTAAGCGCAATTTATTAACATTTTTTTTCCATTTATATCCACTTTTAACATTTGACGTATTTCAAAGATTATATATATATATATATATATATATATATATATATATATATATATATATATATATATATATATATATATATATCCTCAAACTCATTATCAGATAATTATTTCACAAGAAATCAAAGTTTCGTGGAAATGAATTAATTAGATAATATTTAAGGTTTCATCCCCATTTTTATATATTTTTGAGTTTTATATTCAAATTAATTTTCAGATAGCCGTTGTATATGAAATTAAATTTTGATTAAATGAAAATTAAGTTATGGAAACATTAAAATATTTAAATTTCATCGGGTGCACTGAACAGTAAAAAATTCCAGATCAGGTAGCTAGAGAGAAATTTATTATAAAATTACATTTTTATAAACATAAATTAATAATAATGAAACAGAAAAAGCGCAAGATGACTCATGAAATACACTAATTTCTCATTATTCTTATCATAAGAAATATTTCATGGACCATTGGAGCCATCAAAAAACTGTGCCACTGGACCCAAGTACATATCTTCTTAGTTCTTTATTTCCCATTGAGACATTGGCATTAGATGAAGCATGCCTCGAACGATAATTGACAGGCCTTTTTCTTACATCAAAGCATAAAAGCTCCCTCGAGATTGCGATTCCTATCAGCGAATAAGTCGTTTGGGGATCTTGGAATACAAATATTCCATGAAGGAGCCTTACATATTATTGAATAAGCCGCGGCTCCATCCTAAACAATATCGCAAAATGTACATCACGTATTTCCGATAGAAGAGCAGAAAGGCCACCCATTGGCTAATCCATGTCACGTGCAGTGCTACACGTGTAACGTAATTTTTATTCCGAATGATGATTGAGGTTTCTTGGTAAAATGACAGGTGGTGTTCGCTTCTCCAACTTCTACTTTCCTTTACTCTCCTTCATATATTTATTTCTGTATTTCCTGTACCATCTGGTTGCTTTTCTTATTTCCTCGTATATGAAATATTGAGAAATTATTACAATCGTCAGAAAGTTCGAACTCGAGATTTTGGCGAATCTTCATATTTTAAACCTCTCTAAGCTCACAACCTCCTAAAGTTCAAAACACGTTTTGGTAATATATTTATCGGCCTCTGAATATAATAACAAATAAAATGCTTTGAGCTAGACAGGTTAAATTTGATATTTGGATTTGATCAGATTTGTAGATTTTCATCCAGCTTTGGATATCTAAGTCCGGATGCACAAAAAATGAACTCGATGACAACGAAACGTTACGATCTAAAATGTAAATTTTTATCAAATTGTGAACTAAATCTGCCAAAGTATTGATTGTTGGTTTGTACTTTCACTAACATGTAACCTCTATAGCTTATAAAAAATATGACTTAAATGAATAAAAGCTAGTATATCATCTTGCGATTATAATTATAGTTATGTATCAAATTTTTGATTTAGTCGGTCAAAAAAAAAGCTTTCCAAAATACAAAATTGATTCAATAAAAATGGTGGATACACACCTAAATTTTGTAACGATTGTTCGCCAATGATGGCTTTATTAAATTTTATGTGGGGCGGGGGAAGGGTGACTAAGATCTTTATTGAAGAATATGCTAGAAACTTTTGGGAAGACGACTCCGGTTGTTTAAAATATGTATGGACCTTCATTAATTTTCTGTTTTATCTTTTTTGATGCATATCTGTTACCAAATTTCTTTTTTTTCTGTTCTGCTTAATTTTTACATTTTTCCTAATCTTAGATCCTGCACACACTGGCCAAAGAATTAAAAACTTGTGCATAAATGTTCTTCCACAATATGAATATGCAATTGTTTATAATGCGGATAAAATGTCATCGGATTGCTAGTATAAGTGCTGCTGAGTTTCATGACAAACATAGTTGAATATGAAAAGTCAAATCTTTCACTATTTGAAAAAGGGCTTACTATTAGGACTCGTTTAGCCACGATTGTTCTCAAAAGCAATAATTTGGAAGGTGTTTACCAGAATCCTTACTCATTCTAAAATCGATATAACTGTGGTTCGAACACAATTAACTAAAACCTAGATCAGAATTATCTCCTACGGATTGTACTGCAGAAAAGAAATTTTAAGGTATTTCAACCGACAGAACCATTTAAACAAGGTTCATCTCATCAGAACATTGCACAAAGAATTGCAGAGTGTACTTATGAGTTCCCTCCAACAAATCTCTCGTTTCTATCCAAAATCTCAATATTCGTTAACAGTAGTGTCCGAAAGACGAAACTGGACATCAGAGGACTGGAAAAGGCTTTGTGATCAGATGAATCCCCACACTATATCTTCTTCTGAAATGATGGAAGACATCAACTTTGGCAAGAATCTTATGAAGTCATGATCTTTCCTGCCTTATTCGCACTGTATAAGGATCTGATGTATTTATCATGATTTGGGGAGTGTTTTGCTCATATAGAAATGTCCCCAGTTTTAATTAAGGGCTTTGCAACCTGGACATATTTGTAGATTAAAGTACATCCTGCATTGTTACGTTTCTACTCCCAAAGTGACTGATACTTCATGGGCAATAATGCAACTGTACATCATACCAGAATCGTTGAGATTGGTTTAATGAATATCTCTCAGACTTCTACCTCCTCTCCCGGCCGTCGCAAAGCCCAGATCTTAAGCCAATAGGGGGACATTTTAGAAAGGCGCATCTGACGGCAATCTAAACTTTTATCTAATTTACAAGATCTTAAGATTCGCGTATGCAGTGAATGGTAATCTCTGGACGTATATGCATCCCAAAAGCCTGTGGAATAGATAGATAATAGTCTTTCACCAATAAAAGCTGTTATCCATGATAAAGGAGGTCCAGAGATTAATTATCAAAGGTGTCTAATTCATTGGCCTGTGTATGTTTGCATCTTACTGCAATGCTATAATTATAATGTAATTTTTATTTTTAAATATGTTTGAGGTTTCACGGCTGAGAGATATAACTGCTTTTCTTTTGTTATAGATTCATATATTTTTGAGTTTCCGGCTCTATTAATTGCATTTAAAAAAATATTGGTTTTTATTAATGCATAATTTTGATGAATTTTATAAATACTTTATACCAACGGTATTTTTATATCATATATATTCTACCTACTACTAATTCTATATTGCACATTTTAATGCAAATGCTGATTGATGCTTTTGGGTGTTATACCAAATATTGTTTACTTTCCAGTCTGCTCTTCCTTATTGTACGCGTGTTTATTTATACGTTTTTATCTATTACACAAATAATGCTTACGTACATAAACAATGATCGTTGTTATTATTTTTATATATTGACTTCTACTCATTCAACGGGTTCACCAAAACATTTTCTATTCTATATCTAGTTTTACGGGTTTTCTTAACATTAGATTCTATATTTTATTGTAGTGCTTCATCCACAACGTAATTTTTAATGATGATTGAGATTTTTTTCCTTTAAAATTACAAGTATTGGTATATGCAATTTCAGGAAAGAACACTTGCGTATATAAAATATGCACACTTTAAAAAAAAATTCAATTTTGCTTCCTTATGAATTTAGACTTTAATTGCTAAAAAATATCAAAAAAATCGTTAAAACCCGATCCAAGTAGCATTTTTTACAATCATATATATATTTTTGTATGTGTGTGTGTGTGTGGGAATACCCTGTCCACTAGTTTGGCGAGGAGAGCACTGAATCCATGCATGCACTTTCATCATTAATATTGCTTCATAACGGGACTTTAATATAACTAAACTAAACTAAACTCATCATTAATATTAACAGATATATGATTAATAAAAAAAACGAATGTTATAACACTTTTGTTATATATCTTGAGCTATACCTGAATTTAATAATAAAATAATTCCTCTTAATATAGAATTTCTATTGATTTTCTCCATATTGGAAATGTTAAAGTAATTTACAAAATTTATTTGTATAAAATTTTTTGATAATATAAGAAAATTATGTAGCATCATCAGTTTTTCTATTTAAAAATTCAGTTAATGTCTATCATTAAGAATATATTCGTATATTATTACAAAACTTCAACGCCTATCATTTGCTTCTATAATAAATCACACCATTTCAATACAAGGGATCATTTTCAGAAAAGGTAGAAAAAGAAATCTTTCCCGCCCTCAGATACTTTGATGATTCATTAAACTTCTCCTGTATGGTAACATAAGTTTTCAACCAAGTTCCAGAGTTCTATGAATGAACCTTAATTAGACTTCCACAGTCTAATTAATGGTTAATGATAATCATTAAGTTGGTAGTGAAATATCGATTACTAACTAATTACTGAAACATTTCATGTACGGTTACAATAGTTATTTTCAACAACACTTCTTCCATATTTCATATCTTTTAAATTGTGAATTACATGTTCTGTGAGCGGGTAACTATATTGCTTATTTATTAAAAATTCAACTTAGATAGAATAATCACAATTTTTTTTTCTAACACCTTTCTCATTATTGTAGAGTAGAAAATAATAGAAATGTAAAAGGAATATCTTAGAATTTCAAATGAGCAATTCTTACATATATATATATAAGTTTGTTTCGTGCATCAGAAAAAAGGCTCTAACGATTTGGATCAAATTTTACATTTAGATAAGGTTTTGCTTTTTAAGTTTATTTATATAGATGTCTTTCCTGAAAGATAACGAGATTTCGCACAAAACACACACATGTTTTTATAACTAACTATTAAAATAAATAAATTCATCTACGACTTCGAAGTGCTGGCAGTGAAGTACAATACAATAGGTCAGAACTACTTGAACGACGCGCGTGCTGAGGGTCCTCAGTTCGAGTTCCGCTGTTTGCTTTAGATTTTTACTTATATATTTATATTTAATATTTTTGCTTTTTATGTTTATCTATTCAGGTATCTTTCCTAAAGAAACAAGATTTTCCCACACACACAAAAAAAAACATTTTTTATAATTATTAGAACTTTTCTCTATCTTCCCTCATGCTGATAATGTCACCCCCCGATTTCACCACAATGAAATTAAGTTCAAAAATATAAATAATGATACATAAACTGTAAAATAAATACTGTAATATAACAGATTGCTTCGAATAACACATTAAACTAAGTGCATTCGGGATTTTTTTTATTTAAATGACCAATTCATATGTAGATATGTTCATATATGTAGGAAAATATTATGTCTAATAAGTACGCGATTCGTATCTAAATATTTTCTCCGAAAAACACGATTTTACAAAAACTGCCGAACGAAGATAGGTCTTCTACATATTTTTTATAAAAGAAATATAAGCGTCACATCAATAAAAAAATTTGAGGTATTGACATAAAAATTCTAAATAAATTGATCACATTTATGAAATAATTTTTAATGAATACCATGGGAAATTTTCCTTATGATACGTATTACATTTAATCGCTTGATTTTTAATAAATAACAAGAAATTTTTTCTTATGACATTTACTGTTTTAATTACATATTTCATGTATTTTAATTTTAAATAAATATTTATGAATTATTTCTTTTGATATTCAATACGATTTTATTTCCCGATTCTATTATTTTAAATGCTCACTATTTTAATAAACTGCATATAAATTCATAATTTTAGTTCAAACTGTTTTTCTGCCATTTAGTAATCTAAAAAATAAATGATTTAATTTTTCATATTCATTTGATTATTTTCAAATTTTGAGACTTAAATATACCACATAATTTATTTCTTATATATCATATATTCTATCCGAAAACAAATTATTTTCAAACTCAGCTTAAGAAGGGACCATTTGCATTGAATGAAATATATTTTAAAATAATGCAGCATTTCTATTCCATCAAAGGCATATAGTTCCATAGAATTTCAGCCAGCGGGAGAGATCTCTCAAAAACCTTCTTGCATACTCTCTAATAAAGATGTTATCCCAGTGAACGACTTGCATGGTGTTGGCGTACAACAGCTGCGAAACAATAACCTTTGGTGTGAATCTAGCATTTTTACTGAATCTGTCGTATGATCCTTGGCGAATGTTTGGCAATTGATTCCTGGCATGAGGTCAAAAGTATACAAAAATCGAATTTGGTTTTCAGACCAGCTCTTCTGAAACAAAACTTTGACATAAAACAATACTTAAAGTCACAAAATTTGATATATCCAGAATCATTTAATTTTTGAGTAATCTATTTTAGATGTTTCTGAAAGTACAGATTGACAAATTGTCTATCCCTTGTTGGATTTCGCTCAAACTATGGTCGGTTTCTATAGTAAAGATTTTTTAATCCATAAACTGAATTTTATCTGTCAAGCTCTTTTAGTTTTGTAGTTATCATGCAAACTTATTTTCAAACAGCCGGACAGACAGACTTCCTCTGAACAGACTTTATCCACAATTCGATAGAGATCTACTAGACCGAATACCAAATTTCATCCGTCTAGCTCAAAGCATTTTCGAGTTATTCTTATCACAGACAGGCGGACATTTTCCAAAAATGTGTTTTTCGAACTCAAAGAGGTCTAAAACATAAAGATTCATCAAAATCTCGAGTTCGAATTTTTCAAAGATTCTCTATACTTCGTATATGAGAAAATACAAATCCTAGAACTTAAAGACAACAAAAATAGTAGACAATTGACTACAAAACCTAACTCTACTGATATGAAACAATGCAAATTAAATGAAAGAACAAGATAATTATAAAAATTTCTTAACTATTACTAAGTTTAAACAAATATACTGTCTATCGATTTGTATTATGACCAAACGAAGCAATGGAAAATAAAATATCTTTGTACTCTTTTTCTCTCTCTTAAACTTTTATTTGTAAATGACAAAAAATATCTAAATTTTTAATAGATTGTTGAAAGAAGGCTAAAACCATCGTCTTGAGTGGATTACACAAAAATAACACGAGACATTTAAAGATACATGGCCTTTTTTTGTAAACATCTCTAGCGTCAAATAGCAACCAATTTTATTTGGCTTCAAAAAAAGAACAAAAGGGAAATGTTTACATAAATAGAAAACAAATTTTTGAACGAATTGAAATATTTATTTCATTTCCGATATTTTTTATTTGCTTCTTTATCTTGTATCTGCATTTTAAAGGATTTTTTTTTATCTGATCTTATTTAAAATAAAGAAAAAATAAACACATGAAATTGTCTCTTATTTACTCATTTAAATGATATTTTTTTTAATACAATTGACTCTTTAAATAAATATCCAGTGCTACTTGTGTATTATTTTTTATTCAGTTATTTGATTCGAAATTTTGTGTCATGTTTTTAAATATTTGCCCTGAGGCTTTGCTATTAAATATGATTATTTTTTTCAAAGTAAATATGAAAGGAATGATTTGTCCTTTTATTTACCTTTTTTTTTCAAAAAGATAACAATGGATGGTGAAATAAGAATAAAATAAATAAATAGATTTAATAACAATAAAAAGATAACAAAACATTGCCGTGAAATGTAGTGATACCAAATTAAAACATTGCTGAATTTCATTTGAAATTAATGTTTTAAATAAGAATGTGTTTTTTTGCCTTTATTTTTCAGTAATTATTCTTAAACAAAACAAGACTGGAATCACGCCTTTTCTTGACATGTGAAATGTATAAAGATATTTATGGCAATTGTGGTGATTTCTGAGATATCTATTAGGTAATCTCAAAATTATGGAGAACAGAAATTGATCTTCAAGAACTAGTAGTAAGAAAGATGATGAATCTTCACTAGTTACCTAGTATGTTACGAAATGTCATAGTGCAGAACATGAAATAAGTGGGAGAAGGCTAAATGTTTCATCCTCTCGTTATTTCATTAATCAATATTTTTCAAAATTGGTAAATACATGTAGCAAACGATTTTTCACTTTGAAAAATATTTTCATTCAAATAAAGCAGAAGGGTGGAATCTTTTCCTCCTAAAAGCCGTTTTAGAAGATAACTAAATGTATTAGATCTATTATAGCTAATTCTCCATGCATTAGGGTTATTTTAATTATTCATGTATTTGGGTTATGATCAAAGACAACACCACATACTTACACAGTGACTCCTAGTTACTCCATAATGAAATTGACCAATAAAAGTCTTGATTCTAGTGCCGATCAGATAATGAGATCTGAGAACAGGAATGAAGTTGATGAAAAAGGATTCCATGGTTCTTTCAGGTTTTGCAAAAAAAAAAAAAAAAAAAATGACATAATGAACAGCAGATCTTTTCAGACCCAGAATCCATGAGTGATTAAATAATAAATATTCCCTGATTACTTTTTAAACAATTCTTCTCAAGGCTGTTATGTCTTTAATTTTGATATTTACAAAAGAAGTTGCCTTATTTGAGGCGTGCATATTTTATGTGCAGAAATAGTACCACCAAGCCAAAGGAATTGTATAACGAATGCTTTTGTCCTTGAGATATTCTGCAAACAATTTTGATCTCTGTTCAGGGGTATCACCTGTGTTCAAAAGCAAGTTTTATTATAATGAGGTGTGAAAAGATAGACATTTCAAGGGCGATAAAAAGGACCCACAAATCATTTCAATGATTTGGTATTGGATTGAGCATTTTATTCAATTTGAGAATTCATTGAACATCAGAAAAGAAAAACGTATCTTTTTAACCGTGCAATACAGAGCAGTTGAATCTTGGATGGCATATCCAATTATTTCTACAAATGACTTCATCAATAAGTCATTTGACTTCTTTGAAGATTCTTCATTTTGAAATTCTAATTCTTCTACGAAAATAAACTACTTAGAGAGAAGCAAAGTGGAAGAATATATTATTAATTACAGATTTAAAGTAAGAGAAAATATTCTTATATTTATTTTCTCGTATACTTTCATAAAAGGATTTTGACTAATTGTATTAATTTACAGTTTTGAAGTAAAGGGATGTTATAATTTTAATTAATGATGAACTCTTTATTCGAATTGAGATCGGATTGTAAGGACAAAACCAGAATTGGCATCCTTGTTTCTTCAGAGTTTCTATTATACCAACGTGAGGAAGTTTGAACCACAACTCTAAATTTTATATGCACCAGGTTCTACAGGCTTTTGAAGGGAACAAACTCTCACCTGGAACTTTTCGACACAGAAACTGAGACATTATTACTATGTCATTTCAATCAACTCAACTAATATAGGTTTTTATAATGTACCGTAACTATACATGTCTAATTTCAATGACTTCTAACATTATTCCTCTCGATTTTCTTTTATATGCTCTGCTGTTCACTCAGTCAAACTCTCCCGTCATTTTGAATCTATAGAAAAGTGCCAATTAGGGCACTTTCAGGCAAGGCAGGGCTTTTATTTTGCATTGTTCCAGCTTCTGCATTTTAAAATTACTATACCGAAATACAAGCGGGTAAGCATGCAATCAATCAGCTTACCATGCTCAAAGACAGGCTGACATTATTTCAGAAAAGATTTCTTCAGCCTTGGAGATATTTAAAATAGCTGATTCATTTGAATCTCACAATAAATATTTGGCATTGGCAATCGATTTATATGAGATGGCAAACAACTATTTTTCATCAGCATGCATTTTCGAGATTCAAGTTACAAATACCAAAATTCCAGTCCTGTAAATTGAGAAAAGTCGCGAAGAATAAATTTGCAGACAACCCCCAAATATCTGCAGAAAAGAGTGGCTCATGTTTACTAGGAGAGCAATAGCCGACGATCCGATAACCAATAGCCGAAGATATTTGTGATGCTATTGAAAATAAGAGGTCGCAGCAGGGGATGTGGCATCCAGATACCATATGAAAGTATTGGTCTCTTAAAATAATTCTGGTGTGAGCAGATGGTGTGTGTATGAAAGGGGACGATTTTTTTTCCGTGTTGTTGGACTAATCCCCAATAGTTTCATATCCAGCAGTCCATGGAATTTTTGGGTACAGTATTATTTGACATGGTTTGAATTTGAAGTGTTATTGCAGTATTATGGTATTTTATTTGATTTTTTTACATCGCTGACACCACCTTTCTGTTCAGCATCCTCTACATTTTTGGAATATTAAGTCACATTCTGAGTTATTTCATACTTCAAATCTAATTGATGATTTCAGATTATTTTATTGATTCTTTAAAAATAGAAGTTGTGTGTAATATTTGAATATCTTTTAGTGGATATAAGTTATTTTTCATATACAAATATAATTTTGAACAAGAATAAAACAAATTTAATTTATTTAATTTCAATTTTTCGGATTCGTTATTTATTTGCAAAGTCCAATCATAAAAATTAAAATAAGTATTTTTTCTTCTACATTTAAAACACAGAAACATTATTATTGTTCATGAATTTCGCATTCTCACAGTCTTAACGTTAAATGAAACAGCAAACTGATTGGGTAAATTTAGTTCCAAATGCCAAGCAAATACTTGATTTTCCTGCACCTCATTCTTTTATCCGTTTTTTCCACGTTTCATATGAAGGTACAGTATATAAAACCTACCGATTTGCAAGAGTAATTGCAAGAATAAGAGAGAGAGAGAGATTTTTTTTTAATAAAAGAGAAATAATGGTTGGAAAAGACTCCACTTATGTTTGCTTACTTAGAAAGTGCTGTAGGTTGATAAGTTTAGTTTAGTTATATTAAGGTCCCGTTTGAAGCAACACAAGAGCTATTTTGGGACGGACCTCGTAATTTTGAACCGCGGTCAGATGACGAGGACGACACCTGAGCTGGCACCCCCCTCTCCACACCACACCACACCAGCGGAAGGATATTTGGTCATGGCGGATTTAACGTGCAACAGAACCCTTTCCACGACGTTTCTTCAGTGGAATAGGGTCTCGAACCTGAAACCTTCCGGCTCCGAGCGGAGACCTTACCACCAGGCCACCACGGCCCCTGTAGGTTGATAAATATTTGTATATGGAAATAGGTACAAGGTCTTTATAAAAGAGGTTAGTTTTAAAATGAACAGGAATAAAATAAAATAAGATTAGAGAGTTTTCAATACTTTAACCCAAATTTCCATATCATTTATTATAATGAAAAATGTTCAAACGTTTTTTGGGAGGTTTGGTCACTAAATCTAAGATAAGCATTATTAAAAATGCTTTTAATTATTTTTACGGAACCAAACTATTTTATTTTTGATCTATCACGTAAAAATATATATTATCTGTATTGCATAATTCTCATTTTTGCCTTTATGAATTACATACTTTTATTTTTGTCTGAATATTTTGCATACTTTTAATTATCTTTAATTAATTTTGGCCAGTCATGATAAAGTATGTCTTAACCTATAATATATAATTGCACTACCTTGATCCATATACATAGGAAAAACTGGTGAACGTTATGTATTTTAGCTCTTTTTAGCTGTTGTTTAGTTATTTTTAAGTTATAAATCTTGGTTTATTATTTTAATAGCCGCCATTGGCGATCAGCCGGTTTATCAATATTAATGATCGCTAAAATTTTCAATTAAATATTTTATGTAGCTTGGTCTCGTAATAACTTTTTCTGCAAAATATTTTTAGGCTTCAGATTTTGATAGTTGTATAATTCAGTCATACTATTATGTAGGCCTTAATCAGTTCTGTACATTGTACTACTTATATATATCTCTCCCTTTAATTTTCTGTCAGCACCCATAAAATTTCAACTTTAATTTAAAGTGAAAATGTTAAACTGCAATTATTATAAAAACATTTTTTACTGAAACTAACCCTTTCTTTTTTTAAATATGAAAATTGAAAGCAGAGTCGTTCGGTATTGAAGTTGTATGTGCACTGCAGAATAATTTTCGTAATTTATGTAATATCTTAAAGAATTATTCAACAAAAATTTCTGATTCATTATAAAATTCAGTTTTTAATTTTACTTTCAAAATATTTGTTGTTGTTTCTTATGGCACTTGCCATGGACAAGCCCCGCTGTTCGAAGACAGCCGATTTAAGCCTGAGGGGGGAGCGCCTCTTGTTTCTATAGTAGCGTCATCTAGGGCCAAGAGAACGACTTAGCTACACACACGTCACAACCCTTTTTACGGGGCGGACTTCATTCACGCATTTCATTCACTCAACCACAGATCGCAATTTAGACCTGAATCAGAGAACGATCACCCCTGATTCAGTACCCCCAGTGGTATTACTCTCGACATGGAGGACTTTGTGACCACGACAGATTTAACTCTCGCAGTCATCTTCGGCCGGTGGGGTTCGAACTCGCAACCAAAGGGACGCGGATCCGACGCTCTACCAACCAGGCTAATCCGGCCTTTTCAAAACATTTAAATGATGTAAATAAAAAAAATTTGTTTTATTTCAGTCAATAAATGCACTTATGAAAAAACTATGAAGTTTAAATTTTACACAGTCCTTTGGTATTAAGGAATCATATTCTCTTGACTCTTCACCTTCTAAACAGGTTAAAAAAAAATACACGTTTATATTTTCTGATTTCAAATATGACCTATTTAAGAAGTTTTGATACATACATTTTAGATCAATAAACATTTTCATAATCATGGGCCAATCACTGTCGAGAAACTGTTGCAGAAGATCTTTGAGACGAAGATCTCAAGAATGAAGTGGTCTAAAATCGTCAGTTTTTACGGAAGAGAAGATATTCAAATTTCATAAATTATTCAGTTTTAGTCATTGATTTAGTTGATTGGAGTTCGATAATTTTTATTTAAAATATCGGTGTCTCAAGAATATTTTGTTAAATATGATTTGAAGGGCAGAAGACTTATGTAACAATTTAAAATTCTTAATTCATTGGAGCATTTATTGATTGAAGTTACATAAAATATAAATATTTAGTTCATTTTTACCATTTTGTTAACAAATGTAAGTCCCAAATTAGCTGATGGACACTAATTATAGTGATTGTCCTACATATTAAATCATGTTTGGCTTAAATTTATCTGTTGTATTGAATTAATAATATAGATTATTCAATACAACAGTTATTATATTGAATACAACAATTATTCAATAATATAGATTATAATCTGTCTATGTTAAAGATCATAGAAAACTCCCCCCCCCCCTTTACTTTTTAGAAAATAGCATATTTCAAATTTTTTTTTACATCATACAGAGACGTGCTGAAAATCTCACTTTTATATATTTAATTTGCAATAATAGTTGATTTATTTTTAAATTTAAACTTTTATTAATGTGATGTCAACACGTTTATAAAAGCTAATTTTTCTCCATTGACTTACTATTGAAGATTAAATTCTATTTTCATTTTGTGCTAAACATATATTGTTGGAAAAAATGGTTAAAATATTTCTTTAAAAATTGAAACTTAATTTATAAGTTAAAGCATTGGTATTATTAAAAAGATTATTTTTTAAGCTTTAAATTGATACAAAAATCGATTTTTGTGCTGTCGAAAGTTACAGCGGAAAAACGCCGAAATTTCACTTAATTTTTAATAAATTAAAATTATAATGTGAAATTAAAGTCGAGTGGCATTAAAAAAAAATCACTTGAGGCGCACAACCCCGGCTTCCAAGGTAGACACATGCCAAATTTGGTAGCTGTTGATTGAATGGTCTGGTCTGGTCTGCGTCAACACACACACACACACACACACACACACACACACACACACACACACACACACACACACACACACACACACACACACACACACACACACACACACACACACACACACACACACCACACACACACACACACACACACACACACACACACACACACACACACACACACACACACACACACACACACACACACACACACACACACACACACACATTTTCTTTTGCTACCAGTAATTTCATCTTAAAAGTATTTAAAATCATTTTTTTAGTAATATTTAAGAAATGTTTTTAAATTACAACTTTTTTGGGTATCCGTTTTGAGACTTCTTTGAATGTAAAGAAATGATTGCCAATTTCTTCCTTTCCGATTAAAAATGTTACCTATTTTTGCTGATAAAAATCTTAATGTCACCCATTTTACAGCGTTTTTGAATTATGGAATCGAAATATTTTTTTTTGGGGAGTTGAAAGCATATTCTTTAATGCATAGCTTGTTTATATGTGACATTTTGAAAGGAGAATAAATTTAAGAATAGAAAACAATAATTCATATTTCAAATAAGAAGCTATTTCCATAAATTTCTATTCCAATAGTTAGAGCTTTTTTAAAATATTCTTTATCAAAATAGTTCTAAAAATCTGTAAATACTTTTTGTATTTTGGTAGGAATATAAGAGTTAAATTTTATAAACATATATATTTTGAAATGTCTTTAAGATGTTAATATATAACTTCATAAAACGTATCTTAACCTATCTCATGAATATAAGAAAATATCAAAGGTTTTACTTTCTTTTTAATGTACCTATATTTCTTTAGCAGTATTTTAAATCTGTATATGAAAGAAGATATTAAAATAGGTAGAACACATTGCAGGAGTGGTCTTTCCAAAACATTCTAGCATACTTTCCAATAAAAGTTCTTATCTCCTTCCCCTCATATATAGTTGGTATCTTTGGGACCTTGGGTAAGAACGCGAATGATTTGCATGATACTGGAGAACAGCAGTTACGAAATGTTGATATTCAATGTGAATGTAGTATTTTTGCTGAATATATTTCGCGAATCTGCATTTAGACGCTTTCTTGGCGACGGACTAAAATCAAAATTTAGCACGAAACTGCAGTTGTATGCACTAGATCACACGCCGATTTTCATTAAATTAAGTCATTCTGTCTTTGAGTTTTAGCTTTTATATACATATGAAAGTTTATGCTACAGTCAGCTGTTTGATAGATCTGGTTCAAAATTCGATAAGAATATACATTTTAGATTGCTAAACCTGTCTACTAAATCTTATCCAGCTCTTTATGTTTTGTAGTTAAGGTGTATGCACACACTTGAAACTTCGAAAATCGTTCAAAATATCGAATATTTTTTATTGCTTAATAATGTTCTCTGATCCTTTAGCTTTCAAACGATAGCAAGATGTTGTCAATATTCAAAATATTTCTGGAATTGTAATTATTTTTATTGAGTTGCTGTCATTAAAAACTCTAGTTACGGTTTTTTTTTAAATTCATTTTATGAAAAATGATATCTTCCCACTATGTTGCTTCATTCAAACAATCATAACTCAACAAGAAATGAACCAAATACAGTTATTTATATATTAAAATAATCTGTATGAAATAGCGGATGTTTCGTGCCTCAATCAAAGTTATATTTATAGAAATAAATTTTTAATAGCTATTTAAAAGTTAAAATGACAGAAAAAATCTCGCTTATTCTATTCATCGTTGATGAAAAAATTGTTAAAAAAACTATATATTTTTATAACTTGATTGAGGTAGACAGCATGAAGACTAATATTAGGCATAATTTCCAACTAGAATTGAGTGTCTGTACAAATTAGAATGTAAGATATCATGTTTCAAGAATATGCTAATTAGCTCATGAAATATTATTTAAATAATTAATAATTAGTGTAATATGGTTTTTTCTCACTGAAATGACTTTAAACATATATTAATGACCTACTGTGAAAAAAACTGGATTTTTAAAGTTAACATTTAAAAAAAAATCTTCTAGTGTGTACATACACATTAACGAATTCATGTATAATCGAACAGCTACATAGACATATTTCCTTTGAATAGATTTCGTTTAAAATTTGATAAAAATTCACAAATTTGAAATTCACAACATATTCAACTTCATCCAGCTTACTCAAATCGTTTTTGAATTATCGCATTCACAGTAGAAATACAGACGTTATTCCAAAAAATTTGTTGTTTGAAGTCAGGAAGTCTAAAATGCGGATTATTTTTTTTTTTGACAATTACTTTCTCTATACTCCTCGTAAGAAAAAGAAAATGGATAATGGATAATTAAAGCCTCGAGTTTGGGAAAATTGATAAACATGATAATTATTTTTAGGCGTGAAAGCTCCATTTTGGTCTACGGTTTGTGAGCATTAATAATTTCTGAAGCTATTGAAGAAAATAATTACATTTTTCATATTAAATTTATTATCAAAATTAAAACAATTTCTTTCTTAATTAGATGCTACCGAACTCACTACTCGTACAATTGGGTGTTCTAGATTTAAACGCCTACTCTTTAGATCAATTTGAACAATTTGCGTAATTATGCTAGTTTATAAATGTAATCATATTAAAATATTTTATCTAAATCTAGTTGAAATATTACAGATCTTCGAATTTGTAAGAATTACTGACTTGAACCAGATATCCATATTTTATAATTATCTGTTACAGCACTTAACTAGATAAAACAATCTAAATAGATGGCTTAATACAGGCTTTTAGAAAAAACATGTATTTTGGAGACCATCTAGTGTGTCCGGAATATCGGGCTTTTCTGACAGTTCAATTATGAAATGGAATAAATTCGCTTAACAATTTGCCCTGTTACTTGATAAGACTGAAAAATATTATTTAATATAAACAGTCTCTTGCAAATAATTGCACAAGCAAATTAAAAATATATATATATATATATATATGGTGAAATAAAAAGGACTTCGGAAATAGGGTCCAAGGAATTTTTTTGTCGTAATTTTAACAGTGGCAAGACAATGCAAATGAACAATTTAACAGAATAATGAAATCAGTCAACATTTCATTATAAAAACAAAAGCATTGTTACAGATCGAGTTTTAAAACTAGATTTTTAAAAAATTACGCAAAATGCTAAAAAACCCCCCTATAGATTGGAAAATAAATTTTTGATATTTTAGACAGAGTAAGAATTGTTTTCTAATGCTAAAAATTTCGGTAAAATAACTAAGCTGACAATTTCACTTTTATTTTGAAGAGTACTTATAACAAATCTCATCAAGTTCAAAGTGTGCATTTCTATAGACAGAGATATACGCACAAACATTCCATTTGGATATATATAATTCTAATTTTATATATTTTAAATATATAGTTTAGCTTTCAAATAATGTTTCGCTAAGTCTCTGTTTTATTTTTAACACATTTAATGCTAATCTAAATTGCGAATTTATTGCTGCTTGTATAAAACCCACTTCATTCGGCTACACAACCTTACTAATCCCCTGGAAACTCCTGTTACTTAATGGAGTTGAGATTGCATTTCGGTGTTAATTGAGAATGCAGTTGATTACCGATTGCATTCGCCGAAACTGTTCAAGCATGTGTTTGAATTTGTAACGAATTGATTTGATTGTTCTGTTGATAGTTAACGGCTTCAAAAAATTTTACTGGATCAAAATTTTAGCAAAACGCATAGTAGAATAAGTATGCTATACAATTAATTTTTACGTTATTGCTTAGTATTCTTCAGATTGTGCAATACTGCGAAATAATTTAGATCAGTTGAATTTTGATCGATATTTTAGTTAGAATTCTCTTCAGTATTACCAAGAAAGCTTTAGGGAACTAAGCATTTTGAAAGGCGATATAAAAAGTATCATTAAATCTATTATGGAAGTAGATGGATTAGAATTAATAATTTCAAAACATTTAATGTAATTTAGGTGTAAAATTTATTTAAATAGCCCTGTGATAGATTTTTTAAGTCCTGTGGTACAATTGAAGACAGGGTAATTTATTCACAACAAGCCAAATTTATCAGCTATATGGATGCGTAACTTAGTGTTAATATTCTTCTTCTTCTTCTTTCTGCTACAGAATATCTACGAATTTAGAATCTCGAGGATTCCAGCATTAATGAGGCAAGAAGTTTATGCATCAAACTGTGACAAATATGAGATCCGTGTAATTTTAATAACCATTTATTGTTCTATTTGTTTTAAACATGGACTTCTTAATAGATTCCATTCCAATGATATCAGAGAACCATCATACCATTAAGAATTTAATTTTCCTTTTTCTGATTTTCCATGTTGAACCAAATATACTCTTCCTTCCTTAATTTTCAACAAAGGAAAACAATCATGCTATTAAATATTTGCTAAAACAAGTGGTTTTAAACTGCCTTCTTCTTGCTGGAAGTGGTTTTAATTTCATTGCAACATTGAATTGATATTCAAATTCGAGGGCACATATTTTCAGCCTCCGAAATATGTATGCACTAAATTTGACGACTTTAAATCGGATGCTCTGTTCCATACAACGCTGACACAGAGATACAATTATTTTCTACATTATTATGAATAGATATATAATACTAAGCATACAGAAGATACATTTTATATGGTTACGAATTTGTAATATTATTTCTTAAAGCAGTGATGTTTCTGCTAAGGAAGATAGCTTTACAGATAGCTCGAATGGATACGACCATTTGGCAACATGGCGACGAATGTTCTTGTAAAAATGATGAAACCCCAATATTCAAAGATCTTGGCGGTAATTTAATTGAAATTCGAGATTTGGCGATCTTTCTAGAAGCTTCTCTGCTCAGTCACTGAAATTATGAAAGACGGGGATACAGAGCTAAAAGAGTATACAGGCATCAAGTCAGGTGAGTTCTGCTCAAGGGTGCAATTTTAACCGAATTTCTCCAGCGAGTTCTCTCTGCTTTGGGCTATTGCGACTATTTTACGTAGATGAAAATGCTAGTAGCAAAATAAAGACAAAACATAAATATATGTTATGCTAATGCTAGTATTTTCATCTATTCATGTAAAATAAAGTTTCTGAGTCTGTTCAATGACCCTTGGACTTGGTGACCATTTGGCAACATGGCAACGAATTTGGTGAAAAAATAATTGAAATTCCATATTTGGCGAAATCTTTCTCTACCCAGTCAACTATAAATGGCCAGGATACAAAATTTTTCTTACTATATTGTGAATCTGAGCTCACTTACTTATCCTGTCTATATAATTGAGCAGGGAAAAGAACAACCCTGTTGAGTTCGGTTAATTCATAAAAATTTGATTATTTCAAAAAAAAAAAAAAAAAGGAGATTCTTATTCCCAGCCCAAGATATAACAGTATGATAATATATGTTTTAAGCTTCTAAATAAAATAAACACTAGCCATAACACGGATGAAATTCACACAAAAATTGCATTTAATATCACCACAAAGAGCAGGTATAAATACGCAATAACTAAAACTAATACAATATTCTTAATTCTGTAAAATATACTTAAATAATAGGCAAAATATAGTTGTTTTTATAAAGGAAATAAAATTAGAAAGAAAAAATTATATTGAAATTAACTTGACATCGCTTTAATAACTTTTAAAGTGGCATAAGAACATATTTTATGTTATATTATGGCAAAGGAATGTATATATGTTAGGTTATTACTAAGCCACCGATGAAAAATATAAAATTTCGACTTATTCGTTTTTGAAAATCCAAATAAATTAAAGAAACTTTAGTTAAAATGTTTTTATAAATGAAATAAAATTAGAAAGAAAAAATTTTAGGAAAATTAACTTGACATCACTTTAACAACTTTTAAAGTGGCAAAAGGATGTGTTTCATGTTATATTATGTCAAAGGGATGTGTTTCATGTTATATTATGTCAAAGGGATGTATTTATGTTATATTATGTCAAAGGGATGTATTTATGTTATATTATGTCAAAGGGATGTATTTATGTTATATTATTACAAAACTACTGAGAAAAAATATAATATTTCGACTTATTCGTTTTTAAAAATCTAAATAAAATTTAAGAAATTTTTTTAAAGGGCCCTAATTACCTATAATACAACGGCATATGAAAAATGGTATATTTTGGTTGGAAGGTTTCCTCTGTAATGTTTTTCGAACGATTTTTGTGACTAAGTAATTTACAAATTCCATTCAACCTGTAAACAATAATATGGTAAATTATGTGTCAATTTGTATAGAATTTATTGATTGAATTTGTTAAATACACCGGTATATATATATTTTTATATAATTAAATATATTTATATTTTTAATAAATTAAAATAAAAATACAATTTAATTTCATTAGGTGATATAGATTGAAATAATTGTTATTGTTTTGATACACACAACAAATAAAAAAGAAGCTCCTAAAAAAAAGACCATGTAGTGCACAGATTGAATGATATTGCACGAGATTCGCTGTATCATATAATATTGTATAATATCGTATGCTATCAAACAATGAAATACAGTATCGTACTGAATGCCGTGCTACTTGGGACTAGAAAGGACGTAATTCCATTCTAGTAATTTTCTTATTCTTTCTTGCTTAAAGGATAATATATAATATATAAATTTTAATTATCAATTTCATATTTTTTTTGCATTTATTAGGGGCTTGAACATATTTTTAAATGTGAAAAAAAAACAACCCATCGCTTTTGACGATTGCTTTATATAATAGTCATGTGATCATTTCAAACCAGTTTAAACAGGATTTTTGGAAAAAAAAAATATTCTGGCCTCGAGAAAAGATTTTGGAGGTCAAATGATTGTGATTTAAAAAAAAAAAAAAAACAAAAAAAAAAAAAACATGGCTTTTTCTAAATATTGACGCATGTGTAATTTAATAGTCAGGTGATTGTTTGAAATCGGTTTAAACTGGTCTTTCACGAAACAAAATTATGGCGAGAAAAAAATTTTAAAACTCGATTGATTTTGAGATGGTCTAAAACCATCGCTTTTCTAAATGTTGGTAATTGCGAAATATGAGTCATATGACAACATGATGAAGAAAAATAATTATGTTCTCACATGATAACTTGAAATTTGCGATATCGGATTTCAATTTTTTTTTTCTGGCAATTGAATTTTTTTTTTAATTTCCAGGAAATTTTTCCTGTAGTTACTGTTCTAACTGATCTATCCTGGGAAGATAGGGAGGGAAATATTTATCTGAACATGCTAAGTGGTTTTTGAGTTCGTATGTATATTGCAATGAGAGAGCAATTTCTTCTGAATTAACGAAAAAACATTGAGAAAAAAGATATTACAACTAAAGAAAATATAATGGTACGAGAAGATTGAGTTATATTTAAGGAAGAAGTTGAGCAGTCATGAGAGAGTTGAGAAGTCGCCTTAGGAAGAGAAGAAAAATGTCAAGAGAAGATTCCAGTGATAGATTACCGACAGCATCTAGGGGATTGTTTCCCTGCTTCGAAAGCCTGCAAAGAATAAATGCAAAATTGATACATCACCTGGACGGAATATTTTTATAAAACGTCACACCATGTAGCTAGATAGAATATTATTACTGTTCCTCCGGTGGCATACCATTAAAATTGCTTGTCGGGCCTAACCATGAAGTGTGAAAGTTAAAAAGACTTATATTGGAAAAACTAGACAAAGTTTCAGTCTCTTGCTTTTATCTTCACTTTTTTGAAGAATTTCCCTACTCTGCTGTCATGTGAAAGAGCATGCTGAAGGTTTATTCGAAACCCATAAGGGGTATAGTAAAATTTATTCAAAGTAAAATTTTTGTCCATTATGGCTATAAAAGTTCTAGTTCTTTTACTATAAAAGAAAGTTACTCTGTAAGATTGAATGCGAAGGTACAATGAATTACCCTACGGAGATCTATTAGTGGAAGATAGTTTTAATTATTTGAACTTATCTGCCAAAATAACAAATAATGCACAAAAACTTCTCATCCTCAAATATTATTTATTTGCTCATCGAAGATTTAATTATCCATTGGTGTAACTCAGTTACCACTCACAAAATCTGAATTACTAATAATTGATTAAATAATTTAAATAGTTTTTAAAACTAAACATTTGCTAAAATCACTCATCTCCTAAACTTATACAAAAAATGATACACAAAATTCAGAAAGAATTCTTTTACAGAAATTTTAAGCAAAATTTAAAAGAATTTTTTTTTTTGACATCCATATCTGATTTTATATTCTTTTATATAATTTGAAAGGAAATGGTTTATTGCAATTATAATATTGTATGTATTAAAATATTACAATTAATTGCATTTTAAATAAATATAAAACAATTGAATGAGCCTTTATTCCTCATTTTAACTTTTTCATATTTCCTTATATATTTACTTTTAAAATCAGAAATTTAATAATTTTCTTTTGCGCTGAAAGAGCCCATTTCCGAATCCGAACACATGAGCACAATTAAAATAGAATATAACTCTCAAATGCATTAATTAGATAACATAAATACAATAAAAATAAATAACTTATTTCTTAGATAATTTATAAACAGACATCGTTAAAAATAATCAAATTAAAAATTTTTTGGGAACATATCATGATTTTCAAATGAAATGAATTTCTTATGTTCGTTATCTAAAGTATAAGCTTTGAACATCAGCAACAAATTTAAGTTTCTTTATTGATATTTAAAATGATTGATTACTACCTAAAATTTAATTTTCATATCCTCATTAAAGAGCTACAGTATTTTTCTTTAATCCTTTTCTTTTTCTTGAAGACGGACGAAACGGATATTAACTTTCGTTTTATACTTTTGAATTGAATTGAAACGATACTTATAATTCCAATGCCAACAAACACCGCATACGAAAATTTACAACTGAATTATACAAATACTTGCCTATATGTTTTACGAATTAATATAATAGAATAACATAAAGGAAAATAATTTTCATGAGTTACATTCTCTATTTTATGCAAAATAAAAAAAAAAATTCTAATAAAATTCCAGCTGATGCCAGAGGTTTGGATATCTATCATCCATTTTACCAAACAAATTAAATTACTTATAAAATCCATCTAAAATCTAAACTTTCAAGATGAAGAATGATTTAGTTTTCTTTTGGGTATTTAAAATGTACGATTAAAAAACCATTACGTGAAATTCAGTTTTCAAATCCTCATCAAAGAGATGCAGCAATTCCTTTCCTTTCCTAGCAGATGGGAAAGCAAAGTTAATAATCCTCAGTCTTGAATATATTTACCCCTCGATAAGATTTCTTAGCCCTCTAAATACAAATAACAGTTACATACATGGCCAAATTTATCCCCCTATTTTAAAGCATTTGGCTCCGAGACATTTCCTGAATATAAATAGATATTTTATCGCATAAATATTTCATGGTGTTGCCAGTTTTCACGTCTCTATAATGTAGGATAAAGACCAAGGGAGAAATTAACTGTGGCCGTGTCGGCAGGTCTGGCAGCCATTTTCCAGTTATGGATGTGTCATTTGGTCCATGGAGATTTACGGACCGATTGCACCGCTCTAGGATTTGCATTTCGGCCATCTTGACTTAGATCAGTCCCTTAAGAAGGGAAGGAACAATGAAGTTTATCATCATTTTGAAATATCTGAAAGTTATGTTCAAGACATTTCTAGTCTTGTTGTTCTTTTAGTTGTGCCTAATGACATGTGCCCCTCATTTCAGCTGTGCGGTGAATTAATTTAATTTTCTTGAGATTGGCGTCTGGGATTCTCTGGGGAATCGAACTTTTAAAAGCGAGTCTGGAATACATCCAACTTTCGCATAAATGAATAATTTCAATTCTGTCGATGTGCCTGGGAACATTTGTTTGTTTCCTCAGTTGCCCACCTTAATTGGCGATTAATGAATCAATTTATATTAATTAATTTTTGGTTATAAAATCATGTCGAATATTAATTAAGTAGTGGCTAACAAGATTTTGTGTGATGTGGAATTTTTAAATCATGTTAAGTAGATAATTATTCTTTTCTTATGTCTTTAATGTATTCATTTTGCTGCATATTCAAAAGCCTTAACACCAGTTCGTTTGAAAAGTTAACAGTGTAGCAATTTATTTTGTTTGCTTTTATGATCGCGCTTTAATTTGACTTATCTTTTCTTTTTTGTCCTTTTAACTCATATGAATATGCAAATATATGCCTTTAGTAGCTAGATAATAAACTATCATTTTAAAAAAAATGTAGTTAAGGATTTTGTTTTTGTTAATAAAATTATTAATTTTATTGTTGATAAAAATCTTTTTCAAAATTTTACTGTATTGCTCACAACCAACATTATTTCCTGCGAAAAATAACACTTTTTTAAAACAAATATATTTTTTAACTACACAATAAATTATTGAGAAGAATTTTTAAGATTTCTAGACCTTATTCTTTATTTATTTAAGAATAACTCTAGAAATTCATTTTTGATTGATTAATTTGATTCACTCTTCAATTATTTCAAGAAAGAATGTTGGTAAATAGATCAAATAAAAAACATAAATCTTTTAAAATGTTTCTCATTTATCATAGTGTGACAGAATACCAGACTTAATATTGTTGTTATAAATCGATGCGGCAATAGTTTTATTACTAGTATCAATCATTGTTTTACATGATGTACAACAACACTTGACTTAATTCCCACCAAACAATTTAATGTTCAATCATATTTAGGAAAAAAATGGTCCAATTTCTCTAGTACATACATATAAACATAAACTAAAAAAATCCATGATGATTGAATTGTTTACGAAGTTTCAAAAATTAGAATTCACTAAGCTGTACTTCTAAGCTATACATTAATATTATTAAAAAATGTTTTTCGATTCATATGAATACCTTTGAATCACATAACACCTATTTTGTTTATTGGACGCAGCTTTTGCATATTTTATGAAACTAAAATGTGAACATAATTATTATTATTTTTTAATTCTACTCAAATGCTTTCCATCATTTTCGTTCTATTCTATTAACTTAACACAATGAATAGTAAACAGTTCAGAATTGCCCAAAAGAATCTCGGTAAATTTCTGAATTTATACCAAAATATTATTGCTTTAATATCTCAAATTTTATTTATTTGTTGTGAAATATTGTTAGGAAAGTAACCCAGAATCCTTCCGTTATCCACTGGGATGTCCAGTGAATAGTTTAAAAAGTTTAAAAATATTCTCTGTTCTATACGAAAACATGAATCAACAGTAACAAAACAAAGATGGAGCCTTCACAAAAGCAGCAATTGCCACAAATAATATTAAACAAAATCAGTAATCAGTCATAAACAACCTTAACAGCACAAAGCGCCCAGAGAGAATTTACTTAACTATTCGCTTGATCTCGACTCCACTCAATAGCCTTTATATTTGTCTTGGAATTTTATATTTTTCATGACACGATAAAGCTTATTTATATAGAAGCTTCTAGACAGATTACGTATCTTCATTCCTAAAAGAGATACCAACAAAATTCCATGGGCATTGTTATGAATAATGCCATTATATTCGTCTAAAAGGTCTGGGCTGTTTGATGCCGCATCCATTCAGTATGTGTTAGATCTATCTGAAAACTTCCTTATTAGAAGACTCAATCCAAAGAGAATGAACATTATAAATTTGTAATAATATTATCTATCTTATTATTATATTTCTTCTGAAAACCTTTAATTGCTTTCTGTATTTGGATTGAGTCTTCTGTCTTAATTTTTCACATTTAAATGGATGTTTTCCAAGTAAATCCTATCAGCATAACGAAATGACATAAAATATCTGATCTTCTATCAACTTTTTTATTATTCTGTTATATTAAAATATAACGCTATTTTGAAATTTTCACCCAAAATTAAAGTGAATCCGCAATTAGAGAAGGCATTTATTATTTTTTTCATTCACTTTGATTTTGAATTATGAAATCCTTCTGATACTCAATAACATTATTTCGTCTTCTAAAAAAATTGATCAATTCTTGAAATGGAAGGATTTAAATTTTACTCGATTTTCCAATTAAGTAAAATTAATTTCCCAACAATTTCTATCTGGAAAGCTGTATCAATTATTGTCCTTCCAAGGGCTTTTGCATTAATGTCACCGACTATACTTTAAGTGGAACGTATAAAAAAAGAAAATTCAAAATAATACAAGGGACAATAAAATTTCTAAGATCATTCAATTCAGAAATCCTATCATCTTTAAGGATTTTAGTATGCAAGATATTAGTAGTGACTTAATAATCTTTATTTTGAAGTTCTTGTAAACAATGTTTCATGCTAATTATAAAGAGAGATAAAAATAGAGATTTTATTAATAACTTCAAAATATTGTTTTTAATAACTATAAACTATCATTAGGTTTAAAAGAATAAGGAAGATCTAAGAAAAGACTATGATATTTTTGAATCATCCTCTCTTTAGTATTTTTTGCTTTGGAGAAATTTTTAAGAAAATTTTTGTTACTTTCTAATACTTTTCTAATACTGAACGTTTATTTCGTATTGCATTTGCCATTTTGATACCCACAGTTAAGAAGAAACTGATGTTTCTACTCAATATTTTATCCAAAAATAGAAATTTTCTAAACCTTCAGCTTTGCACATTTGACATACCACTGATTCGTGCCTCCTTTACACACTTTGTTAAGCTAGGTCTGTGTCGGAAATAAAAACCGATACTTATCACAAGATTAAAATGACTATAAGAAGACTAATTTAAAAATTATGTAGGGACATTAGCAGAAATATTATACCTAATACAAATAACAAAAATCAATTTTCCCTTGCATGGAAAATTTTGAAAATTATTTTATTAATCCAAAGAAAAAGAAAACATTTCACGTGGATGGAAAGTGAAAACTGTTGCTTTTGATTCATAAGATCTAGCTTTGAAAACCCATGGAATAAATAGCTTCAAGCAAGAGAACTAGAAGATGAAGGAAGGAACTAGCTAGAAAAAGAAGTATCCAAAAATATACAGGATTCCTTCACAAATATCAAACCCGAAATAAATGGAAATTAAGACTTTTATCCTCATATAATATTTCGAGAGGTTTTTCATTAAACCGTTATTTTGTTGTTATTAAATGGAAATTATTTTTCTCCAAATACATGTCTGATCTACTTTTTAAATTCCAGGGTGATAAACTAAAATAACTGCAAGTAACACGATTACATTAAAAAAGCTAGAAGAAGAATATTACAAACAATACTATAAATATTTTTCAGAAATATTATATCAAAAAGAAATATAAAGAAATTATGATTTTCATTTGTATTCGAAATTTTGGGAAATATTTTATTAATAAACGTAAAAAAAGTACCATTGGTTTACCATTTAAAATCGAAAATTATTATATTTTTAATTCAGATATCTTTCTAGTCTTCAAAAATAAATGAATAGAAAACTGCTCCTGTTTACTAAAAAGAATTACAATCCAACTAAAGTAAAGCTTTAAGTACCTTTTCGAATAAAGCAAGATAAAGAATAAACATAACGAATCATTAGCAGTATTTAATTCGCTTGGATAAGCAATCCGTTTAGTTGTTGTTTATGTATGAGTTCAACCTAATCAATCTTGTTGTTCCGTTGTTAAAACTCTGCATTTCATTCAAGCGTATTTATTGCTCCAAAGCAGTAGCACGAGTAGTCTTAATAGCCTATTATCTTTTACTATTCCTTTTCTTAATGGCATAGAATACTCTAATTCTATAAATCTAATTGCTGGGAAACAAATCTAAAGAATATAGTAGCAAAGGATCTGAAAATCCATCATCAATAGAGAGCAAGAAAAATAAGTATGTACATATGATATTAACAGGGAATGCCGTTTTACTTCAAACAATAGTGTTGCCGAAAATTAAGAATATTTCAGCTCAAAAATCCATCACATTTGTGAGTGTTATATCGAATATAATTATATACATACTTGTGAAATAGAGGTAAACAGGATGCATCGTTCTGGAATAGCAGCATATTCCTTTTACTGACGGCAAATGCACTAGCGCATTAAGCAGCTTTTCGACTTTGTGTTGTAATTCCGCAAAATGTAAATTGAAGACGTTGCTCATGTTGCAGAGATACAATGAAATATTTAAAGGATGAACGCTTAGGAAATAAATGAGTAAGATGCATTAATATTTATGGCTTTCTCTTTTACCTAATATGGTAATGAAGCAAAAAATATTTTATTGACAAAAAGGCAGCGGTACAAAACATTGTCTGGACGAGGAAGAAAACCACAAACAGGTGTTCCTTTAAGAGATATAAAAGTCGCTCTCTACAATGGTTTGCTTTGCACCTTCTGATCATACTGAAAACAATATTATCTTGTAATTTTTGAGGCAAAAATACACATTCCCAAATAAATATCTACTATAGTTGCCTGTTGGTCTACGGAGGATATGATTGTTCCGCCAAACATCCCCCCCCCCAAGCACATAAAACATATTTAATTAACTTTCAATCAGGATAGAAAGCAGGCTAATCTTTTTGACGGATGTTTTTCACCAGAAGCTCCTGAACCGCAAGTTACACTGTAATATTGTTCATAAACACAAAGTGTGGAGTTACAGTACTCCGATTAGTTGGTTGATTGTTAGTTTTTTTTTGAGGGGGGGGGACGTAAGAGCCAAGTCTGGTCATATTGCTCCTAATGTATGGTAGATTATCCATGAACGTGTTAAAAATACATTCAGTGATATAGCATAAAGAAAAATCAAAATTCGAAACTCTTTTTGCAATAACTTGTAGTGAAATTAAGAAAAAAGTTTAAAAATTTATGTTAAAAACTAATTGAAAGAACCTTTTAAATAAAATCGAGAGCACATAATTTAAAATATATTAAGGATAAAATATGTCAGTGATACCAAATGGGAATATGTTTATAAAATACTAAACATTGGAAATAAAAAATTTAATATTAAAAGTAAATATAATACCTGCCATTAAACCAGCTACGAATATGTGGTTAAATTAGAAAGATAAACTTTGGAAGACTTAAAACAATTAAGACAAAAAAAGGCTATAATTTTTGGATTTCGTAAATATGATATACTTACCCTTTCTTTTTGAGGTTTAGTAGAGGGCGGAGGTTAAACAACTTCAATTGAATTTTCCAAGACTTCAAACATGTCATATTCTAATGTGCCACCTTCCGAAGTTACGGAAGCTCGTCATTTGCATCTGATTCTCGAGATTGTAACACTTTTTTCCCTGGTGACGGTCGAACAAATGCAGGAGATGGAAAATCAACATAAGGTGATTTTGTTTTAAAAGTTTATGTGTTATTGCATTCACTGTAGATTTTAGTGATACAGTAGGAGTTGAAAGTGATGATGTGGTACAAATTTTTTGAAATTTTTTCTGCATTAGTGATGCTATTAGTTTTGACAGAATATTCTTTTTTAAATTTTACCGATTCATTACCAGCTGAAATCCTATTATATCAGGTTCAGGCGGATATGACTTCACAGATTGCTGCATCAAAAAAGGAAGAACTTTGAAAGTTTACTGAAACAGCTGCTTTTGGAGTAGGACGAGATTATTTCAAATTCGCATTGAGTAAATAGTATTGCATATAAGTTTTTAACGGCAGAAGGGCAGGGATTTTCAAATGCAGATATTTTAGATTTTAAGAGCTTGAGTGCTTCCCGATAAAAAAATACGATTTTTGATTTTTGATTTTTGTTGAAATTATTTCTTTTATCTGATTCCAGGCAATATACGTAGTTTCAGAAGAATAAAATGTGCTCGCTCATGTAGTTTACATATTTCTCCTTTGCAGTGCAATCTGTACAGTTATGATTTCTGCACAACGGACAGAAGTCAGAGTCCCGCGGCAAGAAGTTTTAGACTAATATGTATACAATGATTTAAAATTCACTATTTGTTTGTACCGTTTGGGGGATTCAACTTTAATTAGTAAATCACCAGATCAAGAATTCTTCATGGATCTCACCTCGTCTATATTTTGAAAAATAGCTTTTTGACTAGAAAAGACAACATATTATGAAAACATTCTTGAGCTTCAGATATTCTATGAATTATGAAGATAGTCGGAAAATTGTTGCTCCGAGGAATGAAAGCATTGTTACCCACTAAAAGAAGATTTTTTTTTTCACTCAACGAAATTGCATCTGAGGATTTAGGCCAGAAGGCTCCACACAGCCTTGGCGCTTAATTCAGAATTTGTTGGAACCTTTATGCTCGGAGTTACCTCCGGGGTCAGTGACCACCCGTAACGCCAAGCTGAAGAAGTGACACCTTTCTTTGATCCCTAGTAGATTAGCCTCTAAGGTGATTAGCCTCTGATTGAGTTGAAACACCAGGGCCTACAGTGTACCATCGTGTTGTCATGCATAGCCTGCAAGTGGGTTTTCTGGTTGTCCATGAGAAGCAAGAAGCAAAAGGAGCGGTGGAACTCTTCATGAAGAGTTACCTAGCTTGATGTTGCAGGAAGGAAGAACGAAAACAAAAAGAAGTAGACTGAGGGGAAGATAAAATTAAAGGCAGGCGAGATCATTAGGGTATATCGGGGTCGTGAAGCCCGTCGAGCCTGAAGAAGATATGAGCCCGGAGAACTGCGGTGCCTCAAACCAGACAAGTTTGGGGAGGAACTACTGTATCACTGTAATTATCTCTACCATTGAACATTTCTTGAAAACATTGAATTTTGTTTTCTCATTCATCTTTATGACCCACCTCCCTTCATAGAAGAATCATTTCGACATTATATTTAATTGAAGTTATTAGGTAGAAGGCATGTCCTTTCCTCTATTCATATCAAAGAGCACCGAGAATTGATTCCGAGATTAGAATGATTCACATCGGTAAAGAAGACATGATTCCATAGAATATATGCACAATTTTATGTTCGTTACACCATTGCAAATGGTACACTTGAGGCCTTATTATCAATAGAATGAAGCATTCCGAATGCCGGTGAATAGTATATCGTTATGCAGTCGTTTGGCAGCAATTAAGAAAAGCATTTGTTCCATACCATATGCAAGTTCTGAATCATGTTGCAAACCGTTCGTTTTCGGGCTTTGACAGACGTCAATATATCGGTCAGCTGCTGCTTCTGTTTTGTTCGGCCGTCCTCTACCAAAATTTCTTACTATTGTATTTGTACTTTAATAAGCTTTCCAAACTCATATAACAATACATTGGTCTATAACAAACTTTTCGGCAATATGCACTTCTAATTTTTCAATATTTCTATTTTGTGAAAATACATCCTGATGGCTTCTTGTAGCCATTTTGAACGTACTTTATTACTTTTAGCGAATGTCTGGAATTGCGATTAGCCTCCTTTCTAAATTGCCCTTCTCTGCGGTCGCTGACACTATGCGTTTTGTGTATCCTCGTGTCTCTAGCATTATGTTCCTGATATTTGATATGCATTATTTTCATGCATTCTGCTGATTTGATTTTTCATTTTAATGGCCAAAAAAAGAGAGCTTTTATACAATTTTATAAGTGTAAAAAATTACTTTTCCACTCACATCTTGCTCTCTAGTATATGTCAAGTGTTGAAAGTTTCGAAGAAGCTACTAGAAGAATATAAAAGAAATAATAAGAACTTTAATTATGCCCATCAATATGCCGTACACAAAAGGGTTAGATTAATAAAGAACTAATCATCGGGATAAGTCAGGCCATGTAATTACTCCGTAAAATATGTAGGAACGCCAGCCGATATATATTTTTATCTTGTGATGGAGGTCATGAATGTAATAAATAAATGTTCTATCATCCTGGAATCACATTTCTTTTTATGACTGCAGAGATTGACTAGTCCCATATTCCAAGGTCCAGAAGAAATCTTCTCATTTCCTCTATTCCTCTAAGTGTTTTTTTAACTCCATCCTTCACAACCTCCAGGCATAAAACATTCAGCTAAAGAAAAGCACATTTACTATTCTCCATTTCGACCAAAGAAGATAAATTTTACTACAGATACAAAGCTTAAGAAGTTTTCAGATGAAGTTCTCCTATCTTCTGAAGATAGCATAATTTATAAAAGTTTTAAGTAATTTACGTTTTATTGAAATTTGCCAGCATCCTGCTAAACCATGCCTCATATATTATATTATATAAATATAATAATATAATATATAAATAAATAAATATAATAATAAATATATAAATAAATAAATATAATAATAAATATATAGATAAATAAATATAATAATAAATATATAAATATAATAATTATATAAATATTCATACAGACAATTTAATCTCCTAAATATTGCCAGACATAAAATGTATTTCCTACAAGAGTTTGAATAACCCAGTTTGGACTGAACATCTTTAAAAATACAAGTTCTCATTATTTCAATTAATTCCTGAATGAATATGAAAAAATTGTACATTCCAAAAGCGAAAACGATGATAAATATCAAAGAAATTATTCACTCAAGTGATCTATTTTTCTTTGTAATATTTAGAAGACAATCAACAATCTTCACGTATTAACACAGTATATAATATACATAAATCATGTACATTATAAAGCATTATTTATTTGATTCTCTAAAATGAAAAGTGTTTCTGATTTTTTTTGTCATTTGCATTTTACCAGTTTTAATCTTAGATTCAGAAAATCATCTTCGGCCATCTTTTAATAAAGCGGGGAATTTTTCTTTTATAACGAACAATGCAAATAAATGTAGAATTCCAGACAATAAATATATATATTATTGTTAAGTAAACTGGATATTAAATGCAATCTACTTTTAATTGTTGTTTATCCAGCAACTATAAAATAAAATCATAATATTCTCACAATTTCTTTTATGGAAGATCGTTAGCAATATTACAACAGTATAAAAATTACTTCAGTTAAAAAATGAAGTATGTTTTTGGACTGTTATCAATTACTAAGTATCTTTTCTATTGCCTTTTATTCTTAGTCTTAAAATAGACTGCAATCGTTGAAAAGTCTTAACAGAATTCCAGTAACATTACGATTAGAAATTATTTTTATGTTCAAAAGAATTTGTAGTTAAATTGAAACATATTATGACATTTAATGCTTGCTTTATATTCAAAAGTAGTTTTTGCATATGCACATAACTATTAAATGTATTAATTTCTTTTAGCTAGAAATGAGTTCCCATTTTTTAAGCGCAGCATTTTTAATTGATATTAAGAGACGTTTAAAATTTTCTTAAGATTTTTTTTTTCGTCATTAAACTTGGAATTAAATAGATTTTTTTCCCTCAAAAACAAAATGTTTGTAAGACTCGAATATAAAATGTGAATATTTATAATAAATCTTGCTTTTAGTTTAATTTTTAATTGCTTTTAGTTTAAATGGAAGAAAGTTTTCTTCATATCAAAAGCACATTACAAATACATTTTGAAATGAAAATATAAAATAACTATTCTATATAAGGTAAATAAGTTGCAAAAAGGAAAAAAACAAATACTGAAGAATTCTAAAGATTTAAGGGAGTTCAATCCAGGACAAAGTTTAATAAGTTGTATTTTCGAGTAATGAAATACTATGCGGAAATGAAGTTATTTACACAAATTAATTGTAGATCTTTTTTTTTAAAACTTATCAATTTTATGAATGAATCTTGTTAAAAATATAATAAAATAAAATGTTTCCAAAATATTTCGACAGATTCATTGAGTCAGTATTTAACGTAAACAAAAGCATAATTACCAAATCGAGTATCATTTTGATAGAAAGATTAAAAAAAAAATATTGGAATAATATTTAAGCTAATAAAATAATAATGTATTAAATAAAAAAACGTAATATATATAAGTTTCTAGGAACTGAAGGAAATAAGAGCTATTAAAATGGCATTAAATAAAAGAAAATTCAAGTAGTGAACATTTTAGCATCCTTTCAGTTTAATTATTTAAAATAATTTCTTCAGTTTTCATTTAAAAACTCGGAAAAGAATTTTCAAGCGAAGATGCTACCAACATGGAAAAAGGTGAAAAATGTTTACCGGGAAAATCTATGACGATGAAATAACAATCAGCATAAAATTATTTTTTATTAATTTTCCTTTAATTTTTAAATTTTATTCAGCGAAGTCATACTGGTTATATTTTATTACCAAACTTAGAAATACATCAAAATTAAGCATTTATGTAAAACCTTATATAATATTCTACAATCGCATGAAGGCGGTGTATGTGCAATATTTCCGTACGAAAAACATTAATTAAAAATAGAATTTATAGGAATTCTGATGATAATTTACAAACTGCAGAACAATTAGTGGCAATTAAGTTTTAGAAAGATGAATACTTTTTTTTCTCCAACTAAAAAATGATTTAATAACACCGAACAGATAAAAAATACTTTAAGCTTACATTATCTTTAAACTCTGAAATCATATTCTTGAATGAAAAAAGAGATTAATGCAAATAAACCATATGGTTTTTAACATGCACATCTATGGATGTGAACAGCCATAGAATTTCTTGATGATTTTAATTCTTATTTATTTTAAGGAAATAGTTAAATTTTTTTCACCATCATTGCCTTCTTAAATACATGGCAAGAACGGGGGAAAAGCAAAAAGCAGGATAGGCAAAACTCGAGGAAGTATTCTGAACTTAAATAGTTTTAGAAAAGAATTTGCCTACATAGCGTTTTGATACCGTAAAAAATAACAGTACGTTCCACTCAGAAGTTATAGTGACTCCGAAGTTTGAGTGATAAGAAGAATTTTTTAAAGTTTAGGTTAAATTTGAAATCATTATATAAATAAAAAAAAAATCTAGTAAAATGGTATTCCTCTCATTTTTTTTCTTTCTAAATTAACTGGAATTTTGATTTCTCTTGTAGTTCCTTTTCTTTCGCTGCTGGTATTCTGAAAGAAATTTCACAATATCAGACATGCAAAACCGATTTGTTGCTCTTTGAGTTACTTGCAGTAGTTTTCTACTTTATGCAGATGAAATATGGGGAAAAATATTTTTTTTTTGTATATTCTTAAAGCTTCTGTCTTAACGTTAAATTTTATATATTTTCTGTATATATTTTTTGACTATTCAATTTCTTATGGTGACGTCTATGAGATTCCGATAGGGGATTTTTTTTTTGCCATGTGTCTATTTAGACAACTGAATCTTAGGTATCTTTTAAAAGTATGTCTAAGGTTTAGGGATTTTAATCCCTTCTCTCGAAGCGGGAGAAAATACAGAAATCATTAATTTTCTCGAACGCGTGTTAGAAATAATTAATCCGTAACTGGAGATGTGAATTTCAGAGTCAAAATGACTCCATTGTTTTTTATTTCTTTTGTAAACAGCATTGCAATTTATTTTGGAAAAAAAATCTATTCTGAAAGGTTGGTTTAGTTATATTAACGTCCCGTTTGAAGCAACCCTAGGGCTATTTTGGGACGGACCTCGTAATTTTGAACCACGGTCAGATGACGAGGAGACACCTGAGCTGGCACCCCCTCTCTACACCACGCCAGCGGGAGGACGTTTGGTCATGACGGATTTAACGTGCAACAGACCCCCTTACACAACCGTTCTTCGGAGGAATCGGGTCTCGAACCTGAAACCCTCCGGTTCCGAGGCCGAGACCTTACCACCAGGCCACCCCGGCCTTTCTATTCTGAAAGTCATATAGTTACCAGAAATATTAATATTAAAAATGTTAAATGATTTAATATTAAATATTGGAAAGATGTTATAAAAAAAACTTAAACAATCTCTTAATTAATATTTACTTCGTTTTGATATTACAGAATTACACTAATGTTAATAACTGTTAGAATTTAACAAACAAAAATGTAGAATACAATATTTTAAAATATTATTTTAATAACATTTCTTTAGTCTTTTTGCATTATTCAAATTAAAAGCAGTTTCATTCAATTCAAAAGCAGTTTCAGAGACATGGAGTCAATAAATCCATAAATAATAACAAAAATGTTGAAAATGAATAACACGTTTATAAGCAAGTGTTCATACTTAGACTTTGCCAACATACTGTCGAAAGGACAACTGGAAGATACTGAGGCGATGATTGTATTCAAGGACAAAATACCTATAATCAGAGCTAATGAACAACGCGAAATCATTTTGACTCCCGTCACCAGTTGCGGGTTAAATAAAAAGCGGGAATTGGATCAGGAAATAAGAGAACATTTTAGAATGAAGTTAACATGGCCTATTTAAGATAAAAATTTGAAATTAATTGAGATTTAAAATAGCATTTTATATACAACTTTATTTTTAATAAAAAATCATTTTAAAAGTACACATCGGTTATTTCGAGCATTACATATCCAATCGTTAAAAAAAATTGAACTTTTTTTTTCTTCTTTCAAATGTGAGAATTTCTCCTTTACAGAAACAAGTAAACCTGGAAAATAAGATCCTTTTCAGTTAATTTCGTAGATGTAACAGTAGTGTAAGTTTCCCAAACTAATTTTACTCGTAATTATGAAACAAATTACTTTTATTCCAAGCGGATTGCCCAGAGATTTCGAGTGTATGACAATTAAAAGTTCTCCAAAACGTTTTCCAAAAAACATTTCAATCCATTATCATTCAAATTATGTCAGGGGAAACTATTAAAGAGTCGGGCAACTTTAATTTCCTATCTAATAGCTTCCAGATAAGAATAAGAACTTTTATTTGCAAAGAATCTTAATTAGAGGACCTTGGGTTGCTCCGTTAAAATAACAAAACACTTTTTACCTCCAGTAATTGAATTTTATAACGACGTTATACTCCGCTTTAGCGTGTCACCACTTAATTAGAAAGTTCTCCGGAATGCTTTGTTTTAATACCCTAAATTGATTTTTAATGTAAAATTCGGAAGTGAATTAAAATACAATATGTTCGAAATGTTTTGCTTTTCATACGCGTCGAATTAAATTAAGAGCTCAGAGTAACACAAACATTTAAAATGGGAAGAAGGCAATGTTCGGCTGTAAATTGTCAAAAGAATGCGAATATATCAAATTACTTATGCAAATTTCAATGGAGTGAATTGAAAAATGGATAATCTTTTAAAAATGAATTATTTCAAAAAAATTCATTTTTTTTCCCTCTTTGCTTTTATTGGTTAGGGAGAAAATGGACATTGCTTCAATAAGTGTCTGGTAATGAATGAAAATATGCATAGGATTTAAACAATTCTTCAGACGATTTTTAAAAAGGGAAGCCTCTTTTTTTTTTCTTTCAATTTTCTTACGTGTTTCAGTGTTCATCTTAAATTTCAGGAAACTCACATCTTTTGTTCTCTAATCTTAAAATCAACGTCGTTCAATTAAACGAGATAAAATAAATTATGCAATTTTCAATTTCTCAGGCCATTTTCTTACACGAAATCGCTGATGAATAATTTATTTTGCATGGAAATATTTTTAAGTAATCGCTTTTGAGGAGGTGGGTGTTTCAACTAACCCTTCAACCCTGGCATTTACCTATTAAGTTGTTAAATGACTGAATGTGAAAATTACAAATACCGTTTCGCAAAAGGCTTTTATAAAAAGATTAACCTCTTGTGTATTTTCAAAGCATAGAATTTAAGTATTGCATGTTCGCATATTTATCAAGTCTTTATTGACTTTATTAAACAACATTTTGAATTGCATTTGTTGTTTTTATTGCAATGTGAATGCATAACTTAATGTTTATGATTCAATCATCAAAATATTTACTAAGCATCAAATTGTATTATAAGCTGAAGATGTGTTATTTTAATTATCTTACGCGACTTCTGTTTATTATGTAAATGAACTTTCCTAGTGGAATCAAGTCCTATGAAAATATTTTCGTATTAAGAAAGTAACAGTCCATGTACTTTATATTTTGATTGCACATTGTGTTTGATGGAACTGTACCTGCAATTTATTATATATCATATATATTGTGCAATGATGAACAAAAGTTTCTTTAGCTTTCAACAGTAAAAGAAAATCATGCGATTAGATATTTGGTAAAAAAACGAAGTCGGTTTAAAGTTTACTGGTGTAATGAAAGGCATTAAATATGAAATATTAATAAAATTTATAAAAAAATATTATACTGAAGTTAATTTTAATATCATTAAAATGACTTTTGTAAATCCACTGCATTTTATATTGCAACTTATCGAATGTTACACTATAGTTAAATTGATATCACTAATGTAACAAAGGACTTTTGTGAATCTACGTTTTCAAATGTTGCAGTTGTAAATGCAGGAAAACTTCTTATATTTTGAATTTAGTGAATTGTGAAATCAATCTTAGTTTTAACTGAAATTTCAAATCTCAGTGCCTTTGATTTCTCTAATTCAAATGGTATGACCTAAACACACACACACACACACACACACACACACACACAGAGAGAGAGACAGAGAGACAGAGAGACAGAGAGACAGAGAGAGAGAGAGAGAGAGAGAGAGAGAGAGAGAGAGAGAGAGAGAGAGCACCTGGAGTTTATATACACACATTTGTTATTATTATAATATTCTAATGCCAAGTTGAGCATTTATTGCCAAACTCCTCAATTCAATAATTACCAATCTGCTGTCACACTTTGGACATTCTGACCCTTAAAATATTTGTACATTGTTATTATCACAAATCAACAAAGAATGATTGTAAGTTTTGAAGAGATGGCAACTTTTGAAGCCGAGTGTTGTCGCAAACCAAATGAAAGACAAGTAGATATTTTATTTGCAATGGTTGAAAAAATTGCATATAAAAAATTGCAAATGATTCCAGCAAATGCCTTCGCAGTCTGAAAACTTTTGATTTTTTCATTGAAAATTGCTGCAAATACTTTTATGCTTACAAAATAAAAAAAAAAGAACTAGTGCACAAGTGTCATTTCTTTTCTATTGTTTTTGTCGTAATTATTTTATTTCAAAAATGAAAACTGCATACTGAAAAGATATGACTATAAAGAAATTAGTTCAGGTCGAATGTATAGAATTTTTACAGGACTTGTCTTAATATTTCTTGTTTAATGTTGGTCAAATTGTATCCAAAGAAAAAGTTTGCGACTGTTAAAGATCTCAACCACCAGATTTTGACGAATCTTCACTCTTTTAATCTATTACAAATATAAAAACGTGTAATTATGCCCATTTGTGATCATAATAAGGTAACAGAAGTAGAAGATTGACATATACCTCCTAAATGTGGATCTTTAAAACATTTTGAACGCAATCTTTTTACAGGTTTTTCTGAGTATGCGATTATGATAACTCTTAAAAATAAACAGTTAAAACAACGAAATTTCGAATGTTTTTACTATCAGAATTATCTATCAATATCAAATTTTGATCCAAACTCATTGCATGTGGGATTTAAGACCTCTGTAGATGATGATGATAATTCTAAAAGAAAATAATTCAGATTAATAAATTTTAACAAACCATCTGCGTATCTAATTACAGACTTGAAGTTAAAAGTTAAATCCCCCATGTTCGTCATGCATCTGACAGTATAAGATAATTTTTGATACTTTTACGAAAGTCTGTCTCAGAATTATCTGCCTATTTCGTATGTCTGTAACCCTCTACAGTACAGTAGAGGGTATAGAATCCAAACAGCTTAGTAACGGATAACACAGCTTAATGACACAAAAAACATGAATCATAAGAGGCAAAAGCACAGCAGAGGTGAACATAAAAACAGAATATGTACTCATAACACAACTAGAAAGATAATAGCACTCCGATTGCAGCTCGAAAACTCATTTCGCCATCCAAATCAATCCAAAAACTGCCGGCGTCTTGGCCTAGGGGTAGCGCGTTTTCCTCGTGATCTGGGTGTCCCGGGTTAGAGTCCTGGTTCAGACATCTTTGTTCTTTACCTGTGAGTTGCGTGAAAGAGCCCCCCCCCCAGTAAAAAGGGGTTGTGCAAGCGAGTGTGTGAGTGGCATCTTCATATGAGCTAGAAACCCGAGCAAAGCACCCGAGGGCTTCTGCCCTCGGGTGCTCAGGGGTCTTTACCTTCAGAAACTACTGCACAAAATCGCCTTAAATCGCTGATGATTCATCAGCGAGCTTGTCTGAGTGCCATAAATAACAACTCCAAAGAACTCACTTGACTGATTTGCTTTAATCTCCTCTCCTTATCTGAGAAGGCATAGAGATTTCTAAAAGAGTTTCTGGATCTCGTGTCCCAACAGAAATATCATAGAATTTCTGCCATCTTCAAGTATTTTCAGTCATGTCTGCAAAGTCACCGAATTATTCGCAAATGTTTGCTAACGTGGAGGTATAACCTGTCATTATTTGAGATAGTATCCAATAAGAAAATTTTTAAATTCCTATTTCAGCGATAGGGGTTGCGAAGCAGTAATGTTATTGCATATTCGTAATTATAAATTAATGGCATTTATTTTGTATGCATCTGTTAACTTTTGAAAATGGAATAGCATTTTCAGAAAGTTCACGTTTTTTAAATCATGGTCTATGCTTATTTTTTTTTGTTTTATAATATGCAAAGTAATTTATTTAAATGCAAACGACTCATTTTTCAATTAGATGCATGGACTTTCTATGCTAAAGAATGAAAAGGACTTTAAGAACAAGGTTTTATCTATAAAAAATGTGATTGAAACAAAAGTCACACAGAATAAAGAAATAGTAAGGATTTTTTTCTTGCGAATGCAATATTTCGTTTAAATGAATGCTCACGAATTTCTTTATCATATTTATTACGTAAACACATATTAAGAATAACTATTAATTATTTTATTATTATGTCTAAAGTGAACTACTGTTTTCCTTGTTTTGTTAGGAAGTTAACCTTTTTCTTCAAAAAGAGATACTGAAAACAAATGAGACAATTTTTCCATAAAATGCAATTATTTAAAAGAATGTTTGCGAATTTCTTTATGATGCTCCTACACGCATCCAAAGTGATCCACTCTATTCTTTGTATCCATAGCTAAGATATCGATTGACTTAAAATATTGAACTTGCCGATGGCTGGTCGTTACAGTCTTTGTTTTCTATGATATGATACATGCTATCAGATGGGTGAATTGAAATTTTGATGCAAAAAATATATAGTCTCATAAAACAAATGGATATTTTCTGAAGAATATTTCTTTTTTTCATGTAGACATAAAAGATCAGTCTGAAAGGAAATTTATGATTTATTATACAGCTAGCTATTCTGATTTTAAATTTGTTTTTATTTACTTGCATTATTTTAATGCGTGCTATTTATGTACGTGATACAAATATTTTTCTGGGTGAAATCTCATTATTAAGAGAAAAAAAAATTCAGATAACTTTCGATGCTTTCTTTTAATCATTACCATTCACAATTTGGCAGACCATATGCACACTGGTAACATATCGCATACTCAGATTATGTTAGTTATTTGAGATTTCTTTATTATCCATTTAATAGAACTCTAATATGTGCCAATTTCTCATGAGATCTCAAAAAATAGACAACTTTTGTGAGCTCTCATGAGAAACTCATGAGAGGATTTCAAGGTGGAATAAATGTAATGATGGTATTAATTTTTTTCAATGTTTAGACGGAGCTACAAACGCCCGCTCAATAGAAGTACGGAGCACGTCAGAGTAATCTGGATATAAGTGCCAAATACCTCTTCTTTCCGTTAAGTGTAATTGATTCTTGATACCTCTGGCACATGCTTTGTTCATCACAGATGCTCGCACATATGCACTTAGAGCACCAGAGCATTTCTAAAGTCATACAAAGATGTCCGAGCATATATTTGCGTCATAACTATCAGCTGAATGGAGACTTCTTTTGCATAAAAACCTCTTAAGAACTCTTGATAGCATTGAGGCTTTTAGGTGAAGGGCGGTGTTTATTTTTTATTTTGAAAGGGAAACTCATACTTTCTAGTATTTTGAAGTACCTGAACTAAAATAAGCATATAAAAGAATAAAGGGTATACAATGTTGTTATATAGTGTGTATTTAAAAAGAATAAAGCACAGTAATCTATACCAATTTTTCCCTTTTCTGAATTAGATTATTCTCATTTTATAATAATACATGTAATCAAGGACGTGTAAGGTCAAATATTTAATTAATATTTTTAATAATTTTTCCAGTTATTACATCTGAAGCTGAAATCAATTTCCATGTATTAAAATAATTCAGTTTATTTTTCAAATATTTGTTTCGGTATTACATAAATTATTACAAAATATAATTCAGAATACAATATTTTAAAAATTTTATTTTTGTTTCGTAACTATACTAATTTCAGTTAAAGAGTTAATTATGTGAGAGTAAATGCCATGGAATAATTAGTTTTGAAGGAGTATATATTCAGGCAGGGTTCATTTAATTTAACTGCGAATATGCAGCTGTGGAAAATTGCTCAAATCTTTAGCGTAACTAGAATTCTTTTCAAACTTTTAAGTAAATAGTTATTTTGTAAGATTTTATATGAATATATGCTTGAATGTTTAATGATCGGTAGATAGTTATATTTGTTCTCATGTTGAAATAAGCAGTTGTGATCTCATTTGTAGTATTACTGTGATTTCACATAGAGCGAATTTAAATCAGGATTATAATTTTAGCTTTGAATTTGCTATTAAAGTAATAATTAAAGATATAATATTAGTTTTAAGTCACTGCATATTTTAATGGAAAGACTTTATTTCTACTTTATGGATACAAAATTATAATATAAATGATTCGATTTAGCTTTAATTGATTATAATCTTTAGAATAGTTTTTATCGTCATTATCTAGTGACGATGTTGTGATTTCTTTCTTTTTAATTTGCATTTCTCAGTACTGAGGACACTGGAATTGAAACTGTCCTAGTGAAATGGAATCATAATACATAAGATTATCAAAATAGTTTTCAGTTTTTAAATCAGTTATTATAATTTAAATAAATGAGCAAAATAGAACCTAGCCACATTACAAGAAAAGACTATGAAGAAAGACTGCATGCTATTACAAAGAACGTGTCACAAAAGTTCACTGTAACTCACAGCTAGGTTATACTAAGTATTCAATACCTTATAGAGATTGGAAAAAGATTTACATCCTCTAATTGAATTAATTTTCGACCTAAAACTGTGTAATAAAACTGTTAAAAGTTCTCTGTAATTGAAAAAAAGAAACAAAACACGCTTAATTTTTCTTCTTATGTTACGCAAAGAAATGGAACGATAATTCAAAATAAAATATCTGCAGTGACAATGAGATGAGTTGAATTTTATTTTGAACCAGGGCATTAAGTTCCTTTTCAAAATAAGAAAAAAAAAAATGTGGAGTTCAACCTGTTCAACTGCACAAAATTTGCTCAATGACAATTATGTCGTATTTTGAAATTGCGAGAAAATCGTTAAAAACTCAAATAAGCATTTCTGAGCTTGATCGAATGACTTGAAAACTCCCTCTCAACCGGCATATTTTTTTCATAACACAGTGCTATCAATTCTTTTCTTTATACTCAGTCTACAGAAACAAAACCAGAAACTTCAATTATTTAATAAAGTATTTCTTGGTAACGACATTACAATACTTTTATGAGCAATTTATATTTAACTAACAGGCTGTTGTATTTTGTTAGTATTATTTTCTTTAATTTATGTACGAAAGCTCACTATTTTTAAAACGCAATAGATAAATAATTAGACAGCAGTATAAGAATAAGGAACAGAACAGAAAAGACAGGTTTATTGAATTTCAAGTATTCAAATAAATTTCTCAAGGATATTTGAATGCAGCAGATTTGGATAAATTGAAACATAACCAAAAAATTTGAAGATCCGAGTGATTTTCTGAAGCATTTAATGAAAAAGAAAGATAAGAAGATGGAAAATTCGTTACCCCCTAAGAGGTTTTTATTGATATTGTACAAAATTTATAAGAATAAAGGATGAAACAAAAGCTAATTACCTTTTTTTATATCAGTTTTCGATTTAACTAAGATCTTCCATTTTCCCTTTCTGTACCTATAATCTTGATGCAATTCATAATTGTCCTTTGGAAATGTAATCTAGTTTTAAAGTGCTAATCATCGTCGAAGTGCTACTCTTTTCCTTCTCTTCGAAAAACCTTTCTTAAAGACCAAATCACGACAGAAGGACTTCTTGTTACTTTGCTGCCCTTTCCCTCAGCTCATCTCTTTGCACTCAATTTACCGGAGGTCTCAAACCTCCCCTTAGAATCGACCACATGTAACGAACAAAGCAATCATTTCCGATAAAAATCATCTAGTTTATTTTATAACTAAAGAGGATAATAGATAACAAAGTCAATAATTCGTGTTTTCAAGTTCAATGAAAATTTATTACCTTAAATAGTTAAAGGCCATCATGCATATAATATTTTGTCAAAGGTATATTGGGAAAACCATGCAATCTTAAAGAAAAGTGAAGAATGTTATAATATATTTTATGGATATTGAACATATAGCAATTTAAAGGATGCTTGGGAAAAAGGAAATATCATGTATTTACAAAATAAAGCATGGGTGGCGCCCGGAGAGTTTCTAATAACCAAAAGTTATACTAGCATTGTAAGTATTGCTTTCTTTAAACAAGGTCTTTTCTTCTTAGATAACGAAAAATTCAGTTGTAACTAGCATTCTAAGTATTGCTTTCTTAAAACAAGGTCTTTTCTTCTTATATAACGAAAAATTCAGTTGTAGAACTCTAACTTTCAAAGTATATTATTTCAAAGAAAATGATATTACGAGACTGTTAGATTACAAATATTTTACTGGATTAAAACTATATTTTTAAAAAGCATCTTAAACCCACGATATTAAATGAAAAAAATTGGCAATACATTTTTCTTTCTCTCATATTTATTCAGTTTCTTTTCAATTCACATAAAATTTTAAAGCTTAATTTATTTTATGATTCGGTTAAAATGATCATGTACTTTCAGATTGCGGAAAATGAGTCCAAGTTCTTCATCTTCAAATCACCTTTTCACAGTTGGTGTTTTTAAGACAACACGAATCTATGTGCTTTGATTTTTCTTTGTTATCCGCAATTCATGCATAGTTAATGAGGAAAATTACATCTCTGATTACTGAACAATTTGTAATCCCTGAAATGGAATAGATCTTAAAGCGTGGAATTTCTTAAATTTATCCTCATAGCTTTGAATGAAGTCAATGAGTCTCGGTTCTGACAATGAAATTCAGAATTCGTGAAATGTTATAAATACGATAAAGCAGATAAAAACTAATTAAACAAAGTAAAGAGATGTTTGACTTGGAAGCTTTACCATAATAGTGCGTGTGGGGTCACGGTGGCCTGAGGGTAAGGTCTCGGCTCGTGAGCCGTAAGCTTTCAGTTTCGAAACCCGATTTCAACGAAGAACCGTCGTGGAAGAGGGTCTGTTGCATGTTAAATCCGTCAGTGCCAAACGTCCTCCCGCTTGTGTGATGTGGGGTGCCAGCTCAGGTGCCATCTTCGTCATCTGACCGGGGTTCAAAATTATGAGGTCCGTCCCAAAATAGCCCTAGTGTTGCTTTACAACGGGGCGTTAATATAACTAAACTTAACAGTGCATGATCTGATGGTCATGCCATATGCAATGAAATTTTCAATTATAAGTGCAGAGTGGAAAGCTGTATACGGTTCATTACTATGTATGAATTTTCTAAAAGAGTATGTTTTAGCCAGAACTTCGTTTATTTTTAATAGATATTAATGGTAGTTGAAAGTTCAAATATTACAGTTGCCCAGTGATTTCTAAATGATTACTTCAATTAAAGATAAGTTGGTCAGATAATATTAAACAAGAGAATTACTTCATACTTTTAAGTGAAAGCAGAAAAAGAAAAGCATTAATTAACTTTTCTTTCATTTGAAAAACATTTCATAAATATAGTCAACAGCAAATTCTTATGTAAAGATTTTTATAGTAATGGCGTAATTATTCCAAACCTTATTCTACAATTGCTTTCACAATACAGTTTTTAACTTTTTAATTTTTTAGAGAAAAAATAATAATAAATCAATTGCTAGGTCAACACAATATAACCTAAATTTTAATCAACACGTATGAAGAAAGAAGGAAGAAAATAATCTTTTAATTTCTTTGAAATAAAAAGTTGTTATTGTAATAATGGAAATAATTGGCTATCTATGAATTTAGAGAGGAGAAAAGCAGCAAGATAAACGAGCACATAATCAAGGCTTCTAGAGGGAAGTTCCAATTTTATTGGGGTTACAAAAATATTACCAAAGCTTGAATCCATGAATATTTGAAATTTTAATAATTTAAAGTAATTTAAATATTTTTAACTTTCAAACAAGCAATATTGATCTGAGTATATATAGGGTCATCTATTTGCTTAGATATGATTAAACCACTAAATTATGCGAAGTGAATTGATAAAATACTATAATTATTTATAATGGTTCAAATAAAATTAAACAGTTTTAAAATTGTTTTTCACGCCTTTTAAAGTATATTTCCTATCAATTGAAAAGCCATTTATCATTTAAAGATTCATGTAAAGCTATTTTACTGCTTGATTGAAATTCATATACTTTGGAAACTTTATGAATCAATAAGAACCTTTAATTGCATAAATTTTAATAATCAGTTAACTATCAAGGAATTACTTATTATTATTTGAGACAAAACCGTGCGCACTTCCACGCATTTCTAAACAGGAGTGAAAATTTTCAAGGAAAAATGCTGAATTAATACTTAGTTGTTCCTATTTATTTCACATCACAATGAGGAGTCACGTTTTTTAACTAATTATTGATTAATAAAATTAATTATTAAATCATATTAATATCAAACGATAGGCTAAATGAAATTATCTGTTAATGTTTTTAGGATGGTGCCTTTTTTCCCAAAACCACTTATATAAGAGCTTTCTGCTTAGACAGACGGTTGTCTTTAAATGATTTGATAGAAAAAAAAATGATTTTTAATATCTAATGAAGAAAAAAGATGGCAGCACGAGCTCTAATAAAAAAAATGCTTTTGAATGCGAAGGGGAAAAAGTCAATACTTCATTTCTTAAAAACAATGCTTGTTTTATGGTTTTATAAGAAAATTCTGAAATTTAATGTTTTTAATGAAATAAATTCTAGTAAAATATCGTGAAAGAGAAGGAAAAAAATTGTAAGATTGCAGAATGGCATTACTTATATTTAGGAGCTATTTTTAAAATGATATATAAAAATATAGTAATAAAGTTTCGAAATTTAAGCAAATATAAAATTGCTATTAATAAAATATTTTCAATTTCTTTCTTTTTTTTTGAATTTGAATTGCGCTTGAAATTTTTATGTTAATGAATGTCAAAGAATATATATAGAAAGACGAATAACTGGAGGAGATTATGATAGTAATATATCATTTATTAGGATCTTTTAATATTTTGGCTCTTATGAAGCTTCCAGCTGCTTAGTTTATGATTCATCCTCTTCTATTTAATTAGGAATTTTCTTCACTATTAAACTGGATAGATAGTATGGAGGGGGTGATCTAATTACAAAAAAGGGACGAGTTATTAACGTGAATTGTGGCAGTCAGAATATTTGAGCTTGGATTCTAAGGGTAAGAGAAGATTTTAAGAAGAGAAATAAGTTATTTCCTTTAAATTATAACCCCCAACTTTCAATTTGCTCCAGGGTTTATATATTTCTATTTCTTTATTCGCGTTTTTAATTATTTATTTTCAGATTTTCAAAACTTAATTTTTTATTAATCATAATTAAATTAAATTCTGAAGTAGCAATATTGACACCATTTGGTAAATATTGTGAATAACAAGGATTTAAGAGATTAGAAAAATCAGAAACAGTTATTTCAAGTTTAAAAGTAGGAGATATTTAAAAGGAAAATACACATATAAATATTTAATGCGCTAATAAATATGCGTTTTTAAAACAATATTAATTAAATTTATTTTGATTTTTTTCTTATTATATTAGTTATAGAAGAAGGATTTATGGAATAAAGCAATTTTAAAATACATAAAATTTTGATTTTTTTATAAAATTCAGTTTCAATGATCAATTGGAACAATAAATTATGTTATTTTATTGCATGATTTATTGCTTTTTATACTTTTTTTACATAATAATTTCAGAATTTAAAACACTCAGATTATTTCTAAATTGTTTATGTATCTGCACCTGAATTTAGCTAATAACAGACTTAGTAACCTATACACAGAAAAAAAAATTGACAAAAAATGTATAGATTTACCAAATCTTTAATTTTGCAATCAAACAATCTCATTCATGATCCTCATGCACTTTTTAACATTTCATAATTAAAAATATAATATATTAACTTTAATTATCATTCTTTTCCATTTATTATTATTTCCTTAATCTCTGTTTTAGAATTGTGGTTGCTAAAAAAACAGATGATAAAAAAATTAAATATTATATAATATTGTCTCTACATGTAAGAAAGATGAATAAATGCATGTTGAAATTTTCGCGAGCTTGTTGCATTCAATTGGCTAGATCATTTCACATACAGCTACAAAAGTTTGTACATATATAATCTGGAGGGTATAAATGTGGTTCTTGGAGTGATGCTTTGAAATTTTAATTAACGAAAAATTAAGCTGAACTAAAGTATTTTTTCGTGATAACTTCCAAAGATATTATTACACAAATAATAAATTTTATACCGTTTCAAAATTAAGAAAAATGTTTTTCTAATGATAATAATTTTATACTTGTAAATGTATCCCGAGTTTAGGCAGTCTTAATTTTTATTTTGCCTAATTTCCAAAATAGATTATTACATTATTACCCTAACATTCAAACTATTTTAATTGTTTCATCAAATATTTGATCATGTAACTCATTCCATTGTTGAAAGCTGAAAAAAGAAGAAATGATGTTACATTAAGGCTAAATTTAGAAGACAGGTGAATCGAATATTTGTATTTTTAATAGCGCCATAATATCATAAAACTACTTTCCATTAGAAAAGTTTATGTATACGATGAATAGCGCATATGTAAGACAATTAAAACAGCATGGCTTTAATGTTTAATAATTTGGTGAAATCATGAACATGGAGTTACATCTGAATGATTTAAATGAAATCATATATAACTAATATCCTCGGTCATGTCTGTAATATTTGAAAGTCTATATAGAGCAATCGAAATTTAATAATAGATAAGTAGAATAGTTGAAATAACATAACGTTGGAATAACGTCATATCCTAAAAGTTTACAGGTTCGAAGTATCAAGTTTCTTTTGATTGTACAATATTCTGAAGAATTTATTCAAATTTTTATGAATAGTTATGTATAAATGAAACATTTTTTTTAAATTTTGATTTTTATTTTCTAAATAAAATGGTGAAGATGAAATAATTTTAAATTTTAGTCAAAATGAACATGGATGTTCCAAACTTATTGATTTTTAGTTTTAATTTTTAAAAAAATGATAAAAAAAATATCTGAATGCAGCTATTTAAATATAGATTAAATAATAAATCTCTTCATTCATTTGATACGTAAAGAATATGGTAAAAACGGAGGTTTAATCGCAGTAATGCTCATTTTTTAAAATGAAAGTGGAGTTTAAAAGGCAATTTATATTAAATACAAAAAATATAATGTTTAAGCAAATTAAAAAATATATATATAATAAACTGAAAGTGTCTAATTCCAAAAGCATGGCAAAAGCAAAAGGAGGAGGCACAAAATAATCATAACTAATCACAAAATATCAATGTTTTATATTTTACATATTCGAAATAGTTCAGTTATCCGATTGATCAAAAAAGACTGACAGAAAATGCAAAGAGCAATACAAAAGACATTTAAACTGATAACTTATGTGTACGTTACGGTATCAAACTGTATGTTGTACCCAAATTAGCAACGCATATTCAAATTCAATATCTTTATATCAATATCTTATCAGAAATTACACCTAAATCATTTCACAATTGTTTCTCAGTGTTTCACTGTGAAATATTCCATCGTCGGCATCCATCCAAGTTTAGACGATTCAGTGAAAACCCTTTTCTACCGCTGAATGAAAGCTTCATGAGGTTAACAGGAAGAGGCTGCATCTGACAGTTCCATTACAATAGATGACGATTGCTCCGTAAGCCGAGTCACTCTAACTATTTGAGAAGAATAAAAAGCAAGTGAGGAAGAGGATTTAGTTGAATGCTGTCGGAATCTCTTGAGACTTTCTTTAAATCGTTTGATGGATTTTGAACTGGATATTTATCTAAAATATGCATCATCTTGTACAACATCCCGTACCTCCATGTTTTTTCTAATATGTTGTATTTACCTGTAACTACCCAATTTGCATTTGATGATCTGTCCTGGAAGAATTTTCTAAACATTTCTTTTTAAATGTTCATAAAAATCTGAGTTAAATGGTCTTTAACTACAGAATTCTTTTCTCTTCTTAACTTTTCTTTGGGAAGTAATATTTTCTACTATTTGTTTTTTTTAATCTCTCAAGTCGATAATTGAGTTCCATTATTGGAGAAGCAAATGCAGATTAAAGCATCCTATATAAAATTTAATTAAAACTTCTGATTTCCGTTTAAATTTATATTGGCCTATCTGGCAATATACACAATTTATCGAATTTTTCCGAGAAAGTTAATCCGGAAAGGTTGATTAAAAAATAATTGTTTCATAAATATATTCATGAAAAAAACAAATTCCAAAATTAAGTTGACAATTTATGTTATACAATAACCAACAAACTTACATTTTATTTTTTCAGAATCTGCTTCTTCTTTAACATTCCAGGCAGATTAAATATGATTCTAAGTTTATCCATCCTATTTTGTTAATCAATATTTATTTTTTATTATGGGCTGTATATGTGCTTTTTCTGTGCATAAATTTCTAGTTTTTTCAATGTTGTAATGCATCGATAATAATAATAAAAAAAAGAACCTCAATGATTCTTTTGGCATTGTTCATTATAAGATGGACCATTTGATTACGATTATTAAATATTTAAATACGATTATTAAATATTATCCTCTCAGTTCTATTCCTTTTGAAATTATATCATTATTTCACATCGTTTCATATTAAATACTGATATAAATTCAATTGCCAATATTTTAAAGAATGATTATATATATATTTTTTAATTCAAGAAAACTTTTGGGTTGGTAAAATTTTTTCTAATGATGCTTATGCAGGTCTTAAGAAATCCTGCTCTAGTTTTGTATATAAAAATACTTTGTGATGCAAAAAGAGAAAACTTGTTTCGATTCAAAATTTAGTAGAAATTATTTCTGCTAAATTATGCTAAAAGTACTTTCTACCAACTTCTTCTAATTATTTCACTAAAAATTTATTTGAGATCATTTCAAATATTTGATGCCATGATAACAAATGCCGTTTTAAGAACACATGTAACTGTTTATTATAATGTTCAAACGTAATTTCTGTACTTCGCTTCTATAAAAAATATAACTGTAATCTTTCTCGTAAAGGGTTTGGAACATATTTTATACAAAATATTTTTGTCTTTAGGAAATATATTTTTAATTTTTCAGAATTTAACTAAAATTAATTTCAGAATAAACTAAATCCTCATTGTTTGAGATTCTTGTTAATGGAAATTATTTCAAAGAACTCCGGGGTCCTGGCATAGAGATAGCGCGCCTCCCCCGTGATCTGGTGGTCTTGGGTTCGAGTCCCGGTTCGGGTATGGTTGTTTTTCATCTGTTCTATCTGTGAGATGTGTGAATGTGCCCACCTGTTAAAAGCGGCTGTGCAAGCGAATGTGATGTGTAAGTAGCTAAGACGTACTCTTGGCTTCAGTTGGCGCTACAATAAAAAAAAAAAAGAGAGAGAGAGAGAGAGAGAGATGCTCCCTCGGCTTAAAATCGCCAACTTCGTCAGTGAGCTTGTCCATGACGTGCCATTAGAAACAACAATATTTCAAAGAACGTCAATGAAAAAATATTATCTGTCAGAAAAAAGAATAAATTCAAAGGGAGCATAAAATTTTATAAATAAAGTTATATTTATATTAACTATAAATATAACTATAGTTATATTTATAGTTACATATCGAAATTCACTCTACCTATGCAAGACAGTACATCAAATCTTACATCTATGCGAAAAAGACAATTTTTTGTAAAAAAAAAAGTTTTATTTCAGTATTGAATAATTAAGAAAAATATCGAATTCCATATAGATAAAGAGTTGTGCGTAACTCCATTTTGAATCTTATTAAATCATTCAGAGATTGAGTTTAATGATATCTTGACTTTCCAAATGATTCAGATAAGAAAGGTAATTCTCACTTTAAACATTCATCAATTGGGAATTCTAATATTTAACATGAATAATCCAAGATGTCTTAAGATGTTTCGAAAGATGAAATGACATAAAATGAATCTCGAAAAATATTCAATTGTATTCGTCTTTCATTCTCAATATAAAGCATTTCAAGGGATTAGAGTAAGAAAAAAAATATTTAATGATAACTCATGAGAAAAGTTTTATTTTATTTAGAAATGAATCAATATTTAATAATCTTAAATATAAAAATTGCAGTTATAAATACAATCTGTTGATATAAATTTGCTAAAATTATACATGCTAATTTTATTTTTGAAATTTTATTCAGATCATACTTTTGAATTTTTTTCTCATCAGAAATAAAACTTAATAATTTGCTATTAATATTCTATGAAATTCAATACATAGTATAATTTTATTAATAGAGGTAGAGAGGTTTGTAATTTTCACCGAATTTTAATATTACTTTTTTTTATTAGCTTTATGTAAATTTAGAATCACAAAGGCTGTTAGGAAGGATGATCTTACGGTTGTTTAGTTTTGCATTTATTATATATTTAAAAGAAACTAAATTTTCAATTAAAAAAATTAATAATTTGTTTAAATAATTCCTACATTGTGATCAAAGGCACGATATAATGTCATATGTATATTTGAGAGGATTTGGTTCTGTATCTTTGACTTACTCTTTTTCTAAAATGAAGCGTAAATGAGAAAAGGGATTTTGTTCACATAAAATAATAGGATAATTATTTTTGATTACATCTCAAATTTGTTTACATAAAACCAAGAGTATTTTTAAGAGTTTGTAGTTTTTTAAATATTTGTATCAAATTTGTTTACTTAAAACCAAGAGTATTTTTAAGAGTTTATAGTTTTTAAAATATTTGTATTTTTAAAAATAATATTCATTTTATTATTATTTAATGAGTGAGAAAATTATTTACTGAACATGATAATTTGAAAAAAAAAAAACAATTCTAAAATTTATTTTTTAAAGCAGACGAGTTACTTGTGTTTCTCCATGTTATTATTATTATTTTTAATTTCGGAGCCAGCATTTGATTTTATTGACTGTAAGGCTAGTTTTTCAGGACTCTCCGTGGTAATCTTTGACTTAACTTTTGATTTTTCTTTACTTATTTTTACTCTTCCTTGAGTCTTAGGGAAAGGCATGGCATTTCCAAGAGTAGAACTAAGGAAGTCAATGGAATATTTAAAGTGACCAGCGTTTGGGCCAGAAACTGTGTTGGCGGATCTGCAATGCATGAATTATAGGCCCGCCTATTTCAGGAGAAGACAGAAACTCATATTTAGTAAAATATTCTTCTTAAAAACAACCTGGAACCTATAAACAGCGCGAGCTTTAACGTGATTTTATTTGGAGTTGGATTTAGTAGCCCCATATAGCTACATCATGTATAGTAAGATATTTTCATCTTATATTTGAAGTTTACATTCCCTTTTTCATTGCCTGGTTGTAATAAGTTTTGAATTATCCACATACATCCTTGTCTAACGGATGCATTTTATGATTGTTATGAGGTCAAAATATCATGATAATCGTAATAACTTTTTGTCATCTCAGAAAAATACTACAAGTGCACTCAATAAAATACACACAAGAATACTACAAGTGATCCGTACTTGTCAAGAAGTAACAGGGCAGATTTTCAGAGTTGGTCGGATTTGATCAATAAAATGCTCACATAGCTGAAATATTTTGTGAAGGTCTTATGAAGTAAATAAGATGTCAAAAAGCAGTAGAAAATTAGAAAAGCGATCTTGTAAGAAAAGAATATTAGACGAAAAATAATCTAAAAATTTAATCCCTTAGAATTGAGAGATTGTGCAATATCGTATGTCCTTTCATAAATTGATGACATACTTTATAACTCAGAAATACTTTTATTAATCATATTTCAAAAGTAAACTTTCAATAGTCAAAGAAATGAAAAGAGAATGTTTATGTTGGATTTCCAAATTATACTCACCTTCCCATCATTACAATGGGTTTCTTTGACTCGAATGAAAGTAGATCATAAACTAAGATATGTAGTGCAGAATGTAGAATAAAGATTATGTATGACTAGTCAAATCTTTATTACACTAGGCGGGCTTGTATCACATTTAAAATAAAATTTTATAATTTGGAAGAGCTAATAAAAAGGAATACTCTTTCAGTATAATTTCTTATTTATTTTTTCTGTAAGAGATTTCTATTTTTTTTATCCCGTACCTACAATTACTTTACAGAATTTTCTAAGGTATTCCTTAGAAAACCTATGCTAAGTTATCAAGTGTTGGAAGGACGTGGTCATCACTCGAGTGCTGCTGTCCTCAGGGGACCCATTCTTCATGACCAAGACACAACTCATGGAGACCTCCTTCCACTTTACTGGTCTTTCCCCCAGATCTTTGTTTTCTTATACATTTTCATCACAATTTCCCTTACTCTAAAATTTTTTGTGAAAACTGGCCATAACGTGGCAACAGGAGCAATCATTGCAGATAAAAAATACGTTTATATTATTTTTAGAGTAAATAGAAAATAACAAAGACAATAATTGGCTTCCTAATGGCCCATGTAAAATTACCTTAAATATTTAAAGAAAATGCATATTATGGGTTGAAAAGAGTATTATATTTTTTTCTGAAAGATGCTAGGAAACGAATGTAATCTTTAAGGAAAGCAAAGAAAGTTATTTTTATAGATGATAAACATATATTAATAATAAAAAATTGAATAATCAATATTTCGAAAGACAAATATCGTTCCTTTTTACGATAGAGAAAAAGCCATTCTCCAAGAGTTTTAATAACAAAGCATTATAACAATTTCCCTAATATATATTGAATCATATTCTTTTTATCATAGATAACTAGAAATTTCATTCCAGCATACCAGAATTAAAAATATATTTCTTCCAATAAATTTAGATGAATTTAAAAATGTTTACTTTAAAGTGTAAGTTTCAATTTTAACTATTTAACTGTTGATTTGTAAACGGTATTTTATTTTAGGAGAATGTTTTAGTGCTGAGTGTCACTCCTCTAAAATTATGTTATTATTTTTATTTTTTGGGACTATTTGCTTTCCTTTGATTTTTGAAGTTTGTACTCATAATGCATATTCATTGTTCTGTTCTGTTCTGCTGATGATATACGAATAAAACTAATGATATTTAAAACTCCTATAAATTGCTTTTCTTTTCATAAATATTTATTTAGGAATATTTTGAAAACAGAATAAATAAATTAGATAGCTCATATTTGGTGCAAAATTATTCAAACAATTGTTTAATAGTGATTTGGCAATATTCAAAGATATAACAATTTTCTGGAGATAATTACATGATAGTGTAAGTGATATTACCTAACAGAAAGAAAATACGGGTTAAGAGTTTCCAAAATTAATATTAACTATGCCCGAATGGGGGAAAAGTCAATATAATAAGAATTGGATGCATAAATTATTAATATATAGTAAAAATATTTGTTCTTTGTTTTCAAGTTTAACTTAAAAAATAGCATATAGTATTTGTTCTGTTAGACATCAGTACTTAACATTTCATGGGTCTTTCTTTGTAACTTAACATTTAGAAAAATTTTTTAAGCAGATGATTTTTTTTTATGTTTACAAAAATTTTAAATATATAGTCTGCATATTAGATAAAATATTTTATATGCTTATTCTTTCAAATATGAATTTTAATTTATCTTTTTGTTAAATTCGCATGTAACGTTTGGGTCTATATCATGAAACTATTTACTTTATATTTTCAGAAAACTATCATATTTGGATACAAATAAGGTTTTTGATAGAATAAATGGGACATATTTAAAAATAATGCATAAATATCAAAATTTAAAACTTATGCATCTAAAATTAAGAAACATTGCAATATTTTCTAAATCTTTCCTCCTTTGTATTTCCTATTTGGATAAAAATATTCTGCATAGAGATGGCAGATATGATTTTTGTTTACTAAATTTACTTTTCTTCAATTATAAATTAACAGTTGAAGTAAATAAAACCTTTTGTCTTTTTCCCCGTGAGCTTTCTACTTTAGTATACGAATCTTTATTTTGACAGAGGTATTCTCTTGTCGAGATTTTTATATTTCTCTAGTTCTATTAATAATCTCCTTTTGATTAGCTTGTTTTCAATGTATGTCAAGAGAATAAAAGTTTTGCAAGTAAATCTACCGGAATATTTATAATAAAATAATCTTAGGGGAGCGATTTGTTTTTCTTTTATAAAATTATGCATTCGAAAGTTAATCAAAAATTCCCACCTCAAGAATCGCACCTGGGGATTTGTATGATTTTTATTAAATGGTTTATCAAGATACACTGTGTTCAAAGAGTGACATTATTGTACGTTTCTGGAATGTAATCAAAAGTTGTATGTAAAAAAAGTTGTAATCAAAAGTTATAAAGTAAAAACTTCAGCTATGCATCTGTTTGTCATTTCAACAAGAAATTCTGTTTTGTTTCTTGTAAAAGGATTATAGAGAAAGTATTTTAATCGTCAAAAATTTAACACTCGAGATTTTGACGAATCTCCTTATTTCAGATCTCATTGAATTCGAAAAATACATTTTTGGAAAATGTCCATCTGTCTGTTTGTGATAAAAGATAACTTAAAAGCGAATAAAAGATAACTTAAAGCTAGGCAGTTGAAATTATACGGTTTTTAAACCAAATTTGCAGATTTCTATCAAATCTGTTCAGACGAAGTCTGTTTGTCCGGCTGTTCTAATATAAGTTTACATGATAATTACAAAAGAGGACTAGATGGATGGTACTTTTCCGTTAGCCGGGGGCAAGCGAAAAATCGCCAATTAATGTAGAATCCTCCCAAATTTCATACTCCAAATTCGCGTTTGATTCACAATCCGTTAGCTGGGCGCAAGCAAAAAATCGCCAAATAATATAGAATTCCACCAAATTTCTTACGCCAAATTAGTATTTGGTTCACAATCCGTTACCCGGGCGCAAGCGAAAAATCGCCAAATAATGTAGAATTCCATCAAATTTCTTACTCCAAATTAGCGTTTGGTTCACAATTGGCGACATTTGCGCCTGGCTAACGGAAAAGTATCTTCGATAAACATATTTAACATCTACAGGGTAGACACCTATCACATTTTGATCCAAATTCAAATAGGGATTGATTGTCTATCAGTGTGTATGTGTAACTCGTAAGCATGTAAGCTTGTGAACTCGTTAACTCAAAAATTCAATGACTTACATATATCATATTCTGTCTGTGATTCTGTGACTGCAATTGTAATTTTATGGAAAATTTTGGTTTCAATCGGTATATGAAAAACGCGTCTAAAACAAAAATTTAATTTTCAAATGCTATTAACCTAATCCCAGGAATTAGTCACCAAGTCTCTGAGGAACAATAGTCGTGACTATTGCTCCTTATTACCTTGCAAGGCATTCTCTAGGATTAAACCTTTATTAGAGAGCATGCAAAAAATTTTAAGATAATCACTCCTGGTGGTTTTTCTGGAAATATGAAGAGATGGGAAGAAGTTTACCCAATTTGTAGGAAGTGAATTTATTACCTGCTCCATCGTATCATCTAAGTTTATAAGTTAAGGTAACTTGCAGTTCACTCGCCTTGTTTTTTTCCCTGATATCAATCAGGATTCTTTTACAGAGTTAATATGAGCCTTTAGAATTATTGAAGCCTTGATGTCACATAAATAAAATATTTTGATCTCATATTTAGGTAAAGTTTTTGACAAATATTGTTCGCTGGTCACGAAACGAAATAAAAGTTCGTCTACTGAAGTATTTTCATATCGGTAAAAACATTTTAGCTAAATTTCTACTCAATTTTCTCAAGTTTTCCAGATAGGAGATAATTTATTTGAATGACTTTTGTGTTGAAGAATTCATTTTTTATGTAATTAATTTTTTTGTAAGAAATTACTTTTATCTTTGTTTTTGTAGAATTAGCAACATACAGTGAAAGATTCAAGAAAAAATATTATGATTTTATTGCCCCAAACGATACATTAATACAATATTTAAAAATTCCCATGTAAATAAAGGAAAGGTTTCCATGTAAATAAAGGAAAATTCTTTTCATAAAAATAATATAACATTCTAACTAACAAAATCACGAAATGCCTATAAAATAACTTCATGCTGTCATTTTTCTTAAACAATTCAAATATGTTTTGTGTAAAGTAGATCCGACCAGAGCAGCAGTGTTAAAAATAACTTATATTTGTCAGTCATTCTATGGAACTACCTAAATTAATTTCAAAAAATATAAATTCCATAAATATTAGTGTGGTTTCATTCTCCTTGATAATGGATTGAAATATCTGTAAATTACGAAAGGTAAAAGAAAAAAGGTCCTTTTTGTACTTTTATGTACAGAGATTAATCTACATGATCATAATTCACCCCAATAATTAAAAAGAGAACTTAATCAACAGTTGGAGCCATACTTTTGTTTGTTCATATCTTTCAAAACGTATTAAATGAGGGAAATCAGCTTCCTCTCACATTTATACAAACTCTTCTTGAATTTGTTAAAACTTTATATAATTCAGGAAATTTATTATTTGGTTAAAATCATACCACACACAGACTGCGGAAAATAAATGAAATCTCTTAATCTTTAAATCACTTTAACTTATTCGGTCGTTCCTAAAGCCACCTAAATACATATGCATCTATTTTTCTTTATCGTCCTCAACTCATGCATACTTAATGAGAATAATTAAAGCTTTGCCTACTCAAAAAGACACATAAGTCAGTAAAACCCAGAGAGCTGGAGTAGATCTTTAAGTGTATCATTTAAGGACTAAATTCTTCGAGTCTCCTACAGCTCTAAATGAGGTCAATGAGTGCTCTTGATACAGCAATCTAGAGTGTAGGAAGTTCATGAAATATTGAAAAGGAGATAAAGTTCTTTTAGAGGAATTAATTTTCAGTTAATTCTGTTTTGTTTAGTTAGTTGAGCTTGCCTTGGCAACTTTCCCTTCTCAATAATAGCTCATGATGAGATGGTTATCTTGCATGTAACGAAGTTTTCAATTTGCATGCAAAGTGGAACATTGTAGGAGATTAATTTTTTTTGTATGAATCATATAAGGAATACATTTAATTTTGCTTGTATATGATCTATCTATAGAAATTATAACTGTATATTTTACTCCCCAAAATATTTGCAATCTGTATCACTGACGCTTATAAATTTTTCCTGACCGAAAATTCCTATAGCTTAAATAAATTATTAATGCCTTTCGGTAAAAAAGATTTTCAATCCCTCAATTGTTGTAGGCAAAAATTGTTCAAGTTTTGATAAACAAAGCATTATCTCGTAAATATAGTTGTCAGTTTATTTTGATGCTAACATTTTATATTAATAAAATTTCATATTTTTAATAGATTTTGTATTGAAAATTTAGGAAGTTCATATCTATTATTAATACCCTTTTGAAAATTTTTGGGATCCCAGTAACATCATTAAGTTTTTCTAGAAAGCTTGGATTTGATAAAATTATGATTCTTTTATTACCTGTTCACTTCTTTAATCTTCAAAGAAAATTTATTATTCCTAGTATTCCAATAACAACTTTTTCGAATACTAGGAATAAATTAAATAAAGTTTGATTACTTCTCTTCATAAATATTAAAGGAACATTAGTTTATTATCTGGTATTCTTTTAAATGATTTATAGTTTCCTTTACTGAATTTTTTTTTTTTTTGAAATTTAAAAGCTGTAAAGAATTTATAAAATAAAAGTAGTTTATGATTATAAATACTTTTTATTCTTAAAAGAAATATTTTTGTTTTGAATATATATATTTGGTATTTCTTTTCCTAGTAATTAGAAAATATTTACAAAATGTTAATCAGGTATAGTACATAGTAAAAGATTTTTAAAAGTTAGACATTTTGTACAGAAAGTTAGTTAAGAAATTGAGCAAATAAAATATTTGAATTGATACATCATCAGGCAGATGCATTTATACTGTATTTAATGATTATATGGGACGAGATTACAATTGGTTTTCAAATGAAAAGGTACGAAATGACTCTGTGGATATAAATGAATACTTTATTCAAAATATACACCAGAGGCCTGATCACAACGATCCCATGATTAACGAGCCGAAGGATTTCGGATTTCTTGTTCCCAGAATTCCTGTGGCCATGACGAGACCCAGTCCTTCATAGCGTCCTTGAGTTCACCGCCTAAGGTCTACTGCTTGTTGAATTCCTCGAGCGCAGACGAACCAATAACTTTGATGTGTATTATGAGACACTTCGAAGACTATGCAGGTCCATCAAGAACAAAAGAACGGGGCTACTCACGAAGGGCGTGGTTCTGCTCCATGATAACTTGCGTCCACACGTCTCCAGGGTCACACCCGCGGAACTGTACAAGTTCAAGTAGGAGTAGCTCGACCATCCACCCTAAAGCTCGGACATGATGTCTTGCGATTTTCAAGTGTTTGATTCCCTGAAAAAACATCTGAAAGGCAAACGCTTCAACTCGGACGGCGAACTCAAGGACACTGTGAAGGGCTTTGTCTCGTCATGGCCACAAGAATTCAGGGAACAAGGAATCCTTCGGCTCGTTATTCAATGGGATCATTGTGCTCAGGCCTATGGTGTATACTTTGAATAAAGTCTTCATTTATTCCCACAGTGCCGTTTCGTACCTATTCATTTGAACACCCTTTCTTTTTGTATATTTCATATTTATTAAGAAAAATTTAAACCTTTTTTTTGGTTGATAAAAATATATCTCTTATCAAATATGGAAATTATTTCTCCTTTAAAAACACATGTGAAATTATTTCTCCACATTTGATTGAAATTGCTATATCTTACAATAGTTTATTATATTTTATATTTGATCAGCAATAGATTAAAAACTTAGAACATTTACGGAATTAAACAAAACATTTTTACGACATGAAAAACTAAATTTTTATATGTATCTCTCATTATAGTGATGAATATCACAATTTTTCAAATTTATTAACTAATCAAATTAACTGGCATATAATATTAATAAGTTTGATATATAGATATTTTTAGAATATATATTGCTTGAGTCTTGATATATATTGTTTATCTTTTTACGAAACTATCTGTCTAAAAGTGGTTTTCTTAGTCAGGCGATTGTCTTTAAATGAATTATTAGAAAAAATTGTCTTCAGTAATTGTACGATGTATGGTGTCATTACGAGTTTCATTAAAAAACTTTGCTGAATAAATTTAAAAAAAGTTAATCTTCATCTCATATAGCAGGAATCCTAATAAAATATCATGAAAGAAAGGGAAGTAATGCGCAGGAGTCAACAAGGGAGCATTCAACTTACATTAGAGATAATTTTTTAAAAATATTTATATCATATATAGAAGGAATTTTAATAAACCGTTGAAATTAGATTTAAAAAAAAAAAAACCTCTCAAAAAGTTATTTTCATGAAATTTTTCGCTCTTGAAATGCATTAAAAAATTTGGGTTAGGGATATCAATATGATATCAGCTGATATGATAATGATTGATAGAATTATCTGAAAAATAAGCCATTTTTAGTATTTTGGTTTTTATAAAAATGCCGGCTACAACATTAGTGATTCGCCCATCTAATTAGAAGTTCCTTCCACTAATGCGGTTAAGAGAGAGTAGAGATCGGTCACCTAATTAGATAGAAAGGGAGAATAACTAGCATGAATCATGGGAGCCAACATATTAAAGTTCGAATTTGACAAATTAAGAGACGATTATAATGTTGAATGTTGTAAAAATTATGTCTAATGAAATTTAGATAAGGATATAAATTTGGTCCATTTATTTGTTCTCTATTTTAATCAATAGTTTTATAATTTTAGTGGTCATTTATTTATTTATCATTAATTAAACCAAATTCTGATTGCTTGATATTTTATCACATGAAAAAGAAATCGAGAACCACGAAGTTCAAAATTAAATGATTAAAACATTGCTAAACGTCAGGATTTGTACATCAATACATATATTGTAGAAACTTTTTTTTCTTTAACTTATTACAATTTTGTTATAATTCTTCTAAATTATGAACAGTTATTCCTGAAAAATAAATTCGAAATACATATAATTCTCTGAAGTCGTCCTTGAAATTCACTGAAAATTGTCTATTTGAGAAACAAAAAAAGGAAATTTTATTTCATGGCTTAGTCTTTTTTTGTATAGTTTAATTCCTTAATTTTAAACACTTATTAGTTTAACGTCGATTTATTTACGTATCTAGAACTAAACATGACTAATATTAAATTCAGTGATACGCTATATATATAAACAGCAGAAGCAAATGAATAATATGCAAAGTTTCATCTAAATGTTAATGTTATAATCACACTTCAGAGTTCAAAACTTCCTAGTAACTTCTGGTAAAAACCGAAAAAAGAAATTAAGAAATAATAATATTAATAATTTGAAAAATAGTTATTTTACTTTAATTACTCTTTATCTTATATATTTAGTTGATAAAGTTTGAGAACTTCGAATGTGCCCCAAAAATTGTATAATTCTATATTTAATAAAAGATGACATAGTATAAAATATTATGAAAGTCAATTTCATTCGAGACCAATGTAATGGAAGATAAAAGAATCTGAATGACATATTCACAAATGTGAAGGAATTTCATACCTTATTTATAATTCAGCCGTAACATAAAAATATATTTAAATTTTTATAAATGAATTATTTATATGCTGTGGAATAATTTATGATTTAATTTTTAAAAGTTAAAAGGAAATAGGGAAATTGATTATTCAAAGAAGAATTGAACCATTTTTAGTACTCTAAAATGTTCAAATGTTCTAACTTTTCGTAAAAAAATGTAAACAGTAATTTGTACAAAACGCTTTAAATGTGGATCAAATAACTATACCATTAATTGAATTGAGATCTAGGGAATATGGCAGAAACGTGCGTACAATATTTTAATCTTTTCTTTTCAATCGCAATCAAGTTCCTCAGATTACAATAAAGAAAAAAAATTTTATGCTAAATGAGATTAATGCGATTGTCAAGTAAGTAAAGAATACTAGATATTGAAATCGCCTGTTTCTAAAAAATTCAACAAAAACAAAAATCATTGCCCCACAAAATTCATAACTCTAACATACCGGTATTTTAAATTTAACATGAATGAAATTATACAGCTAATTGATAAAAATGCAACGAATAAGTTATTTCTTCCGAAATTGATCATTTGTTTTCAAGACACAATAATAGAAAGTACATTGAAATGCAATAAACTCATAAAAAGGTTTAAGAATCGTTCCACAATTGTTTCTAGGCTTTAGACTATCAAATAATTTACTATCCGGATCTCTTTAAGTTTAAAAGATTTACTCGAAAATCGTTTTCACCGCTGAACGAGATCTCTGTGACATTAACAGAAGGCAGATACATCTAACATAATATTTCCATTACAATGGTTCACAACTGTTCCAAAAGCTGTGTCGCTCCATCTGTTTGAGAAGAAGTGTGTATTGAAAAGGATTCTATCGGATTGGAATCTTGAAATATCTCTTAAAACGTTGAATTGTTTTGAATTGGATGCTTTTGCTAAATTGTTCTAATAAGACCTGTACAAATAACATTTCTTCTAATAATGAAATTCGCATTTATTGGTCTTCATGGAAAAAATTTCTGAACATTTTTTTCTTCAAAATTTCTATAGATATATAATCTAAATTATATTTGACTAGAGCGATAGCAAGATATTTTCAAATTGCTCTTTGTGAAGCATGATATTTTAGTGTTTGATATTGAAAATATAACGAAGATTGTGTTCTATAATCGGATAAGCTAAAAAGGCTTAAAATATGTAAAGCGAAATATAATATTTTTTAAGCTCACGTTGGATTATCTGGCAAATGAGCAAATCTCATCGAAATATAGTGAAGTAAGAATAATTGGTTTGTAATGAAGGTTTTCTTAACTTAATTATATCATAAAAATACATATAAAACGGAAGAATGTTTAAAATAAGCAATAGTCTACGATCTCAAGTTTTAAGAACCTGCTTCGTTTTACTTATTCAATAAACCTTTTTTAATTTTCCAGACTGTTTGAAAGCATTTAAAGATATTAACCCTTAACTGGGAAGGTGAAAATTTACGACTGAACTGGGTGGTGTTGGAGGGGGTGCGGTCTAGGAGACCGCATTTTATTTACACTTCGTTTTACTTATTCAATAAACCTTTTTTAATTTTCCAGACTGTTTGAAAGCATTTAAAGATATTAACCCTTAACTGGGAAGGTGAAAATTTACGACTGAACTGGGTGGTGTTGGTGGGGGTGCGGTCTAGGAGGCCGCATTTTATTTACACTCAAATTAAATTTTCTAATAAAAGTATTAATAATAAAATCTATCAATATTTTCTGCAAATATTTTTCTTTATATATAAATATGTTTTAGAAATTTTTCCAAATATATTATCATTGGAAAAAGTAATTGCGTTGGAACACGCATTTTTCTTCTTAAATTACAAGTTACAACAAATGATATTCTTGAAGAAACATATTACTTAATATTTTTTAAATCATTTATTTTTCCAGTATACAAAAGGTATATAGAAAACAATATAAGGAAAAATTCAGCAATTATATAAAGAATAAAAATATTGACGATGGGTAAAATTGACCCTTTTATTTATTGACATCATGGGTTTTCAAGGGCATTTTAAACAATCATGTATAAAAATCAGCCTGTAAATTCGGGCAGATATTTGTCTTGGTATGGTAATATATTTTAGAAATTTTTCGAAATACATTATCATTAGAAAAATTAATATTTGAACATACACATCAGAATCAGCCAAATGAGAACTTTCATCGAAGAATTTTTCTGTACAATTATCCTCATAATTAAAATCCCTTTCTGCTTCATTTAAAAGTCTCTGGACCTCTGCTTTTAAATATAATCAGTACGTTTCATGAACGATGTTCCGAGTACCAAGTTTTAGAGTTATCTGCTAAGCCTGTATAAAACCGAAACACTAAAGGGGGGATGTGAGGTCTCACAGACGTCGAGCTAAGAAATAGCTGAAATACTTAAAAACACATTCGCTGAAACCGGCTGAAAAAGTGCATGTGTAGGGAAGGTCACAAAACAGAAAGCTATAGAGTCAATCCACTCGACTGAGCTAAAAACAGAATAGGGGTAACCGAAAGTCCATCTTTAACGGTCTGACAGACCGCACCTCCCCAGTTAAGCGGTGCTCCTACGACCGGAGAATCTTCAGACGGGCCATGCCTTCCCTCTTCGACTCCTCTTGTGGTTTTCTGGGGTGCTTTGATGTTTGTCCAGTTTACCGAAAATTTGTCGGTAAACTAGACAGGCATCAAAGCTCCCCAGGAAACCACAAGAGGAGTCGAGGGGGGAACGCGTGCCACGTCTGCCGGATGGACAGGTCGTAGGAATGCCCCTTTAAGGGTTGCTGTCCAATTTATTAGTTAATATTAAATTTATATTACTGGAAAATGAATATTCTTTGGAGCATATATGAGCAATTTGTTCATGTTGATAAATTTTCAATATCGTTTTGGAATTAAAAAAAAAATAAGTATTCTTTTGGATTTAAAAAAAAATCGATTATTCTAAATAAAATGAGATATTCTAAAAAAATTAAAAAATAAATATGTGCATTATCAATCTCACTTCAAGCGTTAATCTCATATTTTCTTATTTAAAATTTCGAATATGAAATTTTTGGAGTTAAAATATATGTACGATTATCAAATTCTGTCATTCCAAATTAATTCATTTGGAAATTGGAGAATTTTTCTTTTTAGTAAATATTGGTAAACTTCTGCAGCTATTTTTTTTATCAGAGTTTACACGAAAAGAGGTTTTTGCAAATGCATAATTAGGCCCGAAATTGTTTCAAAAAAATCTGATGCAGTTCTTAAGAAAAATTCTGTAGTTTTTTTTTAATAGTTTGTAACAGAGAAATAAAAATATTTCTTCGAAGGAATTTTAATTAGAGTATTAGTAGAGATTATTTTAAATGTTCGAATGTTGATTCTTCTATAATAACACTCAGGTGGTTATCAAAATAATGGAAACACCTGTGAATAAAAGTTTTTTTAATGCTCTTCGTAAGCATTAAAATATAATAATAGCACCAGTTTTTTTAATAAATATAGTATAATAATATAGTATAATAAATAGTTAATAAATGTAGTATAAATATAGTTAAATAGCAGTGTATATATTCTAGTAATATGTGTTAGCTTTATTGAAGTAAAAAGTCAACCGTCTCAGATTTTCAAAAAGTCCAAATTGTAGAAGCCCATCTAGCTGGAGCAAGTGTGACCGAGACATCCGAACTTCTAAGCATTTCTAGAGGCACCGTGTCTAAAGTGAAGAGAGCATGCACAGAGCGGTAAGAAAATTTCGGCAAAACAAAATAGTGGGCGGAAAGTGAAACTCAAAGAAAGAGACAGAGGGGTGTTGAAGCGGATTGTTATGTCTAAAAAGCAAACAACAAAAATAACCGCAAAGCTCAATATTCATCTAAATTCAACAGTGCCAGTGATTGCACTTAGAAGGCACTTTCATAAACACAACATTTATAGCAGAGCAGTAATTCCTAAGCTACTTGTCACAGATGTTAATGGTATATAGCATCTACAGTGGTGCCACACTCACAAAACCTGATCGATGGATAAGTGGAAGAAAGTAATATAGTCTGAAGAATCGTGTTTCACACTTTTCCCTACAACAGGAAGGGTGCACATTTGGAAGACACCTGCACAAGCGTATGATCGTGATTGTCTCCTTCCAAATATCAAGAATATAATTGGATCTGTTAGGATATGGACAGTCATGTCGTGGACTTCTGCTAAACGAATCGTAACCCTGAAAGAAAGGATCACTGAGAAGAAGTATAGATAAATTTTAGCTGACCTAGTCTATCCTGTGATGCAAACTTTGTTTCCTGCAAGAGATGGAATTTTCCAGATTGATAATGTGCCTATTAATGCAGCGAGACTTGGCCAATCATGGTTTGATGAACACGAGGATGAAGTTAAGCCTTGGCCTTGGCCCGCACAGTCACCCGACCTCAATATAATTGAACAGTTACGATTTATTTTAGATCGTTCAATACGGAATAGATATCCTCCACCGGCATCTCTCCCACAACTTTCCCAATATCTCCAGGAAGAACGGTACAATATTCCTATAAATACTATTCAACACTTGTATGAATCGATTCCTAGGCGAATTTCAGCTGTATTACATGCCAAAGGTGGTCCTACACCATACTAATGAAGGATCCTTTATAGATCTAAGGTATTTCCATTATTTTGATAATCACCTGTATATTATTACTTTATTTTAATTTTTCTCTTATTTTCTATATATCGTATTTAAGATAAAGGCATCACTAAATTTCTTCGTAATATTTTTAAATATTTTTTAAACAGACTGTTTTAATCTTTATGAATTACATTTTAAACTTTTAAACGTAACATATATCCCTATTATAAAAAAAAATCCAATATAAAAATACATTTTGTTTATAAATTTTTTTGATAGATATTTAATAATATCTATAGTTTTCTCGAAAAGATTATTTGCGAACTACTAAAGATAAAAAAAGAATAAATTTAAAAGAACGGAAGTTACATAATTAAATCTCATATGTCTCGGGAAAAGAGCATATCAAATTATATGTAATTCTCAAAAAAGATTTATAAATAAATGGAGCCTAAATAAGTGCAAGAATTCTCATCGTTCCTTTAAAAATATTAAATTCCTTTGAAAATAGAAAATTTCTAAAAAATCTTTTTTTATTTATCTTGGTTCAAAGCTAAGCATGAATTTATTATGAATTCGACAAGAATATTCATAGATCTAATTTAATTTAATTTTTGCATTCCAGATGATTCAGAAACTGAGAATATTTCTCATTGCAAATACTCATAAGTATACGTTTCAGAATTCAAACACTTGCCATAATTAATGAAATATGACTCAAAATATTTCAATAGATGAGAGAAGGTATTAAATAGAATGCCAAAAACATTCACTTACTTTCTTTCCCATTTTCTAATTCGGAAAATTTCGAAAGCGGTTTATTGAAGATAATTTCCTGATGATTTCGTGGAATAAATTTATTTCTCTATGTATTGATAATTTTTATTCATATTAAATACAAAAGGCCCACTTTTATCTATTGATATTAATTTGCTAAAAATTATAATTGCGCAATTTACATATTTCCATGATTCAAATTTTATTCCCTTCTCATTTTTGAAATTCTTCGCATTTTCTAAATTATTACTCATTACCTTTGCCAGATCATTTGATCTGCATGCGACAATTCTGCGATTAGAAGCAATTTTTTAAATAAATTTTGAACCATACTCAAACTATATGACCGATTCGTGAGCCGATTAATCTTGTTTGAAATACAGCGTTTTTAACCCTTTCTAGGGCCGTGGGAAGTATGCTTCCCACTAAATTTATCAATCTTTGTATGAAATTATGTAGTTTGGCATAAGTTCTGACAAATTTTTTTAGTCAAACAGAAACCAGCATACTTCAGTTCTTTTTCTCACACAAAATGATGCGTCTTGATTTGTTCTTAATTATTAATTAACCAAATTAATTAATCAAATTAAATTTATCTAATAAGCTAAATTAATCCCTTTTCTTATTCTAATTTCAAGCCACAAAATATTTTAACATAATATGACAAGAAAAAAATGGCCCTTTAAAGAGCTAATTCCAATCTTCATAAAACCATACACAATCTAAGAATTCCATACTTGAACCCTTAACTCTGCATTAAAATATATCGAATAAAAGAGGTTACGATATTTTTTGAATTAAGTGGTTTATGTTTTAAAACAGTTTTACATTCATTTGGCTTTGCATGATAGTTCGCCATTTTAAAGTAGATTAAAATAACGGATGTATAAACAATACAAGAAGATAATTCATAATATAAAATTAACAAATATAAGGCTTTCAAATACAATTTATAGATGTAAGGTTCAAACCCTTTTCACCAAATAAAATTTTAAAAGTCGTGCTCGAGCAAATGTGAAAATATTAAATTTCATTGATATAAAACTCAATATAAATTATTACAGAACAAAATGGCTTTTTGAGGCATTTAATATAGGACAAAATCATAAACGGATTTTCAAACCTTTTCCTCTTAAAGTATTTTAATCAATACTTAATGAAATTCTTATGAGATCAAATAAAATAGAAAAAGTTCTCTAAAATAGTTTTCTCTCTATATAAGAATTCCGTCATTTTTTTCTATACCTTCAATCGCTTTCCGCAATTTAAGGATATCTCTTGAAAAACCCAAGCAAAGCGTTCAAGTGTTCGAAGGACGTGATCATCGTTCGAGTGCTAATCTTCCGGTGTTCCTCGAGGGACCCATTCTTCATGACCAAGACACGACCCAAGAGGACCTCCTTCCACTCTGCTGCCCTTTCTCTCAGTTCCTTTCTTCGCTTTCGTAATTTTTTCCCTCTGCTTACCAAACTCTCAAACTTCCCGTGAGGATCGGCCATTATGTGACGACAGAAGCGAAGCAAACGTCTTCGATAAAAATTAGTTTGTGTTGTTTCTGGAGAGTACTGAAGGTAACAAAGGTAGTAACTCAAGTCCTATCAGCTAATGAAAAATTGTTTTAAACACTTAAAGGCAATTTAGCGTTTTATGGATAGACTGGTATACAATATTTTGTTAGAAATATTTTGTGAAAATGGTGTATTCTTCGAGAAAAAAGGAATGCCATAATGCATCTTATAGATTTTAAACATGTAGTAATTCGATATAAATTGGATATTTAAAACTTTTTAAGAATAAATATTACGTTTTCCACAAAAAAACCAAAGATAACACTTGGATGATATCTAATAACCAAAATTTATATCAGATATTTAAGTATTTCTGGACTTCAGTTTGTATCAAACTAAAATTCAACTTTAGTTTTGTAGTTAGATATTGTATTTCTTTTAATGCATCAATGAATATTTGTTTTAAGATATATTATTTCTAAGAAATCATCTAAGTCAAGGTATGATTTTTTAGGAAATGTATATTTAAAAAATGATTTATTGGATTAAAGATATAAGTATTAAAAATTGTCTGGAAAAACGAATTTCTTGTTTTACATAGAAAGGTTTTAAATCTGAACATCACTCTTTTATAATAAAATTATTTATGTCTATTTCCTTCAATGATTGCTTTCAAATACAATTTCTTTTCTTTTCTTTCTTTCTTTCTTTCTTTCCTTTTTTTTAAAATAAAAACTGTACATTCGAAAGACATTTAACATTCTATTGTATTGAAATTGTAAGATTTAAACAACTGGCTTTGAAAATACTTTATTGTAATTTTCAAAATTACAATTTCAATTTGCATTTCGACTACTTTATCTATAAAATAGTTGCATAAATTTTTTTAAAAGAAATCACAGGAAACACGTCACATTTATCTCAACATTGACAAACGAAGATTTAAATACAATTTATCTGATATAGAAACACCAAACAAACAAGCTCAACAGCTTAAAGATAAATATATGAGACCGCAGTTTGTTTCACCAATGTAGAAAAGAAATAGGATGTTGAAATTAAAAAAAATATTCCCATGATTTCATCTACATAATCAATAATTACTAGTTAAGTGGCTTATCGATTACATTATTTCTTATCAATTTTTTTACTTGGATTTTCCTTAAAAAATTAAATTGTACGAAAGTAACTATAGATAACTGAAATCAGAAAGCAGTAATACAGATTTTTTTTTCAGATTACAAAAATTATAATTACATATAATATGAATACAATACTATTTATTCATTTTTTGCCTGCCACTTTTTTCCATGAAGCACCCAGTTTTATCAAAATTCTAATTTTATTTCTAAATTACCTAAAAACTGCTATATTGATTTTAGATTATATAAAATGCAGCGCATGTACATCTAAATCATTGATATTTTAATCAAACCACAAACCTTCATATAATATTTATTTAAAAACTTAAAGAAGAGGGAAGAGAAAAAAAAATTAATTAATAACAAAAAATAATGAAGAAATTCAAATTCTATCATAATTATTCCTTAAGTACTAGTTTTAATTTTTTAGTATCAAACACATTAAAACCCTGAAAGTTTGTCAAATATTCTATATATATAATTAAAATATATTACAGTATATGTACAATATCTGAAAGTTCATTTTCTTTAATCTGAATTGAATAGTAGATAAATTCAATAATCGAAATAACACAATATCATATCACAAAAAATAGATTTTAATGTCAGTTTGTTTTATTTCACCATACTATTAATAATTTATTTTAACGTTCATAAATTAATATTTAAATGTTAATTAAGAATTTTTTACTTGTATTTCTTAATATTTCAAAAAAAAAAGTGAAATTGAATCTTTAGAACAGAATGAAAATCAATTTAAAATCGAATGAAAAATAAAGGTTTAGATTATTTCAAATGTAATATTTATCAAGTAAATTTTAGATAAAAAAAAATATGTGCACAATTTGGTGCATCTTATATCAGCCTCCAGAGTTTATCGCCAAGGAATAGAAGTATAATGCCAAGACGGCAGCGTTACGGATAATGGAGTTTAGCAATCTCGGAGTGATCTGAAAATAACTTAGATAACCTCAGATCCTCTATAACAATAGTGTCTACAATATTTTAAATATGTGTTAAAAACTAAACTGTTAATTGAATTTGCAACAAGGGTTTATGATAAAAACGCGGTTAAAACTATCCAATCTTTCGTAATTTTTAGTCTCAATAATGCTCTCTCTTTCTAATTACGTTGTAGTAGAAAGAGCATATTATATAAAACACGATTACTTAATAAGATGCAAAAAATTGGAAGTGTTTAATCTAGAAATATAATCAAATGTAACTGATAGAAAATCAAACATTTATAACTTCAAAATATTGAATCTTTTGTGGCTTTGATTCTTCAAATAACTCAATTTTATAATTAAGAAACAACGATTGATACAATATATATCTAATAATAAATATAACTTTTTTAATAGACCATTTGTGCTCAAGCCACTATTATAAAAGCAACACACAGAAAAAAAACATACCTGAATCACCCAACAACTGGTTGTAAACGTTATATTAGGAGATATTCCACCAGCTGGGAACATCGAAGTTTAGATGATTCGCTCGAAAAATCCTTTCCACAGCGTAACGAAAACTCCGTGAGGTTAAAGGGAAATGGTTGCATCTGACATTTCCATTACAATGGACGACTTTCAGCACGATTGCTCCGTAAGCTATGTCGTTTTATCTATTCGGAGAGAATAAGAAGTGAATGAGGTAGTGGATTTTGTCGAGTGCTGTCGAAATCTCTTGAGACTTCCCTTAAAACATTTGATTTCTTTTGATTTGGATGCTTTAGCTAAAATGCGTATGCTCTAGCAGGACATGTTGCAAACCCATGTTTTCCGTAATGCATTGTTTTTTTCCTACAGCAATGAAATTCACATTTGACGATATTTTGTTGAAAAAAGGTTTCAACGTTATTTCTAAAATGTTTATAAATATTTAAGCAAGCATATTTATATATTTAAGCAAGCATAGAAAGAAGGAACGTTCTTCTTATTTGTTCATTGGGACACAAGAAGTTTTACAATTTGAACCTAAAAATATCTATCAAGTCCTTCAGTGCTTCCATTATTGTCGGATAAGCGAAAAAGGTTTAAATATTTGAAACAAAGATATTCATATTTAATTTGTCATTGCATACCTAAAGATAAACGAAATTTTAGTGAAGAATTTGGAGCAAAGACAATCGGATAGTAATAAAAACTTAATTGTATTATAAATATATATATAAAAAGATGGTCGCTATTGTGGTCAGTTTAACTTTCTCAGTACTTAACGAAGCAAGAAAAATGAAGAAATTTATGCAGAACCATAAAAAATAGGGTGTATGAATATGTTTTCATCAATTTATAATTGATTCTGTCAAAAATAATTTTTGGCAATAAAAAAAATAAGAGATGTATTTGTAAGATTCGGCAACAAGCTTTAAATATTGCCAGAAGACTTCTGGTTAATGTTTTTAAAAAGTACTGTTATAGCTTATATTTGTTTTACATCAAACAAACGACATTTGCGAGAAGTTATGTTATATCATTTCACAGCAAAAAAAGTGTAGCAAAATACACAAGTTATTCATGAATGCAGTAAACATAACAAAGAGGAAAAGCCTATTGTGAACTACTGTAACTCAATCAAATCATCAATGGAAAATAATACAAGCAAAAGTTAATCAGTTTAAATTGAGTTTTACACCAAAATGGCGTCTGAGAGAAGTTACTCTACTATTTAATTCCAAAAAAATTGTAACAGGAACACATAAGTTGATGTTGGGCATTTATGGTGAACATGTCATATCAATTACAAATATTAAAGAGTGGCTTGAGCAATTGAAAGGTGTTGATTTAAGTAAACATGACAAAGAAAAGTTTAATATGAACTACTGTATTATCCAATTAAATAATCAATGGTAAACAATACAGCAACATTTAATCAGTTTAAACGTGGCTTCGAATGAAAATCTGCAAAATATGGCAGAAGATATGCTAAAGTTTTCTGAAACGCTTGTGCATATATTGGCTGTTGAACGAAAGAAATTTTAGAGCAACTTAGCTTTGATGTGTTGACCTATATTCTCCAGATGTCGCTCCTTCAGACTGCTATTTGTTTCACTCCATGTAGAAATCTCATTTTTGGAAAATGCACAATTCCTACGCATATATCAAAAACTGTCTTGATAACTGAATTGCATCCATACAACCTGACTTATTTTCTTCGCAGAATTCGTTTGTTACTTGAAAAGTGGTAAAATGTTGCCGTTTTGGAGGGAAAGTATTTTGAATACTTTGATATTTATTTTTATGATTCCCAAAAATGTCTTTTTTAACATAGAAAAGGACTGAGTAATATTTATACAACCTACATAGAATAAAAAAAAAATTGCATTACATATAGGAATTTAATATGGCTGTTAGAATGAAAGTATTTAAAATTGTATGCAATTCTCAAAGCATTAAATATTGGAATAAATAAAGATTGCACCACTTCAAAACAAGCGCTCATTTCTTTTAAAGAATTTGTTTCTTTTCAACTTTGAATAGCTTAAATATTTACTCAAATCTTTAAATGTAAAACGCTATGCTTGACTTCATTTTGAATCTTACTAAATTATTTTGCACTGCAGTTTAATGAAATCTTAACTTCATAAATGACTAAGAATCGGAAGCTTTTTCGCATTCCAAATACTCATCATTTACGAATTTCAGCATTTTTTTAATGAATAATGAAGAAAATTTTAAGATGTTGCAAAAGATAAAATTATTTTTAATATATCGCTGAAAATATTCAATTACGTTCGTCTTGCGCCTTCAATCATCCTCAACTTAAAAGATTTGAATTCGAAGAAAAAAATTTAATGATAACCTTTCAGAATAAATTTTATTTCGCTATACATTGGCTACGTTTCTAATCATTTTACGAGCAAAAATGTACCTTTAAGCATTTCTACTGATTTTAATTCGCAGAATTTCTGGAAATTACATAATTCAGCTTTCATAACTTTGTTTTGAATTTCTTTTCATTCGAAATAAATTATAAAAAATATAAGTATAAAAGGAAGACAAAATATTTATATATTTTTTTTTTACTTTTCAAAATTATTTTTGTCCCATTGCATTGTAACAAGAGTTTAAAAGATGAAAAATTATTTTATTTAAATTCTTGAAGTTATAATTTTTGACTCTTTACTTCCTAACATAAATTTTAAAAATGAAGAATTACTCTACACACAGCCAAGGATGTTTTCTGAAAAAATAAATTGTCTACCAGAACTAGCAAAAAGCAGAAGTATTTGAAAGCATTAAATTAATTCAGTTACATAAAAGTTTTAAGCAAACTAAGATTAACAAAAGGACATAATTCTTGATTTTGAGCTGGACTCAGATGATGGAAACAAGGTCTGAAGCGGCATCACATCCTTATACCTTTATCTTTATTTTTTAGCAATATATGAAATCAAGATGTGAATCCTTTGTTCTACAGTCAGATAAATGGAAACAAATTATCCGAAGGGCTTCCTTTAGTTAATATTTGGCATTTATTCAGTTACAGAAATTTTGTCTTTTAAAATTTTAAGATATCTATTTAAATATAGAACATTTAAGTGTGAACTGTGATTAGATTATTTTAACAGATAGAGATTATTCTAATGATAAATCTACCAGTTTCTTGTTTAAAAAGAGTTTCTTATCTAACAGTTTGTTCTTTAAAATGAGTTTGAGATCTCAAAGTCTATTGTTTAAAATGAGTTTTAGATCTCAAAGTATATTGCTTAAAATGAGTTTCAGATGTAACAGTTGGTTGCTTTAACCCTTTAAGGGGCCATTTTTTTTTCTAGTCCTATTATGTTAAAATATTTTTAGGCTTGAAATTAGAATAAGAAAAGGGATTCATTTAGCTTATTAGATAAATTTAATTGGATTAATTAATTAATTAATTTGGTTAATTAATAATTAAGTGACAAACCAAGACACATCATTTTGTGTGAGATAAAGAACTGACGCATCTAAGTTTCTGTCTTTCTAAAAAAAATTGTCAAAACTTATGCCAACCTACATAAATTCATACAAAGATTGATAAATTTGGTGGGAAGTAGGGATTGCAATACCGGGATACCGAATACCGGTATTTTGAGCTATTTGTACGATTTTGTAATACCGGTATTCACAAGTTTAAATACCGGTTTTTCGGTATTTACTAGAAATTTTTTTAATTGTCTCCACTAAATGTTCAGAAATCGCCAACATAGCAAAATAGTATACGTTTTTGCTTTTATATCTCCCTAACAGACGAAATTAATGGCTTAATTGCTTAAATCTAAATTAGCGAAACGGATTATCCCTGAAAGAAAATATTGTATCCATAACGACTAGGGTTTGCAATACCGGTATATCGGGATACCGAATACCGGTATTTTGAGTCATTTTACAATTTTGTAATACAGGTATTCACAAGTTTAAATACCGGTTTTTCGGTATTTACTAAATTTTTAAAATTGTCTCCACTATATGTTCAGGGATCGCGAACATAGTAAAATAGTATACGTTTTTGTTTTTATGTCTCCTTAACGGGCGAAATTAATTAGCTAATTAATAGCTTAATTAATTGCTTAAATCTAAATTAGCGAAACATGGATTATTTCCGAAAGTAGATATTGTATCCATAATGACTGATGCAGCAACAGTTATGAAAAAAGTTGGAAAGTTTATTGGTGCAAATAAGCAATTGTGCTATGTACATGGAATTCAATTAGGAGTAATAGATGCATTATACCAAAAAAATAAAGAACAGAAGAATCCAAATACTGTGGGTATAGAAACTTCGGATTCCGAGGGAGAGTGATATTTACAGTGAAGATAATGGCAATGAAATTGTTGAAGAAGATATTGCTAATGAGTATGAAATATTAACCCATCAAGAATTACTTCCCATAATTTATAAAGTTCGAAAAATTGTTAAGATATTTAAACGTTTTTATATAAAAAATGATATATTATTAAAATGTATACTAAATGAAAATAAAACAGAATATATGTTAATATTAGGTTCTAAAACACGCTGGAGCAGTTTACTCCTAATGATGGAATGATTTTTGAAACTGAGAAATCCGATCCAAAAAGCAATAATCGACTTAAACCTGTAAATTAATTTTTCAGATAGTAAATTCGACTTAATATCCAGAACTATATCAGCTCTACTTCCAATAAAACTGACTATAGAGGCATTGTGTCGGAGAGATTTTAATTTATTAACAGCTAATGCAACAATAAATTTCATATTGCAATCATGAAATAACAACACACATCCCTATCTGAAGAATTATATATTACATTGAAAAATCGCATAGAAGAAAGGCATACCGAAATAGAATATGTCTTATGGTATTTACATTGTTAAAATGATTTTAAAGATAAAAATGAAAAAGAAGAAAATAAAATAATCAATTCAAATCTGATTACGTTTATAGTAAATTTTCGTACAATTTTTTACTCACAAACATATCCACATTCAGAAGAATTCGGCTCAGTTATCGAAGATTATGATGACACTAATGTCGATAATGAAAATGAATTGTCTCTTGAACAAAAATTAGAATTAGCGATAAATAAAAAAAAAAAAATCAACGAACCAAAATACAATACAGAAATCAGCTATATCCAAAACCATCCGACGAGAAATTTATTTATTTGAAGATGAGGGATTTAGAGGTAAATACTTGGAAAAAGTATATCGCGTATTGCTAACAGTATCACCAACTAGCGTAAAGGCCCAAAGAGCATTTTCGACAGCTGGTAATTTTTACACAAAATTACTTTTCAGGCTTAATGACAGTACAATTGATGCATTATGTTTTCTAAGATCACATTTCAAAAATTTGTAATAGTACCACAGACTGAATAGTGATATTTACACTTTTTTTGTGATTTAAATAAATAAGTTGTTCTTTTACTTTTTTGTAATTCTTTATATACTGTTATAATTTATAAGTTACATATTATTTTTTGTGATCTTTACACTCTCTTATAAAACTGGCAAATATAACAAAGAAACACCTTGTTTTCTTTCTTTCTCTAAAATTTCTAATACCGGTATTAAAACCGGTATCCCGGTATTAAGATCTAAAAAATATCGAATACCGGTATTGAAATTTTGGTCCAGTATTGCAATCCCTAATAACGACTGATGGAGCAACAGTTATGAACAAATTTAGAAAGTTGATTCGTGCAAATCAGCAATTGTTTTATGCTGATGGAATTCAATTAGGAGTAGTAGATATCAAAAAATAAAGAACAGAAGAATCCAAATACTGTGGATATAGAAACTTCGGATTCCAACTTTGAAGAGAGTAAGAGTGAGAGTGAGTGATATTGACAATGAAAATAATGACAATCTCATTGCTGAAGAAGATATTTCTAATGAGGATGAAATATCAACCAATCACGAATTGCTTCCTATAGTTTATAAAGTTCAAAAAATTGTTAAGATATTTAAACGTTCCCCTATAAAAAATGACATATTACTAAAATATATACTAACTGAAAATAAAACATAATATATGTTAATATTAGATTCTAAAATACGTTGAAACAGTTTACTCCTAATGATGGAACGATTTTTGAAACTAAGAAATCCAATTCAAGAAGCAATAATCGACTTCAACTCGTAAATTAATTTTCCAGATAGTGAATTCGACTCAATATCCAGAACTGCAACAGCTCTACTTCCAATAAAACTAACTGTGGATGCATTATGTCAGAGAGATTCTAATTTATTAACAGCTAATGCAACAATAAATTTCATGTTGCAGTCACTGAAAGAACAGCACACATCACTATCTGAAGAATTATATATTACATTGAAAAATCACACAGAAGGAAGGCATACCGAAATAGAAAATGTCTTATGGTATTTACTTAATTATAATGATTTTAAAAATAAAAAAAGAAAAAAAAAAGAACCAATTCAAATCTGATTAAATTTATAGTAAATTTTCTTAAATGTTTTTACCCACAAACCTATACACATTCAGAAGAATACGGTTCACTTATCGAAGATTATGATGACACTAATGCCGATAGTGAAAATGAATTGTCTCTTGAACAAAAATTAGAATTAGCGATAGATAAAAATTTCAAAGAACCAAATTACAATACAGAAATCAGCTATATCCAAAACCATCCGACGAGAAATCGATTTATTTGAAGATGAGGGATTTAGAGGTAAATACTTGGAAAAAGTATATCGCGCATTGCTAACAATACCACCAACTAGCGTAGATGCCGAAACAGCGTTTTTGACAGCTGGTAATTTTTTCACAAAATTACTTCTCAGGCTTAATGATAGTACAATTGATGCATTATGTTTTTTATTATCAAATTTCAAAAAATTTTAATATTACCACAGACTGAATAGTGATATTTACACTTTTTTTTATTTAAATAAATAAGATGTTCCTTTACTTTTTTGCGACTCTTTATATACTGTTATATTTTATAAGTTACAAATTATTTTTTGTAACATTTACACTCTCTAATGAAACTGGCAAATAAAACAAAGAAACACCTGTGTTTTCTTTATTTTTCTAAAATTTCTAATACCGGTATTAAAACCGGTATCCCGGTATTAAGATCTGAAAAATACCGAATACCGGTATTGAAATTTTGGTCCGGTATTGCAATCCCTAGTTGGAAGCATACTTCCCACGGCCCTAGAATTGGTTAAATGAATTCTATAAAATTTAGATTTTATTTGACAGTGAAAAATATTGATGAGCGCAATGAACAGAATTGAAACAGGCTTCTAGAACTGAAAGTAGCAAATTCAATTATTTGTTTCAATATAAGATTCAAAATAGTTTGCTAGAAGAAATGTGAGCACAACAAGTTTGATGATAATAACATATTTATAGATAATAAAGAATAAAGATTATAACTGTCTAGTCAAAGTTTTATTATTCAAGACGGTCTTTATTGATATCAAACTAAATTTTCATAACATGAGATATTAAATAAAACGGAAAAAATTACTCTTAATGGTTTTCGCCAAAGATTCCCCTTTATCGCCATGGATAAGTTGTTTGATAATTTCAGCTAGTACCTAGAAATCCCTTGCCAAAATTTATGGATGTCCCTTGAATACTTGGCTATGCTTTCAAGTGTTCCAGAGACGTGATCATCACTCGAGTGCTACTCTTTCGGTGTTCCTCGGGGGACCTATTCTTCATGACCAAGACACGATCCAAGAGCACCTCCTTCCACTATACTACCCTTACCCTTTCTCTCAGCTTCATCCTTTGCTTTCTTAATTTTTTTCGATTTCCCAAACTCTCAAACGTCCCGTGAGGATCGACCACAACCTGGCGACAGAAGCAAACGTTGGCGATAAAAATGATCTTGTTTGAGTTATTTTTGGAGAAAATGGGAGAAAACAAAGAAAAAAAAATATATCCCAACGGAAAAAAAATATTTTAAATAATTAAAGGCCATGATACGCTTTATGGGTGGGCTAGCATATAATATTTTGTTAAAAAGACATGGATTCTATGCAATATGCAAAAAAAAAAAAAAATTCGTATGTTCTTTTATAGATGGTAGATGTATAGTAACAATTTATAAAATAAATTGATTACTGTTTTTCATGGGAGGATACCATATTTTTTCTCAATATCCTGAAGATCATTGTCGAAGAGATATTCAAAGTAAAATTTATTGCAATTTTCTATATTTTAAATGAAATTTTAACTTTCCTTTGCGCAAAGTTAGAAATTATATTTTAACTTTCTTGATTTAAAGTACATTTCTTCCAGGAAATTTAAATGCGTTTTAAAGTATTTATTTTAAAGTTCATTTTGAAATGTTAGTATATTTTGGTATTATTTAAAACTATTTTAATTCTGAGTAAATCTTCTTTAATATTTTATATGAAAATATTTTTAAATTTGGCGCAGATTGTTGTTTATATTTTTTTCTAAATTGTTGGTAAGCTTTCAGAATTCGGTGCTGCTAAAGATATAAATTTAAAATTATTGACTTTTAAACACCTCTTTTGTTTTTCTAATCATAAATATTTACTTCCTGCAGGAAAATTATGCAGTCACGATTAATGAACTTATTTGGAAAAACATTGATAAGTTAAGGCTCGAAGACAATTTAATGAATAAATATCAACAGTCTAGAAAAAACTATGGGAAGACGCTAGTGGTATTACTATTCAAGCAGAAGCTGTGGCCTGAGAATACTATAGGACACAGGTAGAAGCAGTGGCACTTGACGGAAGTAGAAAATAGTAATAAAACTTGGATATGCTAATTATTTAATATATATTAATATATTTACCGTGGGAAACATTATAATTTTTCATTGTTATTTTAATAAGAATAGAGATAATAATTATTTAAAATAAAGCATACTTACTGTTAAATATAATACCGTTTTATGTCTTAACCTATTCGAAGTTAACCTATTCGATTAACCTGTTCGATTAACACTCTTTAGCTACAATAATCATTGTTTATACCATTTAGTAGAACTTCATGAATTTTTCTTTTAAAAAAATCAAAATGCACAAGATTTAATTTAAATTCGTCATTTCATTTTAGAGATACTTACCGTTAACTAACTCATTTGATTTAGAGAAATGGTCAATGTACAATCAGTATATCTGATAAAATATTTTATATCTGTCTCTTACTTTCTTCATTAAGTATTAATTTGAATATAATTTGAAACATATTTGTGAGTTCGAAGGCATTTCCTAAATTGTTTTTATACAGTTAGAAATTCTATGACTATTATGAAAACTTGAGCGTTCTGAGAGATGGAATACAATGTTTGTAAAATATTGAAAAGAGGAAAAGTATCATTTCTTTCTTAGAAATATTATTTTTCCATAGAGATGGGTTAGATCTTCATAATGCAAGCACTGAAAAAAAATTCGTAGGTTGAACTCAACCTACAATATATACCATATCTGCAAATATCGCTCAAGCATATTAAATGAGTGAAATCGGCAGCATATTTCTCATTCTCATATTTATACATATTCATTGTATATTTATCTAAATTCTTTTCGGTATTGATTGACATTTTATAAACATTAAGTAATTTTACTATTTGAGTGAAATCATTATATTAAATCCAGACTGCGGAAAGTAGGATAAAATCTTTGACTCATGTTAATCGGTGGTCCTTATGGGCAATCTAAATACGAACTTAGATTTTTCTGTACCATCCCCTCTCTTCCAGTATAGTGAATGAGGAAAATGTTAGTTTTCCTCATTAACTATACTGGAATTTCGGCTGCTCTATGCATTTCACCTGTCGGTAAGCACAGGGTTCGAGTATATCATTAAACATAGAGTTTAAGGAGTGAAGGTCAAAGAGGCTTCGTGGTATTGAAATCCAGAGAGTAGGAAGATCTTGGGATATTGAAAAGTAAATAAAGGTTTCTTGGAGGAATTTAATTATAGTTAAGAAAAAGAGTTTGTCTTAATAGCCTCTCCTTTTAAATGATTGCACGAGAGGAGAATGCCATATCGAGGATAAAGATAATTTCAATTTGCATGTTGAATAGTATCTTGTTGAAGGTCCATCTTTGTGCATGAAACTTCTAATCGAATAGGTTTTAACTAAATTTATATATTCAATCTATCTTTCGAAATGATCACTGCTTTTTTAAAATATATTTTAAACTCCGAAATATTAATTGGTCATAAAAAGACTGTGTGAGAGGACAGTATCACGGTAATATTTATATCACGGTAATGTTTATTTCATTTGGCATGTAGAGTACTACTCTGCAGAGTGTTCATTTTAATGCCTTAATCTTCTGAGCGGATATAATAAAACTTGTATGTTCATACATAGTTAGAAATGATCACTGTATGTATATTTTAAAACATATTTTATTCTACAAAATATTAATTAACCATAAAATAACTTTCTCGGTTTGAAGGAATCTGCAGATAAAAACTAATGAATGTATTGAAGATAAGTGTCGTGAACAGAATGCGAAAAGAGATAAATCTTGTAGAGAAAGGAAACAAATAGGAATTAAATTTCTTGAAAGGAAAAAAATTACAACTTGAAACTAATAAAAATTATCATCGGTAGGAAAAATTACTGTGCTGCAGAAACGAAAAGTCATATCGCTGACTCTCCGACCGCCCGAAGGCACATAGTTAGAAGGCACACGTATAAAGAATACTGAATAACCGCATTGCCACAACAGCAACACTGGTGGGAATTGTGGTTGAGTCCTAAGGACCATCACCGGCCACGGTACAACTCTTCCCGAAGGAAGTACTTTCCGTCATCAATGGGAGGAGCCAGATCTCCCTTCTTTTTGTACATACCGGAAGCATCTCCTCCTGTTAGCGAGGTGCCCCCCCCGGGGGTTTGCAGAAACGAAAAACCTAAAATCTCTGCTTGTGCAAACATGCAGGCTTATCTATTAGCCATATATGTCATCAGTTTTAGTCGTAATAGATCTCTACTACACCCCAAAAAGTTCTTTTGTTTATTCTTTAGTCTATTTAAAAAAATTCTTTTGGTGGGAGTGGAAAGACTTAATTTCTACTATCTCCTTCCTCAATGCGAAACAATAAATTGTACATTCATTCAGATTAATTGAAAGTTGCCGTATATATATATATATATATATAACGGACAGAATTAATGACCCGACGAGCCTTTGTTTTTCATCATGACAACGCTAGACCACATATTGCATTAGCCGTAGAGAGAAACTCTTACAGTTTGATTGGGATGTTTTACCGCATCCTGCATACTCTCCAGATCTCGCTCCATCTGAGTATTACTTCTTTCTGTCCTTAAAAAATTCTCTTCGCGATAAGCTCTTTAAATCCATCAGCGAAATAAAAGAGCACCTCGAGGATTATTTCTTATCAAAAATACAACAATTTTGGAAAGAAGACATAATGTGGCTTCCTGAGAGATTTTAGAAGGTCATAGAGCAAAACAGTTCTTATATAACAAAATAAATCATATCTTAAACAGTAAATATTGTGTATTCATTTCATATTAGAAATAGGAAAGAAACTTATGGGAAACCCTAATATTTAAAAACATATAATAAAAATTAATTGATTCAAAAATTCAGCAAAGATAAATAATGTTCCAAACATTCATAAACTTAAAATATCCACTTTCTTGTAATTTATATTACAAAATCATGCAATTACGTAACTGAACAATATTGACTGATATGAAACTCAACGAATAATAAATATAGATTACTGAATATATAATTTGTATTCGAGGAACAGAATTGAGAAGCTATAAAATATTATGTGCATTAGTCGCTCTTCAATTGCTCCTAGTCGCTACAAATTTGAAATATTCCACCTTCTCTTTCCCTTATAATTTATACGATTACATTCAAAAATGCTTTATAACCTTGATTGAGAGTCCAGGAGGTTAACGGAAAACGGCTGCGTCTGACATTTCCATTAGAATGAACGATTTGGAGGACGATTGCTCCATAAACTATGACGCTCTAACTATTCGAGAACAAGAAGTGAATGAGGAAGACGGTTTTGGAATTCTTTTGAGTCTTCTTTTTAAACATTTGATGATTTTTGGCATTGTATACTTCCGCAAAAATGCTTGTGTATTTCTTAGGATGTGTTGCATTCCTGTGTTTCCTGTATTTCGAATCTGTTGGTTCCTGTTGGAATGTTTCTTTTTGGAATAATTTTATAAAAAGGTTTTTTTTAGTTAATCATGGTAGTTCAGGTAAAGTTTATCAGGCAAACGATTTTTGATATGATAGAAATATATTCCTTTTATTCAGCTGTTTACTGCAAAACGAGATCTTTTAGAAATAGAAATAAAAACATTGTCTTAAGATGATAATTAAGTTCCATTATTTGAGAAACGATCAAAGATTAAAACATTTGAAATTGAAACGTTGAAACATTTAAGATTAAAGCATTCGAAATTGAAATATTGAATCTTTTAAAATTAAATCATTTGAAATCGATACACTGAAGCATTTAAGATTAAAACATTTAAAGTCCGAATTGAATTTCATAGAAATTCAGGAACTTTTACTAAAAATATTCAAAGATAATCTAATAGCAATAAAAAGTTAAATATCATTTCTCAAAAATATAGTTGGAAAGAGAGAAAGATTAAGTTGACGAAGTTTAGACTAACTATAACCACTCACCTTGAATCAAGCTGAAAGTTTGGTTTTAAAAATTTAGTATCATTTAAAGACTTTTTTCATTGCCCCAGAATGAATGCCTCCTCCAAAGACATCTCGTTTTTGTGTGACTGTACTGTTAGGCTTTTACATTTCAATTCATCCCTCTGGGGGGGGGGATGGGCACCTCAAAAATGAAGATGACAAGCTTCCAGTTGAGTGGTTGATTCTTGCCACACTAGTGGGTACAGAAAAAGGCGGGAGTTGGCTACCTCCCATTGATGAAGAATGTATTTCCCAAGAGAAGGGTTGTACTGTGCACATTAAGGCCTTTAGGATTCAATCACAGTTCCCGCTAGTGTTGCTGTTGTAGCGGCCGAGTCATTCAGTTCTATTCATATAGCTTAGTGCGGGTTGGAGTAGTCAATTTTTGATTTACAATCCATTTCTTTCTTTGTTAACTCTCTAATTACTTGGTAAACAGCTTGGTTATCTTAAATGCTGACTAATATATTAATATTTTTTTTCTTACAGAAAAATTTTCATCCAGTGGAACCACTTCATTTTATAATCTGAAGATAAAATATACGGAATGATTTTTCTATAAATCCAGAAAGTAGAAATTTATTTTATGAATTTCCATATTAAAAAAAATTATAGGAGGATTAGGAGTAGTCAGTTTGTGATTTACATTCCATTTCTTTCTTTGTCAACTTTCTATTTACTTGGTAAGCAGTTTGGTTATCTTAAATGCTGACTAATATATTAATATTTTTTTTTCTTACAGAAAAATTTTCATCCAGTTAAGCCACTTTATTTTATAAACTGAAAATAAAATTTAAGGAATAATTTTTTTATAAAGCCAGAAAAGTAGAAATTTATTTTAGGAATTTCTATATTAAATACAAATCTTTATACACAAGAATTTATTTATTTCTTATGTTGAAAATATACAATTACTGTTTATATAACCAATTTCTATAATTGTAAGATATCTTAGACTTATTCAAAATTTAAGGTTTTGCAATTTAATCATTTATATCGGTGCTTTTTTTACCTCCCCCCCCTGAAAAAAAGAAATATTGGATGTATTAGAAAAAATTTGAAAACTGTAAAGAACCAATCATCTAATTACTCAACACCCCTTAACTTCTTTCATAAATCTGAATGTTTTTCGTCAAAATAAATAACAAATTTGTTGCTTTCTCTTAACAGAATGCATTTTATAATTTATATGAAATTTGCTCATGTCCAAGTTATTATATTATATTAAAATAATAAATTAATATATTATATTTTAATATTCTTTAAGATTTAGTTCTTGTATAATCATATTGTATTTGAATATATTAAGGATTTACTTCTTTTGGTTCATTCCACATTGAAATCTAAAGTAATAAAAAGTTTTGGTATTTGCCCGTGTGATTTTTTTATAATAAAATCTTTACAACAACAAATCAACGAAAACAAAGTGCTACAAAAACCTAATGCACACTGAAAAAAACTTTTTAATGTGGAACTTTCCGTAATTTTTTAACTCAATGAACCGTTTCTCGTAGAGGGATAATCGGAAAATCATGTAAGAAATCGTTAATAAATCTGTCGTCTTGCAGTCGTCATAAATTCTGACCAAAATCTCTTTGGCAGCTAAAAGCCTCGCCATCATCAATTACTGCTCGAAGTGGGCAAGGCGTGATTTATAGGAAATAGGCACTTGGAATTTTGGCTATGTTCGCATTCCTTCAGAATACGTGACTTCTCATGACAGTGTCCGAATTGTGGAAGAATAGTCCGAAATGAAATGTGCATCATAAAGTAAGATGAAATTTTTAGAGATAGCTGTATTTTGGCTCTGACTGCGAAAGTGAAACATTTATTTATACCTATATATATCAATCTTGAATAATTTTAGTTATTTCGTAAAATCGATGGCAGTGCAGCATTATATTTTGAAATTTCTTTGGACATAAACTATCAAAACATTAATGAAAATTTATGTTATTATTGAAAAATCCATATTAAAGCAGAATTAAAACATATATATCAAAAATTCAAAGACTAGTGCGTTAGGAAAACAGGTTTTGTTTAGTTTTGAATATTTTTAAAGGTTTTTTTTTTTTTTTTTAAATAAGAAAGCTTGTTAAATTAATTGCACCAAGACTGAGAGATTTCATTCATAGAATTGATTTTATCGTTAAAGGATTTCTTTTTCAATCAATTATAATAAATTTTGTATCTTACTATATTATTAAAAAATCGAAAAGTTTTTACAAAAATTTAATCATTCATATACCATTTATTAATACCATGACGCATTCATGTATTTGTAACATTAAACAAGATATTTTATATATATTAAAATGTTTATAATATATAATATTTTGATAAACAATTATTAATATAACGATATTAGTAAATGCTTATAAATGTTAAAATACTTTGACACATTAACCAAAATATACGCATTTCTTACAGTACATATATTCAATAAACTTTGTTTCAAAATTATAGTTTTTTTTTTAAATGTTACATATTTTTTAATTGATTTCTAAAAATGATCTTTCGTTGTTGGCTGATTTGAAAAGTGCTTAATGTTGTGGACAGTTATTAGAATCCCTCTTTTTTTTATTTATATTTAGTTTAAATGATGAAAATTTCATTTTGGTTGTTTTATTCTCCGATATTTGTATAATATTAGAAAATTTCATTTAATATTTATGTTTAAAGTATTAATGTTTTAAAAAATTTATTGTATTCTTGATTTATGTGGTTTCACTACTTACGTACTTTTGGGTTTGAGGATTTCTTGAGGGTTTAATAAAAATTGAATACATTTTCATTGGCTTACTTGACATTCAGCCTCTTGTTATGCAAGAATAATCCACTAATGTTATATTTCGTCAGGACTAATCGAATTGACTTAGTAAAAAGAACTTCTACTAGACCAAAATATTAAAATAATATTTTTTTTCATTAACTTTCTCCTTCTTTTTCGTTTAAAAAACGCATTTCGATATTAATTCTATCGCAACCAATCATTTCAAGAAAAGAAAATTCATTTTAATAGGAAAATTAGAAGTTTTCATGAAGTCAAGCCTTTCAAAGTTTTACATTAAGATTCATAATTTTTAAAGATCATAGCCTAATTCATTTCCAACACCATTATTTAAAAACCTTAAGTAAGCAATAAGGACTAAGAGCTTAATATTCTATCCATTTGGTGAGTCTTTTTATTGCAATAATTTTACGTTTCAAAAATTAATCATATGGATCCATTTAATATGACATTTTCACCGAAAAAACTGAGGCAAGCCTTAATAAAAAATTTCTCATCAGAATATGCTACTCAATAATATTTTGAAATTTCAATCTATGCAAATTGTTGTAACATAACTTTTTTTTAATTCCACCCTTCTATTCTGCGAAAAATTTTGAACATGATGCATTACTATACTGATGGACTTGGCCATTCCATTCCAGTTATTGCTAATCAAAATCACCTTACTTTTCAACTGAAGATAGAAATATATATTCTAAACCTCAACGGACATCTTCATGGACGGTTTTTATATTCTGAAGGTGCATCTCTTTTTTTTAAGCTTTCTACTCCACCGCTACACTTCTTGTAATAATAAAACCCCTTCTTGATGAAATTTTGAAACTTTTCCTAACCTCAACTTTTCTTTACTACTTTCCCCCAGATTCTGCTTGACGAGTCTTTTAGAATCTAAAAGACAATTATTCTGGTTTGGAAAATAGAAAGAGAATAAAAGAATAAGGTGTAGTTACAAAAAAATTTAAATCCATTTCTGCGTATAAAACGTTCGTTACATCCATTATGCATACAAAAGCCTTTTTTATTAAAAAGTATTTTTATTAATGCAGTGGGTGATAGAGTTTTTCCAAAATCGTATCTGAAGCTTTTTGTAAACTTGTATATATATATATATATATATATATATATATATATATATATATATATATATATATATATATATATATATATATATATATATATATATTGGAAATAAAATAGTTAATGAATTATAGTGGAATTGCCTTTAAGCTCATTAAGTCAGGCAGTTGAAATTTTCTAGTTTAATTTTTAATGAAAAATACTTATTTGCAGGGAAAAATATATAAATGCATTTTTATTTTGTTTTTATTGACTTCTATATATAGAAGATCGTTTCAAGTACTGCATATATAAATACTCATTTGGTTCATTCTATAATTGTTATCATTGTCATAATGCATTGAGAATTAAACACTTAAAAATTAAAATTTGATACATCAAATATCTTAATATTAGAATTAGTTATTTCTGTAATGTATCCCATTTTGGTCAAAACTCATAAACTTTTTAAAAAACTCTCATCTAACGTAAAAGCATTAAACATAATAATATTTCTGGAAACAAAAGTATGGGTCTTAATTTTTTACTGAAATTTATTATTTAATTTATATAATTCAATAAATATAAATATTATAGAAATTATTTCAAATTCATAGATAGTTAAACTAAATTTGACAAAAGATTTTTTTTACATTTGGAGAATATTTTAAAATATCTATAAAGAAGAAAAATTAACGAAAAAATCGTCCTAATTACTAATTATAAATAAATATTTTAAAATTTAAGATATATTTTCAGAAACTATTCTTTATAAAAACTTAATCAAAATCTAATATATAAACAAAATAATTTGGCATATATTAGATAGAGCTTGAGACGGTTTATTGTACAAATCCGCATATTAAAAGATTTATACTATAAAATTATGAAATTGTGAATGGAAAAATAATTGTTTTCACTTATACTATGTAATGTTCACCTTAAATTACGAAAACCTTCTTTTATAATCTTTCCGCTGCCTTTCTCTTTCCCATTTATGAATTGGTTTAAAAAATTGAATACACTTTAAAAAACCTATAATTGCATTTTAATCTTAAATTAATCCAAATGAAATTGTTTTTGATTTAATGAGAGCTTTGTCAACAAACACAAGTTATGTAGAAAAATGGAAGAAAAAAATTGTTTCAAAAGGATATTAAAGTGTTTATCAATTAGTAGCACGTAACCTTACTGTGTTGTTTGTTTACAGGTTGATTTAAGAATACAAAAGCTTTGTTTTTGTCCTAGAAAGGATTTTACTTTCGCTTTAATGAATGAATGCATTGTTGATAATCTTTAGATTAACTAGATGCGTAAAAAAGTGCGGGGAATTTCACCAAAAAGCATAGTTAAGCTACAGATTACTTGGGTAATATCTAAATCAACTAATTTCTGCATTTAACTTATTTCATGTAATCATTAATGTTTGCAATTTTTATAAATAGGCCTTTGATTAGTATATGAAAAATGCTTTCATTTTTATAAGCAATTTGCGAAATAATTTTTCCTGAGGTTATGAGTTATGGTCAAAATAACCCTGGAAATCATAAAATGTTTTAAGATTATCGTATAACACAAGATTCACTTATTTATTAGATCCTCATTTTGTTGCATATTGTCAGAAGACTTTCCAAAAATGACGAGAAAAAGTAGCGCTTGATTTATAGTATCTTTTCAAAGTTGCAGTGGTGATATTTTTATAATTTGCTCTATTATTAACATTTAGTTTATTATATAGTAAGAATACATAAGAACATTTCCTTCTTCATTTTGAAATTTATGAGAAATATTTTATCTTTTATAAAAATTATGTTTTTCCATCCATGTGGATTTAGACTGCTTCCTTTGAAACGCGTAAAAGATGGAAAGTGCATAAAATGTTATAAAAATATTTATAACACTTAAAAATGAGAATTCATTTGTTTTTATTGTTATATAATTTTGTGGCATTAATTGTTAAATTACCCGCCATTGGCGACCAGATGGTTCGCCGGAATTAATGTTAGCTAAAATTTTCAATTAAATATTTAATCCATCTTGGTCTCTTAATAGCTTCTTCAGCATAATATTTTTGAGCTTGAAATTTTGATAGTCATATAACTCATACTATTTTAGCAACTTTAAAACGTTCTGTTTATTGTATTATATGTCTTTCTAATTTTCTGTCAGCCCCAGTAAAATTTAAATTTTAAATTAAAGTGGGAGTGATTGAATTTCAATTTATATAAAACCATTTTTTTGCACCAAACACATCTTTTTTAAAAATATAAATGCAGGAAACCGAATCATTTGGCATTGAAGTCTTAGCGCACTACATAATTATTTTTATAATTTATGCAATATATCAAAGAATTATTCAATAATAGTTTTTCTGATTCATCATAAAATATAGTTTTTAGTTTTAATTTAAGAAGTATTAAAATGACGTAAATAAAAATATTTTATTTTGCTCCGATCAATAAATATTCTTTAAACAGTTATGAAATCTAAATTTTGCACTGTCCTTTCTTCCTAAGAAATTAGATTTTGTGAAATAACCTTGACATTTTAAATAAAAGATAACACTTTTTATTTTCTGCTATCAAATCTGAACGAATTATGAAGTTTCGAAGAGTACAATTTTAGAACAATGAACATTTCCATAATTTTAGTCCAGTCCGCTTTAGGGAAATTCTGAGCGCTGATTGGTGGATCTTTTCTGAGACGGTCTGTGGATGGTTACAAAATCTCGCATTTTTATAAGGTATTTATGATATTCAAATTTTCTTATCTCACTCAGTTTTAATTGTAATAGACTGGATATATCTTTTTCTGTAAAACAATTCGCCTTTTGCGACCAACTGATTCGCTGGGAATACTGACTATATTTAATTTCAAATAAATCGCGTAGACATAAGTCCATGATTTCGCAAATTATCAGACATTAAAGCTGTGTTGTTTTAATTTTCCTTTTACATATTCTTTGATTATTGTATACATGATTCTTTTTAATTTAAATCAGTCCATTAAAATACTGGTGTTATTAACAAAAATATCCAGTTAATCTTAAAAAGTTCAGGATAATTTAACTCCATTTTCTTACACACAAACACACGTGCACATATATATTCGTCTGGATTATTAGTATCAGGAATCTTTCTGAGGGGGGTTATTTTGTCTTCATATGAACAAGAAAAAGAATACTGTATCGGCAAAGTTAAAGTGAATGTTCATTAAAATCTCTACATTATTCACAAAGAATTATCGAATAAAAAAAGAATAAACATTTAACGAATAAAAAAAAGAATATAAATGTTATTAAATTTAATATTTTACTCATTTTATTCAAATATCATATATTATTTTTTATATTTTATTCATTTGACATTCATTCCTATTTTAAGTTTGAAATATATATCAGAATGATATATTGTAATCATTCTGGCAAAATTTCTTCTTTTATAGATTCATATTTAGCTACTATTTATGCAAATTAATTCGTTATATCATCATTAAAATTGGGAGTAGAAAAAACTCATTAACTAAAAATGTTCAAATATTTTAATCGATATGAAAGTTTCTTTAGAATTTATTCCTACAGACAACTGTGAAATTATAAATTTTGATGTTAAAAAAATTTTTTGAAACTTTTGTCAGAAAATTTAAAAAAAAAAAGGATAAATGGAAATAATTTCCTCACTTTATTCACTGGAAAATTTTAAAATTTAAAAAGCCATTCACTTCGATGAAAGTTTGAAATCAAGTAAAATGAGAAAGTTTATTTTATTGAATATTTCCCTTAACTCTCCTTTGAAATAAAAACAAAAATTTTGAAAGCGTTTCATTCAAATCATGCATTGAATAGAAAATAGAGGAAATCCGATGAATTATGATCTTAGTCTTTCAAATTTGCACATAGAATAATTCAAACTAGATTTTTGGAAAAAAGTTCTTTCTTCCTTATTATAACTTTAATACTTATTAATAATGTATGAATTCAAGAGCTGTGTATTTCTCTGAAAAATTGTTTCTGTGGAATCAATTTAAAAATTACAGTTGAGGAAAGCTCTTTTATACATTAATGCTATTAATCAGGAATTTCGGCTGACATGTTGAAAATGGTCTCTATGCAGAATTTGCAGTATAAACTGAAAATAACAAACTCATCCACCTCCATAATGTATTCAAATGCCTTTTATTTAACATAAGTATTTTTATAAGAGCAGCAAGGTGTTTCTAAAATCAGATATGCAACTTTATGTAAATTTGTGGTTGTTGGAAATAAAATAGCTAATTATTATAAAAGAATCCAGTAGAATAGTGGTTTAGGAGCACAAAACATTTTATTAAGAATTTTTTATGCAATGTTAACGTTAAATTGAAAAAACAGGCATTTCTAAACTCTTTTCGTTCGCTTCCTCTTTTACATTTATGAATTGGCCAAGGATTAAACAATTAAATACACTTTTTATAAACATAATTGCATTTTAATCTTATCTTAATCCAACCGAAATTGTTTTTGAATTTATGAGAGCTTTGTCAACAAATATAAATAATGTAAGAAAAAAAAAAAGGAATTGTTATGAAAGGGAGTTAAAGTATTTTTAATTAGTAGCACGTAATATTACTACTTTGCTTACAGATTAATTAAAGAATTAAAAAAAACAACTTTGTTTTTGTCCTAGCGAGGATTTTATTTTCACTTTAATGAACACAATGTTGATAATCTTTAGATTAAATAGATGTGTAAAAAAATACAAAAAAGTTTCATTAAACAGTATATTTAAGCTATAGATTGCTTGTAGCTTAGTAATATTTAAATTAACTAATTTCTGCGTTTAAGTAATTTCTTATAATCCTTAATACATGCATTGTTTTTAAGCATTCATTTGATTAGTATATGAAAAAATGCCTTTATTTTTATAAACAATTCAGGAAAGCATTTTTCTTAGAAGACATATATAAGAATACAAATACAAGAGACACGATTACCTTGCTAATCATAAACACAAATTAAGATGGCCGTAAATAAAGGATTACCGACTTATTTTCGGATTTCGTTAATGAATTTGTAACATATTATCAGAAGATTTTCCCAAAAATGACCAGTAAAAGTAGCTCTTGTTTCACAGTGACTTTACAGAGTTACAATTGAAATATGTTTTTTACTTGTTCTATTATTAATATGTAGTTAATTATGTAACAAAGGTTTAATCAAATTATTTCATTCTTCGTTTTGAAATTTACGAGAAATATTTTAATTAAACTTTGTTTTTCCATGTATGTTGATTTAGACTGCTTTTATTTAAAAAGCCTAAAGGATGGGAATTACGTATTAGGATATAAGAAATAAACAATTAAATTTATAACAATTAAAAATAAGAATTCATTTATTTTGATTTTTATAAAATATGTAAAATTATTAAGGATTTACTGTTAAACTAGCCGCCTTTGTGGACTAAATGATTTTCTCTGGACTAAATGAAGAATTTATGCTCTGTAAAATTTAATTTAAATATTTAATCTAAATTGATATATTAATAGCTTCTTCAGGAAAATATTTTTAAACTGCAAATTTTAACAGTCATATAAGTCATGCAATTTTAGAAGCATCATGTTTTATTTATATTGTAATATATGTATTTTCCTAATTTTCTATAAGCTCTCATAAAATTTAAGATTTAAATTAAAGTGGAAGCGATTAAATTTCAATTAATAAAAACACACTTTATTTTGTTGACACCGAACAGGCCGTTTCTAAACCTAATCGCCACTCAGCTTTTCTGGCCCGAAAGAGTGGTATGATTGACAACGGTAAAAGTATGTGTTGGCAAGAGCTCCGGAAGTGAGTTAAGATTTAAATTTAAATTTAATTGTATATATGTAAATAATCATCGATCATTTAATTCGTAAGTTATAATAAATTCGTGTTGCCAAGAATAGTGTCATCACTTGTGTCAAGGCACGCGACAAGTACAGAAAGCAGAAACGTTTGGCATTGAAGTTTTATGTGCACTAAAGAATAATTTTCATAATTTATGCAATATTTCAAAAAAAATATTTAATAAAAGTCTCGCTAATTCTTCCTAAAATTCAGCTGTAATCCTTGGTGTTTTTTTGGGGGGTGGGAAATTAATGGCTGGGCACGAAAACACCGAATGTATGTTTCGACCTTGTGGAAACATTCGAATACTTTCAAAAAAAGGTATCCTCTCTACCTTCTACTCGCACATAAAACTGTTGATCTTGGCTAAAATCGCGAATGCTTTGCTTGGCATTTACGAGCAACAATTGCAAAATATGGATATTTAGCATGAAACGAGCGCTTTTACTGAATTATAATTTTTAAAAACTTTATCATTTTTAATGAATTGTCATTTTTTTAGCTGAGCTATGAATTTTTACTATCGTGTGATTAAAAATCAACTCTAAATTATACATACACACACAGACACATTCATCTTTATTATTAGTACGAGGAATGTTTTTAAGGAATTTATTCCATCTTGACATGCACAAGGAAAAGTATATTCTTTCGGCACAGTTAAATAGATTATTTATTAAAACGTTTACTCAATTCACTATAAATTATCGACAATATAAAAAAAAACAGATAATATAAATTTTATTAAATTTAAAATTTCTATATTTTATTCTTATTTTAAGATTGAAACATATCTCTGAATAATATATTAATGATAAATTGTAAACAGTCTGGCTAAATTTCTTTATGAATAGATTCATATTTAGTAAAAATTTGTGCAAATCATTCGTTTCGCTGTTGATATCATCAGCAAATTTAAGGCAGAGAAAAATCATTAACTAAAATTTTCCAAATATTTTAATCGGTTTCAAAATTGCTTAGAATTTATACCTGCAGACAACTATCAAATTATAAATTTTGATTCTGAGAAAAGTTTTTTGAAACTTCGGCAGAAAATTTAAAAAAAATGATAAATGGAAATAATTTCAACAAATTTATTCACTAAAAGTTTTTAGAATTAAAATTTCTATTGAAATAAATACTGACAAAGAATAAAATAAGAAGGTTTCTTTTATTGATTATTTCTCTAAATTCCCTTTTGAAATTGAAACGAAAACTTTGAAATCGCTTTATTCAAATCATGTATTGAATAGAAAAATATAAAGCCATTGAATTATGATCTCATTTTATCGAATTTGTACCCAGAATAATTCAAAATAATTCTTTTAAAAAAGTTCTTTTTTTTCTTAGTATGAGGTTATATTAATAATGTGTGAATTCAAGAACTATATATTTTTCTGAAACATTTATTTCTGAAGATTCATTTAAAAAATTACTGTTGATGAAAGTTTTTTATATTAAAAGCCTTTAATCATTTTGCCGGACATATTGAAGATGGACTCCATACAGAATTTTGCAATATAAGCTGTTAATATGAAATCCATCCTTCCCATCCATTCACCCACATATGTACATTGGTAATTAGTTTTTTCATCTATCTCAAAATGATGGTATGAAAATATGACAGTCGACTTTTTTTATTTTCAGCAACTTACTGAACATAATAATAGTATATCATGTAATAGTTGTAAATATGATTCGTGGACATTATTACTTTGAATGTTTTATTATGTTGTTTTAATTGAGGGGGCGATTTATATTACAGCTCTTTTTCCCATATTGTTAATCACATTATATAGGCAATTCCATGGTTGGTATAAAGTACGTATCCAAATTATAAAATCTTCTATTTCTCACAAAATAATTTATTTCTTCAAATTTTAAATCAGCAAAATTTAAATGAATTGCAAGCATTTTAAATCAGGTATTTACACAAAATCTCATCTTTTTTAAATTTTGGGTATTTTGATAAAGTAGTTATTTTTCTAGCTTTAAAATGAAATCTAAATTTTAGATCAAATAATGGATATATCTGATTCTTTGAAATTTCAAAAGCTAATCAAAAACTAAAGACTCAGAAATAAGTATTACCAACTTTATAATAGAGATTGTATGTAATTCGTACATTTGACCTCCACTGGCTAATAAATTGTATCCATTGCATTTATAAATGTATTCAAGTAGCGGTCTTGACTTGCAGCTAAATTACAATGGTATAGCCAGTGAATATACTTGGAAATTCGGATGGTGAAAGGGCAGACTTTGATAATTGTGGCCGAATATAAAGAAATCGTACAGATTTTGGAAAAAACGCTGATCGTTTGTTTATCCAAAGGTTACTGAGTTTTGAGACATTGTAAGAAAGAATTTAAATTCTTGAAAATAAGGAATACATACCTCAAAATCTTAAATAACGTAGTTGAATAGTAAGTAAATTGATACTTACTCTTGATTCAATAGCTGAGTATACAAAATGCTTTCACTGTTACTTGAATGTACTATACTATGCATTTACTGTTTGTTTTTTACTATCGGAAGTAGTCTCCCAACACATTTCTGTATACTCAAATAATAAATGTACTTGTATATTTGCCATTGGTAGGAAATAGTTATGCAAGATCCTATTAACTGTGATCTTCGGTATTTTTTTTTCTGTGTAATAGCTTGAAGATGATTATTGCACTGGCATTAAACACCAAATGTATAGTTTAGATTTATGGAAACTTTCGGATTCTTTCTAATAAAATTATCATCTCCCCCCCCCTCCACCACACCACACAAGCACAAAACTGTGGACCTTGGGTAAAATTTTCGAACGCCCTGCTTGTCTTTTACGAACAAAAGGTGCGAAATATAGATATTTAGCATGAATCTAATGTTTTTACTGAACTTTATATTTTTTTAATCATTTTTACTAACTTTTATATTTTGAGCTGAACCATGCATTATTATTATCATATGAATACGTATTTTAGACGATCTTTTACCACCTGAAGAAAATCAAAATTTAAACAGAATACAATTATAGTCAGAAAAATCACTTAACAAATGTCATTTCTTTAAGATCTACGCTTTTGAGCTATTATGTTTGCATGCATGTGAAAGTACAAAATGGCAAACGGTCAGCACCTTTAAAGTAATTTGTTCAAAACTTGATATAGAATTACAATTTTGAAGCTACACCCGTGCACTAAATTTTTTCTATCTTATTCTTTACATTTTTTAGCTAACCTATTCTTTCTCATTCAAATAATTAGATAGAAAGATTTCCTCAGATCGTATTTTGATCAAAATTTGATAGGTATTCAGAAATTTGAAGTGTAGACTATGTACGGAATTTCATCTTACTTCATCAAAGAATTTTTTGAATTAATGTGTTCACAAAGAGATAGATATACAGAAATAATTTGAAAAACTTACTTTACATGCTAGGGAAAGTCTGAAACAGATTCGTTAAAATTCCAACATGAAATGTTTTGGTGATGTCAGCTTTTTTTTTTTTTTTTTTTTGTATATTTCGCATATTAAAAATCAAAAATATCTAAATTTTATACGAAAATGTTTATCAACATCAAATAAAATCTTCTTTCTTCCACATTGATTAAATTGTATTGAAGTCACACACTGTTTAAGTCTTCAGATAAAGCATAATTTAGAGAAAAACGTTGTCGAGTAGTCTTACATCTGTTTCTTGCCATTTCTGCGTGAAATGTTTCACCTTCTTGGTGCGTGCAAGTGAAAGAAACTCACACGAGAACCGATTCGAAAACTGAATGAGATCTCTGTGACTTTAAAAGAAAATAGTTACACTTGACATTTCCATTGCAATGAATGACCCTGGAGTACTATTGCTCTGTAAGTTTTGTCGCTTTGCATTTTGAAAAGAATAAAAGAGAATGAAGAAGATGGCCATTTCAACACCTGTCAGAAATAGCTTGAGATTTGCCTTTAAACAATGCAAATTCTGAATTGGATTGTTTTACTAAAAGATATGTGCTCTTACATGAGTATTTGCCAACTTCCCCGCTTCTTGAAATGCGATGTTTGCTCCTGCAGCTACAAACACTTAACAATAACAATTCTTTTATGTATGAATAGTTTAAATATTTTTATTTATTATTTTTACTTCCAACACGTTTTCAAATATAAGTTTTCCGTTAAGAAATTTTATACTTTACCCGCTTAACTTTAAATCTGACAAAAAAAAATCTATGCTCGAAATTCAATTTTCATCATTTTAGAATTATTTATTTTGAAATAATGAGCTGATTAATTTACGAGGGTCTCATACTAAATTATGGAATTTGTCATGCCATCTGAGGTTTTGCACGCATCTTCAATTTTACTAGTGTTTTATTCCTAGAAATGTTTGAAATAAAAGACACTATTCTATATCATAAATTAAAAATATATGTAATAAAAAATGCATGTAATGTATTTATGTAAATGTATTATGTAAATATATGTATGTAATATTTATGTAAATGTAAAAAAATGTGTGTAATAAAAAAATATTTTGTAAATAAGTGGTATGTATTATTCATGCAATCATGGTTTGTTGATGAATTTTTAAAATTGGATCCTTTATAAATAAAATTAACACCTTAATTAGGTAAATTTATAACCTATTCTCAAATTTGCTTTTTAAAATGAAAGGAAATAAACATAATGCGGTTACTAAATTGATGGGTAAAGAAAAATCAAAATATAGGTTAATGGTTTACATAAACACAGGTAAATTTTATTTACATGAATAAACAGCATAGAATTACCAAATAATTAATATCTTCCAATTAAAGCCATTTTAACATACCATATGACCTCCCGGGGGCACCTAGAAATGAGGATGAGATGCTTCCGGCATGGTGGTTGGTTCTCGCCACCGTGTAGGGTACACAAATAGGTGGGGGATCTGACTCCTCCCATCGATGACGGGACATAATTCCTTCAGGGAGGGTTGTACCGTAGCCGGTGATGGCAGTTAGGACTCAACCACAGTTCCCGCCAGTATTGTTGTTGCTGAGGTCCAGTCATTCAGTTTTATGGTTTAAATCCGTGTGCCTTCGTGGCGGGTGGAAGAGTCAGATGGTTGACTTACCATACCATATGATCTTTTATTCTCGATAACAATACTAACTCTTACCCATTTAACATTTTTAACAAGTTTGAATCATTCCAAATCAAAATCTAAACTAAATTATTACATGAAAAAATATTTTTAGTAATCTGTTTTTCCGGAATTAACGCAATATTATGATGATTTATTATATTAAAAACTGTAAAGAACTCGCTCAGAAAGATATCATTGTATATGGAACGTTCTTTTTTTCGGCGTAATAAAAGTAGATTTCTCTTCTAGTCCAGAGTCAATGTGGAATCATTTTCAAATGTGTTAATAAATCTTTCACTTCACAGCAGTCACAAATTCTGACCCAAATATTTTTGACGGCTAAAAGCCTCGCTATCATCAACAAACGCTCAAAGCAGGCTACATGTGATTTATAGGAACCGAGAGTTAGGAATTTCCGATATCTTCGAATTCCTTCCGAGTACGTGACATCTCATGACGGTCTCCGAATAGGGACAAATAGTCCTAGACAAAATGCGCATCGTAAAGTGAAATCTATCTTTAAGAAACTCTAAGCTGAATTTTGTTTTGGCTACGAAAGCATTATATATATATATATATATATATATATATATATATATATATATATATATATATATATATAGTGACTGATATCAAACAAATAGCTTTCATTTCAGTGAAATCATTATAAATGTTTAAGGGGGGAAAGGTATTGAAGAGGTATATAAGGGAAAAGTTATTGAGGGAAGCTGAAATTTGTTTTGAAAGTTTTGTTGGTATGATGTTATTCAAAAAGATGAGTAAAAAGGGGAAAAAAAAAAAAAAAAAAAAAAGAACGAATATTTAAAATGATGATTGAGTTTAAACATTCGAAACTATTATTGAATTGATACTAATTATCAGCAATTTATGTATTGAATAATAGCAACATTGTATTTTGATTGGTGTGTAAATATTGAACACTCACATCAATAATTTTGTTTTGAATTGATGTATTGAATAATCACATTAACACAATAATAATTTAAAAATGATTATTGTATTGATGGGATTATGGAGTTTTAACATTCGAACATTGATCAAAGATTGTAATATATTAAACGAAAAGTATTTCTTTATACTTTCCCTTTGACTGTTTTTTAGAAATTGAGTTTGGTTTGGTTTAGTTATTAACATCCCGTTTTAAAGCAACGCTAGTGCTATTTTGGAACGGACCTCGTAATTTTGAACCGCGGTCAGATGACGAGGACGACACCTGAGCTAGAATCCCCCTCGAAATTGAAGAAAACGAACTAAAATTGCTCTATCAAAGACCATGAGTTATTAATAGAAATATTACAGAGTGCGCCTCAAAAAATATAACTTGAAGAGGGATTTCAAGGGCAAAGTTTAAGTTAATCAATCATTCCGAATAAAATAAGATTTAACCAATCGTTTTCTATTCTGAGAAAGCCCTGCTTCTTTGAAACGGCTTCTTCTAAACTTTCTTCAGCGTTCTTGAGTGATTGAATTTGCTTCTAAATACATAGCTATTAGCTGCGAATATATTGTTATACATTCAAAGCCACTTTCCTCATCGAGCTAAAATTTCTCTCCTCTAGCCCCCTAATAGAAAATTTTAAATGATTCTATAAACCCATGTATAACGAATAAAATTTTATAATTAATGAGTATAAGAACAGTAACGCTATTGATTTTAAATGAGAAAGAAATGGACATATTTCGAATATCTTTAAAATTCGTAAACATTATCATAGTCGCCTCCAAAATTGTCATTTTCCGTGCTTTTACAGATTTCATATTTTAAAATTCATTCCTAAACTTTGCATTATAAGCACTTTTATGGAAGATTTTCCACGTTCAGAAACTATGAAATAATCTTTATAGATGCAGGTTTTAGCATATCAAGCATAAGAGCATGAATATTAGAAATGCTCTTATGTTGATTATTTTTGATATGAATGTATTGGAATAAGCGACGATTTACGGCTAACCATTTTTTATTTGAAAATGATGAAGGAAAATATCGTTTTCATACGATTGTTAAATTATCATAAAATGTTTAGAAATTATACAAATTTGCTCCTTAGAAAGATGAGCGCAGCGGACTCCATATGTTATGTAGAAGTCTAAGCTAATAAGAATGTGAAATGAACTATACAGACAGGCGACGTCTTGGCATCGGAAGTAATATTAGGGTCGCAATTTCTGAAGGTATTTTTGTAGATAGGATTTATTTAATCTTCAATGGCGCTAATATAGTAGGAGTTTCTTTCATTTCCAGCATTTGTCTCTAGACAATGAGACTAAATAAATATGTTACACTTATTTTGAGAAGGAATAATATATTTTTGGGAAAAAATTAGATATTAGTTTCTCACTATGCCAGGTTCACTCTAGTAAATCAAGAAATACAAAATAAACTATTAGATGGATGATATAATAACATAAGAAAATTAAGTAACAACTTTAATGATCCTCCCTCATTATCGGTATTATCCACTTTTGTATTTCTGCAGCATTAAACACAAAACTGTTTGTCAAAAGAGAACAGATTAAAATGACACTAACCGGAAACCTTTTTTTTGTTTAGAATATTAGCACCACATTGCACTAAAAATATTAACAAAATCTGATGGCTGTATAAAATTAATTTAGCAATTATTTTAGGAAAATAACAACATAAAATATAATCTATGACGTCATTTAGAGTGTATTTCGAATTGGAAGCATTAGCCTATAATGAACTGTATGGAATGTTATTGTTCCGTTTTGATCGAAGAAGACACCCTGTATGTAAATAAATATATTTTAGAGAAAGATAAGAACAATTATAGATTCCAGTTTAACTTTCTTCGAGTCTTTTTACATATGTCATGCACTTAATATTCTTTGTTTTCAACATGATATGGATAAAGAACTTATAATTACTTAGAGGAATATTAATTAATATGGATGAAGTTATTTTTAAGAACATTTTACTTTTGATTTAAAAATTTGCAATTTCATCAACGTTAATAAAATAGGCATTCAAAAGAATGATTCATAGATGTGCTTGCTTTTCCTATTTTAAAAGCAATATAAAGTAAATATTTTTTATGAGTTCAAGTGTCTTTTACAGAAATTTTTTTAATATATATGATCAATTATTATTTGATTTCTGAAAAAATAAGTGCATTCATTTATATGGAAATCTATGAAAAGCATAAATACTAATCAATAAAATTATTGTCAATTCCTTCAAATAACTTTTATATAGTTTATGGATTTTTTTATAAACAACAATTCACTGAAGAAAAAATTAAAATTTTCAAGAACGTAATTTAATAATTGCATTGCAAAAATACGATTATGATTTCTCTACTTTTAAAGATTGATAATCGGTTCCAGAATTTATATTTTAGCATTTAGTTATTTATATTCAAACTTTTATTGAACCAAAAATGATAAAGAAAATTCGGGTACATTATTACAAGAATGATCTGAAAATTAAATAACAAATTGATCATTTGCATAAAACCATTCAATTACTTATATATCTACTGATTTTTTCAAAACGGTAACAAAATATTAGTTTTCTTCTTAGGGATGCTTTTATAGTTAATAATATTCTTTTTCTTGTATAATCATGTTATGCTTGAATAAGCTTAAGGATATAGTTTTTTCACCTCATTCCACATTAAAATCTAAAGTTTGGTATTTCTTTAAGTAATTTTTGATGATAAATTATTTACAGCAACTATTCAATAAAGGCAAAGTGCTACAAGTATTTAAAACAAACTAAAAATAATCTATTTAATATAGAATGTTTCGTTACTTTTCTGCCCAATAATTGGAAACTCTGTTTCTGGTCAGTAGATAAATAAGGAATTATTTTCAAAAATCTTAATAAATCTTTCGTCTTTCCGTCGTCGTAAATTCTGGCCAAATTCCATTTGGCAACTAAACGCTTTGCCATCATCAACAACTGCCCGAAGCAGGCGTTGGCTTTTATCGGAAACAGGCGTTTGGAATTCTGGCTATCTCCGCATTCATTCAGAATACGGTTATCTTATGACAGTCTCCGAATTAGGGCAAACAGTTCAAAAAGAAGTGAGCATTGTAAAGTAAAATATATCCTTAAATAAAAGCCGCATTTTGGTTATGAATGTGATAGCGTCACATGTATTTATAATAACAAATGCTGATTATAAATATTTTTATTTATATTTAAAGAATGCAACTGTGAATGCTATATTTCATTTTGATTTTTTTTTTTTTTTGGACACGAAACATTTTTGCATCAATCGAATTACACATGATATGATTGAAACTGCATATTACAGCAAATTTATATCATTTGCAATGCAAGTTAAAATTTGTTTAGGAAATAGCCTTTGCTTATATACTTACGCTTGTGTTTATTAAAAAGACTTTCTCTGAGAGAGAACATCTTCATAAATTTACTGCCCAATGAATTAAAGTTTCATACAATACTTTTTATCATTAAAAACTTATTTTTCAACTCGGCATAATGAAAGTTTTACTTATTTACATATTTTCAATTTTTTTTTTTACATATACTAAAATTTAATTATTTCTATAAAATTTCATTACAGTACTGTACATTTATATGCTTGCATTTTTGAATGAGGTAATTTAAATATAAATAAAATATATATTATGTAAAATGATATTTACATGAAACTGAAATGATATTTTCATGAAATTGAATTATTACTCAAAATACTAGGTGAAGATCATTAAAACATGCGAATTACATGAGTTTGAGGTATCTAATTTAAATTAAATTATTGTGAGTAATAATATATTACTGAAAATTATTTTGAAATTACAATCCATTGCTTATGTTACATTCACTGTAACCTTTATAAAAATCCTTTTCCATTTTATGAAGAATCTTGAAAGTGATCAATATCCACAGAATTTTCCCACTCCATTCTAGTTCCCAGCACTCTATTTCATTTCTACTCCATTAAATTCAAATTATTCCTCTTTTTCAGCTGAAACTTTCTTTTTTCTAAACAGGAGCGGACGTCCTCTTAGATAGTTTTTATATTCCGGTACAAAAATCTATATAAATATGGCTTTGACTTCTATTTCTAAAATTATACAGCTTTAGAAGATCCGTCATGTCAAATATATATATATATATAAAATGTGATTTTAAGCCGTAATACTATTTTAGTTTTTAAAAAGCGTGTGATAATTCACTTTAATACTTTTAAAAAAATTTCGAATTTTTTTTATACATACAATTCAAAAGAAATTTATAAAATATAATTTTTTTTGAATTAACAATAATTTTGAAATTTATCCAAAAGAAATTTATAAAAATATAATTTTCTTTGAATCAACAATAATTTTGATTATTTGCATATTGTTTCATTACAATAACCATTTTTAATTTTATTGACTAGAAATCAAATTATTTATTTTGTAATGAAATTATTACAAGAAAAGAAATTATGCACGCACACATGCTTGCTCCCCTACCACACTATTTTAAATTTATTATCTGCAGGATGTATAACGCATGTTTAAGTCTGTGTTCCTTTATAAATAACACGTGTTGACTAAATTTAGTGGTATTTCTAAACAATATTACACCCCAAGTACTTAAAAGACATTCAGAAGAAGGGTATGAACCTATTATTAAAAATTTTCACTTACGAACCTAACTTTGTTCTGTGAATAGTGATATAAAATCGAATTTAAGTTGATATGAAGGTGCGCATACCACTAGTAAATCTTGAATATGTATATGCGTAAATCTGTGATAAATGAAAACACAAGAAAGAGATCTATCGGAGTTTCTTCTATAGATCCGTTTTCCGAAGTCAAGAAATTATAAAATGCAAAAAGAAAAGTTGTAATGCGTTTTAATATGCTAAAAGAGGAAAATCAGTGCAAGAAAGCATTTTCTACTATAAATGCTTTAAGAGACTTTTATTTTGAAAAACAAACATTAATGCATTATAATTTGATCCCTAGCTTAAAAAGCCAAAATTAATTGAAACTATATAGAAAAATATTTATATCTCTCTAAAATATATGTTCGTCAAATACTTACTTTGTATGCTGTGTTTATTGCCTGGAAATCCTTATCAATACAGACGAGATTCATTTATATAAGAATTGTCGTTTGGCAATTTAATGTTCAATATAATGTTATATTTATTTTAGGTAATTTTTTATTGATTTATAAGATGATTTGAAATCTGTGAGTGTGAATAAATAAGTCAGTTCTTGGTATTTTTTTTCTGCAGATTATATTATGTAATTTAGATGTTAATGGATCCATATTTTTAAAAAATGGGAGACAATACTTTTAATCATCAGATTTTTAAATGAAATGCAACTTTTCTGAATAAGTGTAAAATGTTAAACAATTCATTATTTTTATACAAATACATGCGTGTCAATCATTAATGAAGAGGAAATGAGAGCTTCAAAATAAATTCTAAATACTTAAAAAATAAAAATTCAAATTGTAACTGTGAGAAAAGCATCTTGTGTAACGCAAGCATTTAAATAATAAACACGAAATTATTTTATACGCAGCCACCTATCATGCAAAGTTTCTTTTTTATAAATAGAAAAAAAATGTGGTATTTTTCTTAGATATTTTTGATGAATTTATCAAAGTTGCAAGCAATGGTTTCATTCTTAAAAACAGTTTCTCAAACATTTATTATTCAGAGGGTAAATACTAGAGTGATGGATGGAATGACCTAGTAAATCATAAAAATTTCTAAAATGAGCATACAGCATACGGATTATAATTACCTTTTTTGATATTATTTTGTGATTTTGTTTCAGAAAATCAAAAGGCTTTTAAAAAGTGATGGGAAATAATAGAACTCTATTTATAAAGCCTCTTTGGAGCTGTAATTGTTACATTTTTACAATTTTATTTATTAAACCTTAAAATTAAAATTTAGTTTATCATAACATGGTGTTAATATGAATATTTAATTTTTCATTTTAATATTTATAATAAATATTATGCATAAACTTAATTTTCAATTATTATAGATTGTGGAATATTTTTTTTTTCCATTTATAAGTACAAAAGGAAAAAAGAATGCATAAATTGATGAAGATATTCTTTAACGAATTGAAATCAAAATTCCTATAATATTATTATTATAAAAGGAGCTTTAAAATCATAACATTTGACATTCATTGTTAAATGTAATGTATTTTAAGGAGAATTTTTTTTGATAAGTAAAATAAAAATATTCGACTTTTGGTACATTTAAAGGGAATAAAAAAAAATCTCAACCTACTTCAAGAAAAATTATCGGTTTAATATAAAGAAAAAGAGATCTTAAATGCTATTAGGTTTAATATTATTACATATATAATATCTATATTTTTTTTAATTTGAAACATACCTCAGAATAAAACATTAATAATAAATTTCAAATTGACATGCAGGATTTCTTAATGAATAGATTCGCATTCATTCAAATTTATTTTTTTCGAATTTTATTATCAAATGAAAAGCAGAGAAAGATTCATTTTTTAACACACACAATAACTTTATTTAATTTGAAAGTCGAGTGGAATTTTTTATTGCGAACAATTATTTTATTATAAATTTTGATGCTTAGAACGTTTTTATGAAAGTTGTGTCGGGAAAATTACATTAAAAAGATTCCTTTTGCATATAAAAGGAAGCACAGCAATCGCTTCTTTCAGTAAATAGAAATAATGCCATGAATTTATTCATTTTAATGCTTTAGAACTAAGGTATTCACTCAAATAATTTAAAGTTTAAAAGAGATTCATAAAAGAAAGATTCTTCTATTGTTGGCCATGCTAATCAGTTGAAATTAGAAAGAAAGCTTTAAAATTCTTCCAATTCATTCCAATTTATGAATAGAATACAAAATATAAAAGAAAAATCTAAAGAGTGTATTCCATTTCTTCAAAGTAGCATACAATTCGGAATAGGTTTAGAAGAAAAAATATTTTTTTTTCTATATAAAAGAATTTTCATTGCATATTAAATCTATGTTACAAATATATGAATTCCGACAAAAGTAGCAAGCGTTTTTCAAACAATTATTCTTTATATGTAAAAAATTTTATTAATTAAATCATTATTTAATAAAATATGACATTTTGTTTATATTAAGGCATAATTTATGATAAGCATACATTCATAAAATAAGCGGAGTTATACTCAAGAATATCGCTAAGATAAGGGGTAAAGAATAACAAAATATAGCATAATTTATTCGTAACCTGTAATTAAAAAAAGGAAATGTAGTAAAAATAATCACAATATTTATAACAAGTTTAATTTGCATTCACAGTTTTTTAGATTTTATTTAGATTTATTATACTAGAATATATAATTTGGATAATTGATCCAAGATATTGAAAGAAATATTAAATTAATGGTAACTTATTTATTGTATTTACTTAATCTATTTAATTAATTTGTTTTTATAAAATTTATGCTATTATTGTTTTCACATATTTTTATCAATCAGAAATAATATCTCCTTCAAAATTTATTCTTATGACATTTTGTATAGATATGATTCTTGGTTTTGAAAACTGAAGGCATTAAAATGTAATTATTTATTTATTATAGTTAAACTTCTAAAAAATTCAAGTTAATCATCTTCTACTAACTATTAGTTTTGATGTTAAAATATACTAAACTAATTTTGGGAAGGATCTCCAAATTTTGATCGCTTGTCAGGTAACGAGGACAAAACCTGATTTCCTAGAATTCCTTAATTCCCAAGTTTTTCCCAATGCTTTCTTTTGGCCTATTTTTAATTTTTTTAACAATATGATTGTAATAATAACTTTTCACATAATTATACTTTATATGTGAAAATTTTATTAACCAAATCATTTTTTAATAAAATTAAATTTTTATTTATAATAAATCGTAATTTATTACATACATACATAAAAAAATAAGTGGAATTATACACAAGAACGTCGTTAAAATACAAGGTAACGAAAAACAAAACATAACTGATTTTAATCTTACACTTGTTTTTTTTTTAAATGGCAACTAATCAAATAATATAGTTAACTAACATTCTTGATTCGAAATTAATGTTTTATAGCTTGAAAATATATTTTGTCCTCGGTTTCAATATGCCTTCATAAAACAGAAAAGAAAACTTTTATTTTCATTAAAGAGTATTTTTTATAAATATTACAATATTACGATGTATTATTACTGACAAAAAAAGCTACAAATATTATTACATAACAAAGTATTACTAAAAGCAGAATTTATATATTTTTTTCCTTTCTTCAATAAGAGAGCATTACATTTCTGGTTGAAAGGTCATTGCGGAATCTTTTTCAAATTTGTTAATAAATCTTTCAGCTCGCAATCGTCATAAATTCTGATCCAAATCCTTTTGACATCCAAAAGCCTCGCTATCGTCAACAAATGTTCAAAACAGGCTAGGTGTGATTTATAGGAAGCAGGCGTTAGGAATTCTTGCTATCTTCGAATTCCTTCCGAGTACGTGACATCTCATGACAGTCTCCGAATTGGGACAAATAGTCCGAAACAAAATGCACATCGTAAAGTAAAATACATCTTTAAGAAAATCCAAAAGCTGAATTTCTTGTTGGTTGTGAATGTATCATGTATATATATATATATATATATATATATATATCTGTATCGACTGATTTTGAACTGAATGACTTTCTTCTTAGTGAAAATCGTTTTTTTAGAAGAAGGAAATTGAAAATGAAATCCGTTTATTTTGGACACAGAATAAAAATGATTCACAACATTTATAACAGATTCAAGTTCTTAATTTGCATTTACCGTTTTTTAGAAATATTTTTTACATATATAGGTGACTCATACTAGAATATGTAATTTGGATACCTGATACAAGAGACTGAAAGAAGTATTTAGTTAATGATAACTTGTTCATATAATTAATTAACTTGCTTGTTTCATTTAATTAATTTGTTGTTTTTATAAAGATTATGTTATTGTTTTGGCATATTTTTATCAGTCAAAAGCGCAATCACTTTAATAAATTATTTCTATTGCACTTTTTAAAAGATGTGAATTTTGGTTTTTAAAACTGAAAGAATTGAAATGTTACAATTGATTCATTACAGTTAAACTTATAAGAAATCGAGTCATTTTCTATTAGCGACTGGTTTGGATGTTAAAAAAATATTAAGGCTAATTTTTAGAAGGATCTTCGAATTTTGAAAGCCAATCATATAAAGATGATAACACTTTGTTTGCAAGAATTTCTTGATTCCCAATTTTTTCTCAATAGTTTATCTTCGCTTACTTTTATTTTTTCTTAACAATACGACTTTTTTTTGGCAATTTTGAGACATAGGTTTCGAAGTTTTACTTTAATTGTTTTTTAATATATCATCTAGATAAAAATTAATATAAATTGCTGTATACTCTGAAAATATATTTTTCTATGGGGTTCCCTACTACTTCCTTAATGCACGATTTCTCATTCTCAGAAACACATTCACATATAACTTCTCCTGTATTCTTAGAGATTTTTGAATGGTCCTTTCTAAGCCTCTTGGTAATCCATCCGATTTCTCGCTACTCAAAACAATTCTCTTAATGCCTCGAAAGAATAATGTAAGAAAGTGTCTTAATTCTCAACCAAAGCTGAAGTCTTTCAGGATGTTTTTTTTATATTCCAAAGGCAGACCTTAAATTTGAAGTAATATACACCATCACTATATTTTCAAATTGAGGAAACCCCAAATTTGGATCACATATCAGGACAGTCACTATATATTGAATTTTAAATTCTTCCAACATATTATCAAAAATAATAAAACCTCTATTCTGGATCATATTACAGGATAATCTCCAAAAGCTTTATTTTCTTCAGTACATTCTTCAACAGATCCCTTAAGAAAAATTTCCTCATTTTTTCTAAGAGTTTACACGTACTTATAAAGGAGTAAAAGTCATGACATAAGAAAAGTGGGGAAGGTGGAGATAAAAATGGGATGCAACGGTAAAAGAAAATTTTTAATACCTACTCTACTTTTAGATCTAAGTTATGCTTATAACTCATTCAAAAAGTCTTTATTTTTATTGATACAATGAGTACTGTTTATGTCCAAAGTTTTTGCATTTAGCTCCACCTTTTAAATAGACATGCCTGTTTTATTAAGGAACAGATGATATAGCAATAGTGGACATATTAGAAAGCTTCTTTATTCTTAAAATCGACTGACGTCCTCGTGGGAGTGTTTTGATATTTGAGGATGGACCTTAGATTTCAGGTTTCAGGGTTCCTCATATTGAGAAAATCTTCCAGATCACATGACAGAACAATCCCTTCCTCACTTCGTTTCCCCGCAGAACCCACATGAAATGTTTGCTATTATTGGAAGGCTGATTTCAGTTGTTTCGATAAGAATTCTTGAAAAATGGAAACGGGGAAGGAAAAAAATAAATTGAGATGAAGTGGTAAACAAAAAAATGTTTAATCTCGACTTCTATACTTTTAGACTCTAAGATAAATTTATAATACATTGAAAAAGTCAATATTTTTATTGACACAATTAGAGTTTGGTAAAGCCAAAATTTGTCTTTTTTCAAAATTGTCTTCGGGGAATTGTCTTTTTTCCGCCTTATTAAAAATTGAAATAGTTATTTACAATGCTCTAGACTATCTAATATTTCAATGCTATTCAAAAAATGTTTGATGATTTAAATTTAATACCTATCACTCTAATGAAATTAAGCAAATATAAAAACGAATAATGATATTTAAGGAATTATTTAATACTTAAAATATATTTTACATGAAATAAGATTAAATCTTTAAACAACTTTCCAACATGTTTTTTAAATATTTATATAGATCTCAAATAATGATTTTTAGCTAAATATTGGTATAAATTTAACTCTTTTGATATGAATCATGCAATTGTTTCTTATTTAAGACTAAGTATTCGCAGATGTTTAGCTCTGCTTAATATAATAATTTAATTACATAATTTATTTAAATTTGAAAAATAAAAAAATAACATGAATAAAAATTAATGTAAAATAATCTTTTCTAAAGTATCTATAGCACTTTGCTGAAGAGTTTTACTTTTATGCATTTGAAGTATGCTTCCAAATAATTTTTTAGTAGCAGATAATATCTATTGCATAAATGTACTTTATCACTTTCAATAGTTTTTTTTTTTGAGTTGCATAATTTATAACGATTAAGAATGAAAGATAATGAATGCTTAATTTTTTTTATGGGGGGGGGGAGAAAGATTGAATGCTATGTAATTAATCTAAAAAAAATTCAATACAAAGAAGGATTTTATTAGTATACTTATATTATCATCCTGAGAGCCAGATTTACCCAAAAAGAATTTTAAATTCTAAATTTGCACTATTCAAGTTTTGTTTTTGCTATTTGTTTCATATGCTATGATTTTATTTTACTAGTTTCAGACAGTTTTAATAAATCACATTATTGAACAGTAGCTAAGAATAATTCACTAAAAATTTCATTCACTAAAATGTCCAAATGAATTTACTACTGTCTTTTCTTAATAAAGTGTAAACCATCCCAATCAAATTATAACAAATTTTTTATACTGAAATATGCAACGTGCATGTTTATATTGAAATGATAAGAAACAGGCCGTTTTCATGCAATGTCGACTTTATGTTTAATACCTGGAATACAGAACTTGTTCGCCAGTTATTATTATTTCTTTTTGCAAAATCGTAAATAAAATCTTATCCTGTGGTTTCGTTTAAAGTAATAAAGGAAATTCAATTGAATTGCAAACGTGGGATCAAACATGAGAAAAATACATGAGAGTCTGAAGTTCAAACCACTACTCCATCTCTGATACACTTATGCCGGTCATGCATAGCCACATGTCAATATTTATTTATAAAAAAAAGTGTTTTCTAAATGTAAAATCAAGGTGTTTTTTTTTTGCTGGAAAGACACCTATATAGATAAACTTAAGAGGCAAAACCTTATCTAAATATAAAATTTGATCCAAATTGTTAGAGCTGTTTCCCAGATGCACAATATATATATATATATATATATATATATACAAAAGTATTAGAATCAAGTTAATAGGAAAAACAAAAAATCAAATAAAAATTAAACCAAAAAAATTATAAAAAATATATATATATAAAAAAAAAAAAAAGAATCCAGCCTGAAGACATTTTCAAGAGTCACCCTCAGGCAGGGGTTCAAAGAAAGGGATTTTTTCTGTGAGGAAATACAGACATTGTGTAATAATGATTCCTCGTTGTTCCTATACAGACATTGTCTAAGAAAAAATCCCTTTCTTTGAATCCCTGCCTGAGGGTGACCCTTGAAAAAGTCCTCAGGCCGGATTCTTTTTTTTTAATATTTTTTATAATTTTTTTGGTTTAATTTTTATTTGATTTTTTGTTTTTCCTATTAACTTGATTCTAATACTTTTGTATCAATTCATCTGTGTTTTAGAAGTAGCTGCAATTGCGCTCTCTAAATACTATGAAGTTCTTTTTTGGTTTTAGTTTAAATAGGTTATAAATTTTAGTTGCGATTTCGAAACTGTTTTCGTTTCGTTTTCATTTTCGTTTCGTTTTCAAACTTTTTCTTACTTAAGATTGGTTATATATATATATATATATATATATATATATATATATATATATATATATATATATATATATATATATATAAGAATTGCTCGTTTAAAGTTATAAGATTAAGCTTATTGAATGAATTGATGGTTTTATTTCGTAGGAGATCATAACATATTACCTCTGTCCAATTATATCAAATAGGATGGAAATGAAGATGAAATCCACATTCCGCGATAGTTGAAAGTTTATTTTGATTCTTCAATGCTCATTTTGTAGAAAATCCTAGTATGGTCTCATTCTGAAAGAAAGAGCTCGTCCATACCACAGAAGAAACAAACAGCACGTAGAGACGTGGTTCATAAGGCTGGTTTCCATCGGTTGGTATGGAACCAAAATGTCAAATCAATTGACATACCCCTTCCTGATTGGGCGATAATATACTATTATCCGGAGAATGCTAGTGGCATTCGCTATCTTGGGATCATTATATTATGGAATATTAGTGAGCCTGGCCTCGATATGGTTAGCACTGTCAGGTCTAAATTTCTTAAACTAGTTGCAAACCGTCATAGCATCACTCAGGCTTGAAGCATAAGAGGTCGCAATGCTTCCTTTGGTGCATTGAGGTTGAACGGTGGAAAAGAAATCTTTTTAAAACAGATTGTGTCACTGTAAAAAAGTACTTTAAAAGAATTTCGGGAGACAGAAGCCGATGCCAGATAGATCTGCTTGGTGATATAAACATGCGCAGTTAAAGTTATTCCGAAAGACATAAGGGATATTCTAATTTTTGCTTGTCTATTCTTTTATCTCTGAGAGTGTGTATGTTTTCGCTCCATAGGACTGCCCTTAAGATAATGAGGTACCTAATTTCGCGCACAAATAATGTGCAGTGTGTAAAATGTGAGCCTCGGAATGAATGTTTATCAAATTTTAATAATTAAAAATTAATTAAGATGTCACCATTTTGTAATCATAACTTGTGAAATTGTAGCAACACACAAATGAACTTCCCCACCATTATAAAATTTGAAAGATATTTTTTCTAATAATATTAAATTCATTGGAGTGTTAAGTTATCTTTAATTTTGGATATTTTTCAAAAAATATTTTTTGCAAAATTTTAAACAATGATTTCATTGTTGTACTTAATTTCAAACCGTTTTCTTGTTCTGTACGATGTTGAATTGTGTGGCTTTCTTCCATTGTAAGAAGCTAAGAAAGAGAAATTCTATTTAATATTTATGATCAGATTAATATCTCTGTATTTATTAATAATAATGCATAAATGAAGTGAATGTGCGTGTGGGTCTGTGTGTGTGTGTCGGCTCTTTACAGGCTAACACATTTGACATGGAACAAATAAATATCACGCACATATATTTTAGAAAGTGAAATTGGGCGCTTCGTAGCGGTAATTTTTAAATTTTAATGAAAATTTAAGCAGCATTTTGTAGTTTCTACATCATAATTTCTAAAAGTATTGCAACAAAAAACATTGGTTTTAATATCGATTTAGAATTTAAATATCTTTATAATGATTCAATTTCAATATCGTTCAAAATGATTTTGCATTTTGGGAAATTTTCAAAAAAAAAAATCACATATTTTTAAACAACGGTTGTTATAGTTAAATTTAAATTCTAGAAGTTTTAAGTGCTCCGTATAATATTTAATTGCTTGATTTTCTTCGATTATTGTAAGCTAGCGAAGCCATTCTATTTAATATTTCTGTAATTTAATAATAATAAATAAAGTTACAAGGCCGTCTAATTTTAAGGATAGATTAATGAGGTCATTGGACTTGACTCTTATGACAGTCTATATTCGAATTCATTTCAACAGATGGAATGATATCAACATGTCTTGGTTTTGATATCTATTGTCACTTCATGCTTAAAAATATTTTCTTGAAAGAATCATGATTATTAAGGTATGCATAAGATTTAATTGAAAGTGAACACAGTGGATAATTAGCACAGAGTAGATGGTTGTGAAATACGGCTAATAAGGAATAATATAGTTGTAGTTATAAGATATATAATATAGACATTAGGTTTATAAGTTATAAGTTTATTATAAGTTTTTAAAGGACATCATGAATGCTAAATTTTGCATATGAGGTTATGTTGAAATTATTACGGCCACTATTCACAGCGAATCAGTTTATCGCCAATGCCTTTAAGAATAGAATACAGCATTTAAAAAATTACATGAAATAAATCGATACTGATTTTTCGAAATGTATAAATTTATTTTAGCATTATTTTAAATAATATTTAACCCAAAATAATGCCTGTAAACAGAATGTGAAATTATAAATTTTAAGTTAGTAAATGAAATACACAAATGTTTATTAGAAAATATCAAATTAAGTGTATTTAGGAAAATATTGTAGTTTTAAAATATATAATCAACACTTAAATAATAAATGAAATATATTAAAAAAATTCAGTATTGAATAATTTTATAAAACTGGTTCCAATCTTTAAAGAGAAAATACCGCTATGATATTTCTTTTAATCGCAGTTAATTATTAATTATTCAGCACTTCATTTTAATAAAATTTTGAATTTACAGATGGTGCAAAAACTGAAGATCTTTCGCCTTTCACAAATTCATGAGATGAGAATTCAATTATTTACCCTACATATTATAAGATCTCTTATGATCTTTCGAAAAATAAAATAAAAAAAGAAATAAATTAGTCAAAATATTCAATTAAGTTCATCATTCACTTTCTGTTCTTCGTATTTAAAGAACAAAAAAATCAAAAAAAATTTGCTAACAATAAATGACGAGAGCAAGTTTTATTTTATTGCATATTGCTTATATTCCTAATTATATTCAATGAATAAAATACTCCTAAAATGTTTTTGTGCTAATATTATTTATAGAAATTAGTTTATGCATTTTAAAAATTAATTTCAGAATAAAATCCTTTAGAAAATGATCAAAATCATGAATTATAAAATGCTAATGAATTTCGATAATTAGTGATTTCTCGGAATGGTCGTAATGACATTACTGAATTCTTTGTACAAAGAAAAAAGATGTATAATTATTTCTTGTTCAAACGCACATATTAATATGCTTATCCTAATAAGGTAAATTATCAAGCTTTTTATAAATATACAGAAGTAAATGTAAATGAGCATGCAAATTAATCTAGAGATTCTGAAAAAAATGATCTAAAATAATTTAGTGCTTCTGAATATCTTTTTCATAGACTCTAGAACAATCATAACTGAATTATGTAATTATAAATTATGAGAGATAGGATAGACCTTAGATATTTTACAGTTTAAGGAGAGAAAAAAAACAGGATCATCAAATTTATTATTATGTAAATTAATATCGACTTTCACTTAACAAAATAAAATTAAACTTTGCAGACAAGTGATTATTAATCAGTTAAACATGCCTTCATTTTTGCAGAACAAATTTCTCTTAAGTAGAGGTTCTTCGTTTAAATATATATCATAAAATCAAAATAATAAAAAAAATATCCTTGTAAAATTATAAAATGTTTTTTTTTATTAAAAACGCGAATATCAAATCAAAAATATTATATGTTTTGTTTAATATATTCCGTTTAAAATATTATACTATTCCTTATTTCAGTTTTTAATGAATAATTAGTTATTTTCTTTTATTGATTCATATCATTGGAATCTATTGCATTAAGATTTACTATATTGGTTTCGATTTCCAGATTTTTCAAAAAATATTCTTTGTATCTCATATATTAATAAAAGAATACTTTAAATTTTGTCATTTTATAAGTAATTCCGTTTTTCATTATTATCCATCATTATTCAATTATAAAGCATGAAATAATGGAAAGAATTAAAAACTGTTTTTAATTAAATTAATGTGATAAATAAATCTAAGATTTATCATGCTAGTTCATACTCTATGCGAATTGAAATTTTATTTTTTTATATTATATTTCGGTTTTTAATAAATAGTTTCATTTTTTATTTCATTTTTGTGTGCTTTCAGTATTAAATGGTTTTAAACACATAACAAATTATGATATTTGTTTTGATCTTCAAAATTTAAAAAAAAATTAATTTGGAGTTTTTTGTAAAAAAAAAGTTTTAAATTCTTTCATTATATAAATATTTATTTTTGTCTTTTATATCCTTTAATTTTTCTGTAACTCATTTATATAAAAAAATATCTTCCAATTTTTTTTCACAAATTTGCTACAACATAGAATTTTTGATAAGAAATGAGATATTAATAATAATTAATAAATTAAAATCAGAACCTAAATAATCAGAAGGTACTGCTCTAGCAATCAGGACACAAAACTACATCGAACTTCAGAATTCAAGCACATCAGGAAACGAGTGAAAGATACATAAAGTATTCCAACGCAGTTGTGAAGTATAGTTCCCTTTACTTAATATATTTCTTTAAGATTAAATTTTTCCATTATCTCTTTCTATACCTAGAGTCATCTCACATTAAAAAAACAACCTTGAAATCCTAAACTAAGCGTTCAAGTGCTTAAGTGACGTGAATATTGCTCGAGTGTTGCTGTTTTGAGTGTCTCTTGGGGACTCACTTTTCATGACCAAGACACGACACAAGAGTCCTCCTTCCACTCTGGTACTTTTTTCTCAGCTACTTGAGCTGTTTTCTTAATTTTTTCTCAGCTTTCTAACTTTCAAACGTCCCGTGAGGATTGACTATAACGTGAAGAAAGGAGTAAGCTTTGCCGATAAAAAATGACCATGTTTGAGTTATTTCTTGAGAACACGGAGGAAAGCAAAGCTAATATTTCATCTTCTAACTGCCTATAAAAAATTATTGTTTTAAATGCTTAAAGGCTCTGATGTGTTTTATGAGTAGCCTTAGTCACAAGAATAATATGAAAAAACTTTATCTTCAACAAAAAGGAAAATGCTATAATGCATTTTATAGATGGTAAAATCTATTAATTGGGTATGAAGAAAATAATAAATTTTTCGAAAGGAGATGTATCATGTTTTTTCACAATGAAATAAAGGTCACACTAGAATGTGTAATAAAAATAAAATGCTAGCCCTCTATTTAATAAAACATTTTTCTTTCTACAAAATTTAAAATGAAGTTTCAGCCTTCTTTTATTGAAACTAAATTACATTATGATCACAGAATGTAGATTTTCATAGAAATGTTTTAAATGTAATATTAACTTCTCTGAAATAACTCATGTAACTATAATTTCAATATCATATAGTTAGATGTTATAAAAATTGTAAAAAAAAAAATATGGAAGCTTTAATTTGTTTTTACAAAATGGTCTTAGTCAGTAAGATTTCAATATTCTTTTTTGTGGAACATATAAATGTTAAACTAATGGTTTGAGACTGAGTACTCTATATTTTTCTTAAACAAAAATATTTTTGGCTGCACAGAAAATTATACAAACAGGATCAATGTATTTGCTATAACTTATCGGTAAAACATTGTCAAATGAGGATATAAAATAGTTGATAAATATATAAATGTTTTAACCTATGAAATGTTTTAAAGTAAATTGTGCAAAATAAGTGCTTTTACCAATAAGAAGATAGCGGGGCGGGGTTGTCAAAGTTTTTATATATTACATTTAGTAAGCAGACAGAAATAGAAGTAATTGGAACAAGACTTAAAAATACAAATCATTTATTATGTAATAAAATTTTTAAATGTTTTAAAGATTAGAAATTTATTTTCAGTTATAACAAACAACCTGAAAGGATATACTATTCATTGTTTACAATATTCTGAAAATCTCTTTAAAAAATTAAGGAAAACATTACAGATAAGTTTTTTAAGCACTAAGTAGATTATCATTTCATGATTATACATTTCTACCTGGTGACATCTCAAATAAAGAAATGAGAACATTCGATTGTTTTGATTGGTTCTCTTTCCTAAGGGGGTTACATTATAAATTACTGTTGGAACTATTATCACTCATATACTCCGTACGCTTCGGGAGGGTGGAGATAACTCACGTGCGATGATTACATTAACAGAAATGGTAAACAAACAATAAGATCAGCATACAGGAGCATGTATTCCTTATCTGTTCTTTCTATATTTATTCTTACATAAATCAATTGATTATTCTTAAATAAATTAATTCACAATCACTATTCGTTTGATATTCCATGAAATTCCCTTGAGAAAATCTATACAGATTTTATTAGTCTTTTAGAACTTATATTAGTAGGTGGTTTCTAAAATGATCACATATACTTCTATTCTTTTTTGGTTTCAACTAATGCATAATTAATTAATGGCGGAAAATGAACCTCAACTTGCTGAATATGCATACCAGTCTTTAAGATCTAAGCTGGATCAGATCTTTAAGCACAGCATTCAAGCAATCAAATCTTGAACTGTCACGTAATTTAATGAGCTTAATGACTGCTCCTGATATAGAAACCCAGAATGCAGGAATATAATGAAATATTGAAAAGGAGATGAAATTTGAAAGATTTAATTCTAACTTACATAGTTTGGATTTGGCAGCTTTAGTTTTTCGTTTATATTGTATGATGTGTTGACCATGTGCAAAATAAAGAACTCATACAAAACTACTTTGATTTTTATGTAATTCATTGTTTTGCAAGAATTTCCTACTTAAATAAAACTTACTTAAAATTGTATAAATAATTTATATTTGAAATGAGAGATGAATATTTTAATCTCTAAAATATTTCAGATTTTTATTATAAATGAATTGAAATGTTCCTCTATCAAAAATTATTTCAATAAACATAAACGATAAATACCCTTATTTGAAAATACATATTTTCAGAAATTTAGAAAGATAACTCCTTTAAGATTAACTTTTTTCAAACAATGCGTTATTTCGTATATATCAATTTTTGCTGATAGTGGTTAAAAAAATAATTTTATCTAACAATTTGATATTTATTTTTGCTTAATAAAATTGAGAGTTCGCAGATACGAACACTGTTATGTTTTGGGATTTCTGAAGGTATATAAGCTTTGTTCTAATGGTATTATTTTTGATTTTTTATTAATGGAAACCAGAAATTCCTAAATAATTAAATGATCATTTTTATAATATTATCCCACATTAGAATTCTAGTATCTAGTTGGAGCCTTTTTTATTTCAAAATATTAAAAAAAAAATACTTTTAGAATTTTTAAAACATATATTGTATATGGTTATTATATGGCTGCAGATATTGTGTAAGATTATTATATGAAATTTGGTATTTCTAATTCCAAAAACTTAGAAAAGGAAAAATTCATGAGCTAAATATTCGTAGCTTTAATGTATCGGAGTTTTTATGTTTCATTTATGCATAATCGCCAAATTATGAGATGGTTGGAAGATAATTGAAGAATCATGTCCAAATTCTGCAATTCATTTACTTGCAGTCGTTATGAATTTTGGCCAAAATCCTTTTGGCATCTAAAAGACCCAGCATCATCAGAAATTGCTCAAAGTTGTCAAGAAGTGATTTATTGGTAGCTGGCGCTTGGAATTCTGGTTATCTTTGCATTCCTTTTGAGCATGTGATATCTCCCGGCAGTGCCCGAATCAGGATAAATAATCCAAAATAAAATGCACTTCATAAAATAAAATACAACTTTAAAATAAAGAGCATTTTAGGGTGAATTAAAACAAATATTTCATGCTTTAATAAAGGCAAATATCGATCTCAAATTACTTTACTTATTTCTGAAAGTTGACGGCAGTACTGCATTTCATTCTGAATTTATTGAACATGAAATATCGAAAAGTTTGAGAAATTTCATATGGTATTATTGAAAATATATATTAAAACAAAGAAATAGATCATATGTATCACAAATTCAATATTATATATATATATATATATATATATATATATATATTCCCTTTATTAAAGACATTTATAAAAGAAGAAATTATTTTTAATTCAATTGGCATTCAAAAATGAGAAAATGTGTACAAAATTAAGTTATTTCTGTTCAGTTTATTTCCAATATCATGGTATTATTTATTTGTCTTATAAAATGATATCGTTTAATTACAGTAAAATGCTAATATTATGTAAAATGATGCTTTGATGAAATAAAACGATTATATGTATTAGAAAAAGTTTACGTTTAATTTTTATAAATTTCTTAAATACTAGATAATGCTCACTAAAATACACATAGTTACTATATGACTTCTATAATAAACTTCGTATCCGCAACCTGTCTTAACCCTTTCTAGGGCCGTGGGAAGTATGCTTCACACCAAATTTCTCAATCTTTGTATGAATTTATGTAGGTTGGCATTAAGTTCTGACAATTTTTTTTAGAAAGACAGAAACTTAGATGCTTCAGTTCTTTATCTCACACAAAATGACGTGTCTTGATTTGTTATTTAATTATTAATTAACCAAATTAATTAATTAATCAAATTAAATTTATCTAATAAGCTAAATGAATCCCTTTTTTTATTCTAATTTCGAGTGTAAAAATATTTTAACATAATATGTCTAGAAAAAAAAATGTAAATGAATCCCTTTTTTTATTCTAATTTCAAGTGTAAAAATATTTTAACATAATATGTCTAGAAAAAAAATGTCCCTTTAAAGGGTTAAAATGATGCCCTATTTTTTAGATTGAATTATATAAACCGTCTTCCATTGATAGCTTACCTGGAACTTTCCAAACGATGTAGAGTATACACATTTTTTCTTTTTTACAGGGCATTTATTTTAAATAAATAAAAAAATGAAGTTTTATCCAGACAGATTTGTATAGTATCAGAAGTTCCATATCATATTTCCGCTTAAAATATTAATAAATAATTTATTAAATATATATTACATTTCTATATATTTAGTTTCCCACTTTACATGATTTTATTTAAGAGCAGCAGGGGAGAATTTCATAAAATGTGAATAAATCTTCACTGCAATTCTCGACAATTACTCATTTCATATAAATATATCAACGAGATTATTTTCTTGCCATGATGAATTTAACTCTTTAAAAAAATTTTTCTGTTCCTTCTTGATTTCAGAATAAGAAATTTTATTCAATATATTTCCTTTTAATTTTCGTGAAAACAATTCGATTCTATTTGAATTTTATAATAATTCATCTGGCTAATTGTTTTGTGGAAACTTAATTCATTGCTAATAGGAAGGTTAGAAGTGTTCTCATGTATAGTTTTACTATTGAAAATGATTTGGATTCATAAATTCTAAACACAACAGCTTAATTTATTTTCTACTTCATAATAAACAGCAAATGTTAATATTTTAAAGTACTATTTTTTATCACTTTTTGATTGCATTTAATTTTCAAAAACTTCATTCTCTTATACCAATTTAAAATAATTTTTCGAAAGCTGCATGCGCTGCTACAAATTACAGCAGATGTCCTTTTTAGAATAAGCCACTCAGCAGTGTTTTAAAGTTCCGGTCTTTTCATGACCTTGTGATCACCTTGACTATGAAGTCATTCATCCATCAATTCTGCAAAAATTCTTGAAATTTTATTCTCTTACTTTTTCACTTGATAATCTCATTCCATGTCTCACCACTTAAAAGTGTTTTTTCTATTGAATTGATGAATTTTTTTTTTCTTCTAAATTTCGACGGATGTCTTCATTGATGGTTTTTATACTCCTGAGGTCTTCCAAAGCTTCCATGCTTTCTATTTTTACATTATATCCGTAGAAAGTAATAAAACCCTTTCTCAATAAAATTTCAATCCACTTCTCTTACTTTTCTTTTGTTGCTTTTCCCTCAGATCTTCCAAAAATCGTCTCTTAAGGTCTAAAACGGGATTTTAGAAGTGCGGGAAAAGTTTCTGTACAGTTAAAGGAACAGAACATCAAGAAAAAGCAGAAAGAAGGAGAAAGAAGAATAAGGAAATGAAGTGTAATAGTTACAAAATACCAATCCAATCTAATTTCATCCATCAATAAAAAAAATTTGCCAAGCTTTATTTTTTTTTTTATAAATACAACACAGACAATGTGGATTGTCCGAAATATTTGTTATATGTACATTTTATTGTAAAAAATATGTGTTGATACGTTCTTTAGAAATAAAATAGACATTTAAATTATCTGAACAAATGCAATTCTTTAAAGATCTTTTAATAATTTTTAAAGCCTCAGATTTCAATTTTAAACGCTCAAATTTGAACATTTCCGAATTATGAGATGCAATTAAATTTAAATTATCTTAACAAATCCAATTCTTTAAAGATATTTTAATAATTTTGAAAGCTTCAAACTTCAATTTTAAGCTATAAAATCTTAACATTTTCAAACTATATGTTGCGATTAAATAAAGGATATATATCAGAAATGAATTTTCACTTTTTAAATAATTTCTTTGAACGGAATTAACCCTCCTATTTTCAAAAACATTATTCGTTTTTGATTTTGAAACTATATTTTACAGAAGTCGTTTTCAGAGAACATTTGAAATGCATAATCTCTGACTTTACATTTCGTTGTTTAAAACTACATTGTTTACATAATTTTTATCATGTTAAATATTAAAAAAATGTTATGATTTAACCATATTAATATTTCAGTTTGTTAAAAGACATGATTTGATTCGCTCTTATAATATTTAGTAAATTTTCACAATTTATATGTATAAATATGAATCCAAAAAATTGTATGAAAGAATATTTTTTTTTACTTACAACTATTTTGCGTCTTTGCATTAATTCTATTACCGTAATTATTTTATATTTAATTATTATGAAGCCACAATATATATTATTGCATGAACAACCGGACTATCAAATGAAGTAGCCATATAAAGAAAAACAATACTCATTTTTAAAAATTTAAATGGAAACCCCACAAAATCCTTAATAATATGTTTTAGGCTGTATTCACATTCACATCTTGTCTAAATTTGGAATCATTTTAAAATCATTTAAAGCCATTCATGTGTAAGATTATAAATGCATATTTAAAAATTCTTACATACTAACTTATACCGTGAGTAGCAACGCGAAGTCAAATATAAGCCGATATGATGGTGTGCATATTACTAGTAAAACCGGAACATGAATATGAATAAATTTGCGATAAAAGAAACGGCAAGTAAAAGATCCATTACAGTTTCTATAACTCTCTTTTCCTATGTCGGGAAATTCTAAAAATACACAGAGAAAAGATTTTATACTTTTTAACTGGCTAAACATGGTGAAATACAAACATCTTCAAGAAAGTATTTTCGAGAGATTTTCCATTTTGAAAGGGTAACATATTTTATAATTGGGTAGCTAACAAGAAAACCCATACAGTAGAACTTTTTGGAAACCATTCAGAAACATATTTAGATATCGCTAAAATATTGGTTGGTCCAACTTTACTTTATCTGCAATATTATTGCCCGTAACTCCTTATTCATGTTGATAAGATGTATTATGTAGGAATTGTCGTTTGCCAATTTAATATTTCAAAATGGTGTCATAGTTATTTGAAATCAACTATCAAAGCTGTTCGATTAATTTAAATTTATTAATGAGTTCTTTATTTTTCTTCTTAGTATAAATATTATTTAAATATAAAATAAATTAGTTAAATAGGCAGTTTTGTGATGACACAGCTTAATTTTTTGAATACATTTCAATTATCTAAATTTTTATATAATATTATTTTAAATAAAATCACGTGTTGAAAATTTAATTTAAATGGATGATGACTTCCATTAAAATATTTTGTATAAATTCCAGTTATGTTTAATCACAAGTATTTTATATGTGCTAACCATCATGGCAAATTTCATTTTTATAAATAGAAAAAATTAGTTTATATATTTTTTGAAGTATTTATTAAAATTACAATCGATTCCCTCTTTGTCACTAATTTATAGAATAACAATTCCTCAAAAGACAAATAAATGAATAAAGAAGAGAATTATAATCATATTAGCAGAATATCATACAAACTTTTTAATTAACAAATAATGTATGAAGTATTATATGTTAATTAAACGGCTATATTTCTTGATTTTTTTCAGGCATTCAGAAAATGGTGGGGATAGGTAGAACTAAGTAAGAAGCTACAAATACTAAGCAATAACTAAGTATTATTGCATGCAGAAAGCTTTAGGTAAAAGAAGCTACAAATACTAAGCAATAACTAAGTATTATTGCATGCAGAAAGCTTTAGGAGTTTTTGAAACAATATAGGGACATTTCGTTTTTGGTTGAGAGTCACAGAAGAATCATTTTCAAATTTTTTAATAAATGTTTTGCTTCGCAGCCGTCATAAATTCTGACCTAAATTTTTTGACTGCCAAAAGTCTCGCTATCACCAACAAATATTCAAAGCAGGCTAGGTGTGATTTATAGGAAGCATGCGTTAGGAATTCCTGCTATCTTCGAATTCCTTTCGAGTACATGACATCTCATGACAGTCTCCGAATTGGGACAAATAGTCCGAAACAAAATCCGGTGTATCGTAAAGTAAAATACATCTTTAAGGAAATCTAAAAGATGAATTTCGTTTTGTTTGTGAAAGTATCATATATGTTTTCATAACGACTTATTTTAGAGTTGAATAATTTTCTTCTAAGTAAAATCCTTTATAAATGTTTTTGAGGAGGGGCATTGAAGCTGAAATCCGTTTGTTTAATTTACTCTGAATATCAATTTTCTGTCCATAGTATAAGATCTCTCTCTTTTCTTTGCTGTGATTAAAAAAGAACGTAAAGTAAAAATGAATTGCAATATTTATTTTCAATTCAAATTCTTTGATTGCATTTATAGTGTTTTTTAAATATCATGTGTTTCATAGGCTTTTTTATTTGATCCAAGAGAAAGAGAGGCAGATTTTGAACAAACAAACAGAGCAGACTTGTTTTTTATCAAAATTATTTTATAAACATTTTAATATATTTATATCAATCAGAAATATCATCTGATTAATAAATTATTCTCATTCGAATTTGCTGAAGAATGCGTCCTGAATTGTTTAAATTAAAGATACTGAAATGTATTTATGATATTTAAACCTATAAGGTATTAAAGCTAGTTAAACTATTACGAAGCAAGCAAGGCTAGGATTACTTTTTATTGGATTTGGAAAATTTGAGTCGCAAACAGATAATTAAGACAGCACTTGTCTTTGCTAGAATTTCTTAATCTCAGAGTTTTACATGATACTTTTTCCTGATTAATTATTAATGTTCTAATAATACCATCATTTGTTGATCCTTTGTACTAAAATTTATTTTTATTGATCGTTTCATATTTATTTTTATTCTCTTTAATATGAAATCTCAATGATTATTAATGTAATATATTTTTTTAATGAAATTATTATAAATATATAATTATGTTATTTTTTAAAATATATTATATATTATAAAAACATTAAATTATAAATTATTATAATATCTTTTATTAAAAAAATATTATTCCCAAACATTTCATTGATGTTCCCGCTTATAGTCTCAAAAACACTGCAAAATTTCACCTCTCTGCTCTACGAAAACTCTTCATTGTTTCACTTGCCAACACCCACTTTCTTCTCACAACCGCCCACTTAATGCCTCTAGTAAATGATTTAAGAAAATGTTTTTATTCTTAACCTCAATGGAAAGTCTTTGAAGTAGGGTTTTGATATTTCGCCGAACGCCCCTGGACTTTCAAGTTTTCGATTCCTCTACCAAACTTTCAAAAAGAGGAAAACCCACTTCTGGATCATATTTGAGGAACTCCCAACAACCTTGTTTTCTTTACTGCATCCCTTCACAGATCCCAGAAGAAATGTTTGCTATGATTTTAAAGCTTATTTTAGTGGTTTCAGCAGGAGTTTGTATATAGTTATAAAAGAGTAGAATTGGTGACGTAAGAAAAGTAAGCAGAAGGGTGGAGGGATGAGAGACGAGGAGTTGGAGCGTAGTGTTAAAAGAAAAAAAAATCATTCTCACTCTGCTTTTAAGTCGTAAATTATGACTTCTACACATCAGCGTCAAAGTTTTTTTTTAATTAATATTTTCACTTGTAAAAATCTTATATGATTCTTTTGAGTTAAATATCGTCACAGATCTATGTTTTATGATGAATTTTATTCATAAGTATGTACATCAAATGAATGTCTTCCTACAATTTTATTTAAGCTTATGAATTAAAAGCACATATTATTGATTTTTAGCTATGCAAAATATTAAAACTTATCATAAAGTTTTAGTTTAACTACATATTTAAATTAAATTAATTGAATAGAAGTTTTAACAGCACTATAAGCTAATGAGAAGAAATATTTTCTTTTGATCATGTAGAATTTTGAAGATAATATTTATTACTGTGTGCATATGCTAATGAAAACAACAACAACTTTGAAATGTGTTAGTAATTTCTGCAATTTCCATGAATATGTCTCGGCAATTAAAAGCTGCTCTCTATCTTCTACCTTTTTCTGCACTCTTTAATTAAGAATAAAAGAGATTATTTGTGCTTTTTTTCTGGTGGTGTTGATGGGGGAACATCATAGCAAATTTGAATTATTTCTGTTTAATGAAGAGTTTATCAGCTTCCTTCGAAGATTGGGAACGGAATCTAGCCAAAAGAACTTTTTATTTCAGAATTTTCTGTAATCTGATGCTGGTTTGATTATTTGTTCAGAGCAGTTTTGGAAAGTCTATATTTTATTAATTTTTTAAAATCGTCTAGTCGACTTAATTACAAAGAACCTCATTAACATTTCGAGTATTTTAGCCCAAATTTTATTGAGATCTAATTAAATGTATTGCAATCATATCTTAATAAACTTGATTCTGACTATTTCTTTTAAAATTTTTACTTGTAATCAGCAGATACTAATAAATTTTTTGTAGTCTTCACACACACACATACACAAAAAAACCCTACACCTTTGATATATATATTTTTTTTATTATCGACTCTTCACAAAATTGACGTCGATAAAAAGGCTTAAAGGTTGAGGTTTGTTCAGATAGAATAATTGATCAACTGAGTTAATAAACATAGTTAATAAACTAGTATTTCGAATTTTTTAATTACGGAAATCGAGGATTTTCAATAATTTGATCCATCATGCCTTTTTATGTATGTATATCAAATTTAGTTCGGAAATTCTCAGCAGTTCTTGAGATATACTTAATTTTGCTTGTTGAAAACTCCACTGAAAATGAACCAAGTCACCTGGGACCGTATAAGAATTAAATTTCAGCTTGTTAATAATAATAATTATTATAATAGACTTTATTTGTCTCATTTTCGCTTACAAAAATTTCGGAATAACAAACGGCAACGATACAAATTTATCCTTTATATGAATATAAGTTCATAAGTTTTCAAATTATAAATATTTTATATTTATTTTTATTTAAATATTTATGAATTTTCACTAGTTTTTGTGGATTGGTATAAACCTGTTCCTTCGAGTCAATTCAGTTGTTTCGAGTCAATTTCATCGGTATGTATTTTCTGTGATAATAATTCGATAATAAATAAAAGAGTTACAGAGGTGTTCCAATTTTGATGACCAGTAGACTTGTGCTAATTTCAATTGTGAATAAAAATGAAGAATTGGCCAAGTTGGAGTTCAAATTTGGTTTTGACTTGTTCCTTAAAGTTATCTAAGAGTTACACATTATAGGTGCTAAAGATTGACTTTAAAAATAGGGCCTAAATCTTCTAACATTAAAAAAAAATTTACTGAATAGTTTTCGATTTAACTGAGCCCAATATCTGTTAGCACAAAACATTCGACATAGGCACTACATGATTTAATACTCTTCGCATAACATGGTCATAGAACAATTTAATTGTTCTCCAATAAATAAATTTTTGCCAAAAGTATTCTAAACACATATAATACTAATTTTCTATGAAATGATTTTATAATATATTTTTGTTAATCTAATAGATTTTTTTTATTTTTTTCAAAATAATATATATCATCACTTTGAAAAATTTTCATTTTGTAATAAAAAAAAATATAATCGTTAAATATTTTTTGGATCCAACTTTTTTTAAATTTTATATATGATTAAATATTTAAGTGTTAAAATAATACATGTTAATATAATATGAAATTTCAAATTAAAACATGTAAAGAGAATAAATTAAATGACAAGAATGCATAAAAAAATATACGTAATTAGCATAGAATTACAAATTTTTAAATACATAATCAATATTTAAATAAAAAATGTTATCAGAGAAAGACATTCAACACTAAATAATTCTAAAAACCAATTCTAACCATTGTAGAGAAAATATAATCACATAATTTCCCTTTGAATCGGACAAAATTATTTAGAATTATTTATTTTTAATGGAATTTCCATTTTGTTTCCGAAATTAAAGCTCTTTCTCCTTTCAAACAATCAATAGCCGCGTTGTCAACTATTTATTTTGCATAATGTAAAATCTTTTAAGATCCTTCAAAAGAACAAAACGAATAAAAATAAATTATTGAAAATATTCAATTACATTCGTCTTTCATTCATGCGCTTATCAAACGAATGTAATTCAAGAAAGCATTTTAATAATAAGTTGTTAAAGAAGTTTCATTTCTTTATATATTAACTATGTTCTTAATCATGTTCAATACATAAAAGGCTCTTTTACACTTTTTGTGTTGATATTTTTTGAAGAAATTCTTAGAATCCATTTGCAATATTTTATGGCAATTCTTCTTTCTTAAAAAAAAATTTTGCAGAAAGTATATGTGATACAGAATTACTAGTGCATTTTAAATTATGGAGATAGCTATTATCACAATTATAAAAAGTATTATCAAAAGAAAATACTAAATATTTTTTGCACAAATATTGTTAAATGCTTATAATCATCATCTAAAAATTAAACGTAAATAAACTAACGTATATGATGTACATAAACTAACGTACACAAATTTTACATAAACATATATACGTATCATTATATGAATAAAGTAATCTACAGTATATAAACAGTTAGTCGCATACTATGGATTAATTTGAAAAGAACCTAATTATTTTTATCCTTAGGAAATGAGAACAATATCTAATATTTTATAATTTATGGAAAGACCATAACTATCAACGTTACTTTGATATGAACTAATATTAACTTCCATTAAGTAAAAAAAATAAAGGATTTTCAATTTTTTAGGTGAGTGATCATTAATTAGTTAATAAGGCTTTAAAATTTATTGGATAATTTTTCATCAGGTAGCGTCCCACTTCCTTTTATATGCATTGATAAAATGTAATAAAATTGTAAAATGTAATAAAAAGAACTATCTCGACTAAAGCAAAAGTAAATTTCTTATCATATAATTTATTGCTTTCAGTCCTTAGGTAAGGCATTAAACGACAGAAATTAAGAGACGGCAATAAAATTTTACATTTGAAGCAGCAATAAATAATAATTTTGTTGCTATTCCACAATCCAGTGTTTATTGCAAAATAAGTAATATCAAGGCAACAAATATTGCAGAAGTATTATACAAATATACGCCTGTTAAAAATTTTATATTATTGAAAAACTTTGAAGCTTTTAAGAAAATTCCAAAGTTTGTGTCAGTTAGCAAGAAGTAAAAGTTTATTTCTGCATTTTAAATATATTTGAAGAAATAAACAATAGTTTGCAGTCATTCTTCTTTCAATTAAATGCAGATAATACCATTTTATGATAGAAGACATGGATTTTTCGTTTACTTTTTCAATATATACATACAAAAGTATTAGAATCAAGTTAATAGGAAAAACAAAAAATCAAATAAAAATTAAACCAAAAAAATTATATAAAATATTAAAAAAAAAAAATTAAATATATTTTTAATATTTTTTTATATTTTATATAATTTTTTTGGTTTAATTTTTATTTGATTTTTTTTTGTTTTTCCTATTAACTTGATTCTAATACTTTTGTATCAATTCATCAGTGTTTTAGAAGTAGCTGCAATTGCGCTCTCTAAATACTATGAAATTCTTTTTTGGTTTTAGTTTAAATAGGTTATAAATTTTAGTTGCGATTTCGAAACTGTTTTTGTTTCGTTTTCACTTTAGTTTCGTTTTCAAACTTTTTCTTACTTAAGATTGGTTACTTTTATATATATATATATATATATATATATATATATATATACCAAACTCATCAACATCTTACAATATCTGTTTTGATCTGCAGATTTTTTAAAGCAGTAATTTTGAATTTTTGTACAATAATTAAGAAAAGTTTCAAATTTTCTCATCATAAATAATTATTTTCATCTTATTCAGCAGTTTCTTTTATAATTCATAGTTAATAAATGTATATGCTCCAACGTTTTTTTAGCAATTTTCTAGCAGATTGTGCCTTCCATAGAAAATCAGATATTAATTGTAATTAATTAATAAATTTAAATCCAGGCAGGAAAAGTGTTAGCATATTGTATTATAATTTAAATTATAAAGTTAGGACGAATTTTAGATATCTAGCGCATCAGGAAATGAATGAATTTCTATCTCTACTAACAATAAAGGGGAATGCTTTATATGTCTGTGTGTGTTTTGTTCTTTAAAGGCTTGATTATTTGATCGACTATTATATGTGACTCAAATGTTCTTTGGAGGATCAGAATGGGCAACTCGTTTGGATTCTTTTAAAATTTTAATTAAACAGTATTTTGGTGTTTTTTGCGATACTTTCCGGAAATATATGAGCACAAAAATAATTTTTACACTATTTGAAAGTTTAGGAAATTAGTTTTTTAAAGATATGAGTTTAAATAATATTACATTTTATAATCTAGATTTACTTAATTTTTAAGGTATTTTTAATGATATTTTTACTATAATATTTTCATTGTTCAAATCAAATCTGTTTCATCTTCTATACTATTATTTAACTATGGATCTTATTCTCATCGTTGATATGCATTGTTAAATCTGCCTGTTTTTCTACGCTCAACATGTTTTAAGTAATCTTTATCGTTTATTCCGACCTACCCAAAGACACATTGAAGAATTTGAACTACCAGATGGCCGTGGCAGCAATATTGGCTGGAATGGTTCTGTTCTGAAAGCCTCACACGCCACAGCACAACCCTTCCCATGGGAAGGTCCTGTCATTGCTACGAGGTAACTGATCTCTATCATTTTGATACAAACTAGGGTGTCTAGAACCAACCACGATACTGGACGCTTCTCATCCTCATTTCTTAGATGTTCCCCGGATTGGGCAATATGTTTTTTATCTGAGCCTTTCGTTTTAGTAAAGATTTAGAATATTATGATAATTAGAGCTAATATAAATAAGTAATAACGAATATATTTAACGCACTCAAATTCTTAAACATTTTTAAAGAATCCAATTTTCAACTGAATATTTTTTTTTTCCGATTGCAAAGCACTTTGTTTTATTAAATCAATAAAAATTTTATTGAATAATCTTGTGATACATTACATAAATCTTGAAATATTTTTTATACAACATATAAAACTTCTGAAATGAATGCTTCTTCTTTCTATTCTTATAATTTTCTTACTGTTGCTTTGATTAAGCAACTATGTTACTATTTAAGATTAAATATAATCAATTTCTGTTACAAATTAATACAAAATTTTCATTTAACATGTCATAAAATTAAGGATTTGCATGCTGGAAATGAATGTTGTTCTAAATTAATACGAGTCATATGACTATAAGAACTTGAAAAACAATCTGATGAGGGAACCATAAGGTGTTAAGTTACGACCAAAAGATTCCAATGAAATTTCACATAACTGATAATTCCGACGAATCAACTGATCCCCAAAGCTGGCTGAGAATCGATAAGCTATGCCCTATAGCCTATGAAAAAATAAAATGATTTTTTATAGCTTTATTTTGGAGCAAGATTTTTAGTGACCTTTTATATTATGCCCTCTAAGGTAAACTGACCGTCATGGGTTAAGTCTTACAAGCAAGATTTTCTTTTGTTTCTACTTCTATGTAAAATCGCTTTCCCACAACTTAAAGAACACCCTTGCAATTCCATTTTAAGTCTTCAAACGATCGAGAGACGTGGTCATTGCTTGAGTGCTGTTTTTTCGATGTTCCTCGAGGGACCCATTCTTCATGACCAAAATACGATTTAAGAGGACCTCCTTTCACTCTACTGGCCTCTCCTATAGATCCTTTCTTCCCTTTCTTAATATTTTTTCCTCTGTTTTCCATTCTCCCATGAGGGTCACCCAAAAAGGAGCCGATAAAAACAATCTTGTTTGTGTAATTTCTGGAGAGAATAGAAGCAAACAAAGCCAATAACTTATGTCTTAACAGTTACTGAAAAAAAATATTGGCCTTTAAATAATTTTATTTAAAGGCCACTATGCGTTTTATCGATTGACTTGTATATAATATTTATTCAATATTTTTTGAAAGCAATTGTGTTACGATAAAAAAAAATCGAGAGTGTCATAATGCAATTTTTTGGTGGTAAAAATAGAGCATTAGGAAATAAAAGGAATAATGACTATTTCGAAAGAAAAAATATTTTTTCCTCCAAACAATATTCATGTTAAAAGAATTTGATATCAATCTTTTATTTATTTTTAAAAAAAATTAAACTTTTCTTCCTACAGATATAGGAATTGAGTTTCAGACATTCAGGCACTGCATTTCTTTTTTCCCAAAGGCATTTCAGACTTTACAAGCATTTAAAGTAAATGTCTTCAAATTTGGTCTTTACTCTTAAAAAATAATAGGCTTAATTATAATTACTTTGATCTTTATATAGTTTTTATCAAAGAAGATAGTAAGATTATTGCAAAATTTGCACTCTCCTATCTATAATATTTTTATCATGTGCAAACATGATATTGTTTTCGTTACGGGGATTTGAATAATTGAAGGCAACGAATAATTGAAGCTCGAAATCGCGTAGGTAATTAATAAAGCATAAAGGGCAATATTAATCTTCATCTGCTCCACCTGCTTTTATCAGTATGGCATTATTATTATGTATGCTTCTTTGAAAGCAGATGCATTTTTAAAAGGTTGACCTGCTGTTCGAGACATCGGTTTCTCACCATAGTAATCCTACAGAATACCATCCCTGGAGCGCAGAGGATTTTCTTCATATCTCGTAAACTACATATGTTAGAGACAATGGGTTTTCACCGTAGTAATCCCACGAGGTATAGAAGATCCTCCATGGTGTTCTCTAATGCGCATGCCCAGATGGTTTTCGTCATATCTCGTAAACTACATATGTTAGAGACATGGGATTTTCACTCAGAAGTACCCCCAGGGGTCCTTTAAGCCCTCCCCCCCAATTTTTAAATCCATTGGGCATGCGCAATATGGATTTTGCTTAACATCGGTCAAATCAATGTCGATCGATACCATAGACTTCCTATGGGTCTCGGGATGTCGATGATGGCAACTTCCAGTCAGATCGGTAATTGTTATATCTCGGCTTCTATTCAACGTAGAGACGAACGAGTACGACCCATCTAAACACTCGTCTCGATGAATAGAGTCGAATGACATTTTTACCGAAACTCGTGTCTTGATAGGGTCTCGAAATTTACAAATTCGAGTTATGTTGCATTTGCTCATATCGTTGGATGGTACTCACTGAAATGCACGTAACGATACGAGCTTCGCGTTGCTATTCCGAGTGATTCGCGAGTTACGGACTCTCAAAATAGTAAGAATTTGAATTTTTGAGGATGGTTTTCGACCTCGTTTTTGCAAAACCTCTCTTTACGACTGGCACCGATACACTCTACTCGATGTCCTTTATCGAAAAATACCACATTTAAGACGCGTATGTTATTAGAAGCCGAGAAAGGGGAATGAGAACGGAAAAAGAACATGATGTTGTTTGGATGGTAGGCAATGAATAAATCATAAACGGGGCGTTTTAAGCTTTCTCCCGATGAAGCCTTGCAAAGAAAAAAGAAATGGAACGAAAGAGCAAACAGAGGCCGGAACAAAACCTTCAATCAAACCTTCAAAGATAAAACCTTTAATCAGCAAAAACGAATGATGAAAATTTAAAATTAGAAGCTGATCCAATTAAACGTAAAATAACTTTACAACGGGAACGAAGAAAGCGTAAACGTATGCAGTGTGTTGCAGATTATCAATCACAACACTCAACTTCAAACACAGAACGTGTATTTTTGGATTCTGAGTCACAACCGTCAACAACGCAAAACGTCTCCGTTTCGATTCTGAGTTTCAAATATCGCTTTCAAGCTAAGGAATTCATCGAAAATGTTTTTTTCACATGATTACTTTAAATTTACGATAGCAGATTGCAATTTTTTTTAAATCTTTTTTTTTTTTTTTTTTTTTTTTTTTTTTTGTTCTGTTCCGTATTCTGTTCTACTGAAAATACGACGATTAAAGAGATATTTTTAAATTACTTCATTCACCTTCCTAAACGGAAGGTTTTATTTCTTGCACAGAATGCTGTGCAATAAAAATCAATATACTTGATATACCTTACTGGCAATGGGAAATGAATGTTTAAAGATAGTTGATATGTATATGTACGAAAAGTAATAATTTAGAATTAAGAAATCTATATCTATTCTATACTTATAATAAAGCTCAATGTGTGTGTGTGTTGGCGCTCTATAGGTCAGACCGTTTGGCCTACAGCTAACAAATTTATATCTTGTAGGGCGGAAATTTGCACCTCTTATTTTGAATTTTTAATTAGAATTTTAATTATTTAAAAATTAAGTGAAATTTTGCGGGTCTTTCATGATAACTTCCAAAAATATGATTTTTACATCAAATTGAAGTTGAAAAAATTCTTATTTTAATGATACCAATATTTTTACCTACAAATTAAATTTCTATTTTTAAAGAATTTTTAAATAAATATTTTAACCATACTTTTCATCAATTTATTTACCATAAAATTAAATAAAAATTTAATCTAAATTTAATCTGCCCGAACATGTTTCGCGTGAATGGGAAAAATATTAGCTTTTATCAACTATTTGCCTCCACATTAATAAAAGCTCAAATTCAAATATAAGTTAACTGTTACTGAGAATTAAATCTTGGAAAGTGTAATTTTCAGCACGTGTGTGTATGAAATGAAATAAATATGAAATATGATGTTTTTTGAAATGTAAATGCGAGGAAACGTTTTCTATAAACATTTCCAATACCAGTATTACTAATTCAATGAAACAGTTTGATTTAAAGCAAATATGGTTAATAACTTTAAGATATCTACTATAATCGCAGCCCAGCAGCTAATTTGTAAACTTGTAGTATGTATATCTATATACAGGGTGATCAAGAAATAACAGAAGGTGTTCGGAGCAATGTAGCGTGCTATGCACTGGACGAAATATAACAAACTTTGGCCACTATACACATTAAAGTATGCGGTTTCAATTTATGAAGTAAAAAAAAAATAGTACCATAAAACTCCGATAGGATAAATCTGGCGCTGCGATCGAAAACTTTATTATGTAATTTGCATATATGGGTACTTTGTGACATGAAATAGATGATAAAAGGAAGAGTAGCGGGAATTTACGTCATTCTGAAAGAAATCGCCTGTCGATTGTTTTGGCACTAAGTGAAAGCGCCTTATCAGTCAAGCTCTTTTATCAGCGGAATGAAAATGCCAGTGCTGTTCTTCTTGGATACCGACGGTTAAAACAGTTACGTAGAGGATCGATGACCATAACTAACTTACGAAGAATGGTTGAAAGATTTGAAGCAACAGGAATTCTTAGTGTGCCACCAGATCGAAGACGTAAAGTTACCAAGCAGGAACAAGTTGAAGAAGTTGCAATAGCTGTTATGGATCAGGAGATAGCTAATAAGCAGGGTACCAGAAGGGCACATTCAATATCACGATAAACAAATATCCTGTTCTCGAAGATGCAGAAGATATTGCGTAAGATCCTGAAATTTTATCCGTATAATATAACACTCATTATTTGATGACACTGATCTGAATCTTGGCAATTTTTGGTTGTGAGGCGGTCCAGGTTCATTTGAAAGCCGTTGTGTATCAAGGACATGTTCCTGACATTCCTACTTTAAAAGATCAAATGACGTTACATGTCCGACGAATAAATGCAGATATGCTGCGAGCCACCGTCGAAAACCTTTTATACCGCATGCAACTTGCATGTACCTTGAGCCAAATTTGTAAGTTGCTATAATCAACGTTATTCATTGGTATTTGGTGTGTTGCTATTTACTGTTTCCATTGGCTGTTATGTAGTCTTTTTCCACACATTATGCTCTTGCAGCGCCAGGACTTCCCCTATCGACTTTTTTTGGAACTAAGTTTTTTTCTTGATAAATCAAAACCGCACATTTTAATGTGTATGGTGACCGAATTCTGTTATATTTAGTCCATCACATAACACGCTACAGGCTTCAAACACCTCCTATTATTTCTTGATCCCCCCGTATATCTGCTAACAAATGGTCTAAGTGAAATAAATAATTTTTTTTACGTAAACTGAGTCAATAAATGCTGATGAATTATGAATTTTAAATTTTTACATGTATCATCTGTCCTGTGAATCATATTTGACAAAGTATTCGTGAGACACTAATATCTTTTGAAAAAATTTGTACCCCAATCAACTAAATCAATCATTAAAGCTGACCGATTTATGAAAATTTAATATCACAGTTCTCTAAAAATGGAGATTTTAGATCATTTCATCGACCGTCTCAAAGAAGCCAATAATCTCCATGGGTTTCTCAAGAGTCATTGTCCTATATTATGAAAATACTGATTGTTATTGTAATATTCAAAACTTAATAAGCCAGTCAGATTTGATCGCAGAAGTTAGAAACGTTTATTGATTTATTTAGAAGTTGAAGTGTCAAGAATATTTTGCAGAATATGAATCTATAAGACCAAAGGGCTTCCCAAAATTTAAACTTCATAATTTTTAAGTATATTTATAAACCAGAAAAAATAAAATATTATTATTGGCAGCATTTATATATTTTTCAAAATAGAGCTAAAAACTAAATTTTGCAAAGAACCTATGAAAGTTTTTTTGAATAATTTTTCGAGATATTAAAAAAAAAAAAAAATGAAAATTATTCTGTAGTACACATAAGACTTCAACGCCAAACAACTCTAATTTCAGTTCTTTAATTTTTTTTAATAAAAGACATACTTGGATTCAGTAAAAAAGTCTTTATATTAATTGTAGTTTCATCATTTCCACTTTAATTTAAAATTGAATTTTACAAGCGCTAATATAAAATTAAAGAGAAATGCTTAGTATGATGATCAGAAAGGCATAAGTCCTACATAATAGTATAAGAGTATTATATGTCCCCTCAAATTAAAGCTTGAAATATTTTACTGAAAAACCTATTATGAGACCAAGTTATATAAAACATTAATTGAACCTTTTACCCAGTATTAATAGTGGCGAACCGGCTGGTCGCCAAAGGCGGCTAATATTTAATAATTAGAGTTAATAACAGCTTGGTGGTATTACCATATAGGAAATAAATGGGTATTGGGGGGATTGGCAAAATTGTTTTATTACATTTGTTCTCTAAAATGATATAGAAATCATCCTAAGAAAGCTCGAATGTACAAACCTTTATTATATTTCAGAAATATTTATTGTTTTAAATATTCAAACATTATTTTAAGTTTTAACCAACGTGATTTACAGCAACTGACTATATTATTTATATTATTTGTTGGTCAGAATATTGCAGAAAAATAATTTAAAATGATATTTAAAAAATATTAAAGGCTAATTACTTATGCAGTTAATCAAATAATATATAAGTTCGTTATTTTAAAGCAACTCAGTTATATGTATGAAATGCTTCTGGTCTGATGGTTCTTTCTAGCTTCTCAGTATGGTACATAGATTGTATATCACTTCCACTTTTATGATAAGACATAACTCTTACAAATGGGGATGTAGCTATAAGACTCTACCTTAGAGCAAAAGGGCTCGAGCTGCCACATTCAATTACTATTCTACTCGGATATTGCACTCATATGTTTAATTTTATATAAATCGCGCATAAAATAAGAAAATCAGATTATATCTTATTCATTTGGTCAATAAATTTTTTACAAACAAGGATTTCAATAAAATTTGATCTATATTTGTTCGATGTTTCATTTGATTGTAAAAATATTTATATATAACATCTAGAAGTAAACTTATTATCTATAACATTTTATATATAGCATCTGAGAATTAGCTATTATATATAGCTTAAAAACTAAAATATTTGGATGAGATTACTCAAAATGTATTAAATGAGGGAAATTAAGAATATAGTACTTTCCCATTTGTATTTAAACAAAATTATGTCAATTCATATAAAGTCTAATATTTTATATAGTGTAAAGTTTTGACTCCAATTACTGACTCTATTATAATTGAGTACCACAAAAAATTGGTCTTTCTAAATATTTATTTCAACTGATCATTTTTAAAAAGAAAACATATTCTAAGAATATTTAAGTCTTGACTTATTTGCAAAACACACAGTTAAAATTTGCGGAGGAGATTGCAGATTTGCAGAATTCAGTTAAAAAATTTAGCTTTCAAACTTTGCCAAAATTATTGCAGGAAATTATCTACGACGATCCCAAAAATTCGTCTGGGATTATCTTTTTCTTGTGAGTATAGTTAAAACTTCATAAATCTCAAAGAGAAAAATGCAACCTTCAAAGAGCATTAGTTGAATTACTTCTCTGGGGAGAATTCAAATCGAAGAATCATTGTAATTCTTACTCATGAAAATTGTGTTACCTATATTTGGCAATCTTCTCTGGTGAGAGGCAATGTCGCAAATAAAACGAATTTATTCCTTCCACGCCAGAACGCTGAATGAATATTTTAAAAATATATACATTTATTCCAGTGTAAACTTACTGAAAAAATACTCATCATTTGCTAGAACAAAAGTTCTTTTTCTCGGTTTTTTTCCTCCATTTGAACCTTGCTTTAATGCTCTTCAAAGGAAATCAAAACTGCTTCAACGACTTGAAAATATCTCTAGAAATGTTCTTCGAGTACATAAAGATTAATTATAGTCCGTTTGAGAAATTTCAAACAGGATGCCTTTTCGACTTTAAACTGGGCGTCGTTAGTTTCGTAAAATAGTTGATATACAATTTTTTTTTGTTATTACTTTTCGTTCTACTTTTGAATCGTAGATTTCATCACGATAGCGTAAATAATTTTTATGCTTTTATTAATGTAATTCAAATGATTTTACTGACTGGAAATGAAGATGCCATTCCTAGACTGTAGAAAATAGATAACAGTCCTTAACTTTAGATCAAATCAATTTAAACTGTGGTCTTTAAGGCCACCCATATATACCTGCTTCAATTTTTCTTCATCATCCACAAAGTATGCATAATTAATGAGAATAATTAAAGCTCTGTCTGCTGCACATGTCGCACTTGTCCTTAAGATCAGAGCAGGAGCAGATCTTTTAGCGCAGGGTTTAACCCTTCAACCGGCTGGAACGTAGAAAGTCGCTCCAACGTGTCTCTTGAATACCGGCTGGAACGTAGGAAGTTGCTTTCCGAAAACTGTTTTGAACCCGGCTGGAACGTAGGAAGTTGCTTTCCGCAAACTGCTATTAACCCGGCTCCAACGTAGAAAGTCGTCAATGCTTTCCCCCTTAAATGCAATAAACGGGGTGGGTCATCTGCTTGTTAAGGTCATTTTGTGGTTTTCGCTGACAGTTAGAATTTGGGTGGTCCCTCCAATTAGGGGAACGAACTCCCGAAAAGGGGAAATAACGCTTTTCGTAAGAATTCGCGATTGCAGGATCGATTGGTGATATGAGCTGTATACTTCATTTCTGATTTGGATATTTCATTATTTCGCCACAAATTTAATATCCAAATGAAAACTATTATACTTATTAAAGGTAGGGAATCCCTCATATTTACATGTCATAATCATGTATAACAGTTAATGATTGTGATTAGTTCGCAAAAAAGTACGTTTGAACTTTTAATAATACTTTTATTAAAATGCTGTAAAATATAAAAAAACAAATCCTTATATAAAATTTTTAAATTTATTTTCATCCCAATTATTAAGCGAGACAAATATTTATTTATAAATGTAATTTTAACTATTGTTTAAGCTTTGTATATAGATTTTGGCCAAGCATTTAATACGTAATGAAAGGCAAATTTGAAAATTTTTGGATCTAATTATTTATTTTTTACTGTTTAGAATGAGTTTTTAGTAAAAGCGTTTTTAATTTTTTTTATAGACGTTTTTATTTAAAGTATCTTGATAAATGTAGTTACTATTATTCTCTTATACTGCTTAATATTATTTTTTATTTCACTATTTAAATACAAGCGTTGTTCACTGGTTTTTGCAAATCATATTTGTCTTTCGTTTTTTTTGGGGGGGGGGAGAGGGCTCAGGTTATAAAAAAAACCGCTTTTTTTATAAATATAAAAAATATTTTTTTAGAAATTATATCTTTAAAATATATAATTATATTATAAATATATATTTAAAATCTCTATAAAAAAATCAAAGCACATTGAAATGGGAGGAAGAGTTGTGTCTTGTGACGGGCTGCGAAAAGCGTAAATGAAAAAAATTACTTGGTAATAATAAGGACTATTAAAAAAAGTTTGGCATATGAAAGAAAGAAAATATATTTAATAAATGGAAAACATTTATTTATATTCTTCAAAATTGGATGATGTGTATGATATTGCTTTGAAGAATAGAATTAATGAATGTATCTGTGCAATTATAGTTATTGCTTTGCAATAAAACAGCATTAACTATTTAATGAAATTAAATAAATGCATTAAAGGCTGATACGATTTCTAACTGTTTGAACGTATCACAAGGCTGTGGATTCAGAACTTTTTTTATCTATGGATCTCGGTTCCTTTCAATTGCTAGTATTCGGTAAGAAAATCCATGTGTTTCTCTATGTGAAAGTAGTTTTTCGGCTTGTTCGCATTGTTAAAAGAAGTTTTACGATCAAATCAAGCAGTAAAATGTCGGTAGGTTTAGTGCTTAAAGTTGCCCAAGTTACATTACAAAGAGAAGTGTTACATCTGGTGAACAACAGCCTATTCAAGGAAAATTAGTGTCTCAAAATGGGTTATATAGAACATGCGCCAGGCAGATTGTACAATAGAAGTACTTTTAATACGAATCTTGCATTGAAAGGGAGGATATTTTCCCTTGCTAGGCATTCAGCAAGACAAGAATTAATTCTTGAAAGAGGTTTTGAGTAGTTCTTTTAATCTTTACCATTCTTGAAATTTATGAGTCTTGGATTCAAAAGATTAATTCATCACTCCTGAAAGCGGTGTTCTTTTTATTAAGTTAACGTGGGTATTATGGCAATAATCTATGAAAAAAAGTTTTTAAGCTTTGCTCTTTAATCAGTTTTAGATTTTATGTCAAACAAAGTGTGTGCTCTACTATTTTTGATTTTCATATCCATTAAAGTTTTTTTTTCATAGAAGATTTAAAGACGTATTTCTTAATATATTCAATAATAAGTAATGACTAAAAAATAAAATAAAAAATTCGATTTCTCTGTTCACTAATACAATGCAAGTGGGTTTTCTTACTAAATTTGTTTATATTCTGGTTGAAATTCGGCTATTGATCAGATACTACTGAAGATTGTTTCCAATAGAAAAATTGCTTCCTTTAGGAAATTTATTTCTAATGCACTTCCTAAGGGCAAAGCCTAATAGCAATTTTCAAAAATGAGCTAAAAATGTTTCACCAATGCTTGATTCTGCACTTGAACTTTATCTAAAGTATAACAGAATTTTTAACAAAAGCATACCACTGAAAGATACTCAGCATTAAATAATTAGTTGGATCATATCTTGATATCAACAATGGAAAAAAATTAGGTTGAAATGATAGAAGCAACAATGAAGACAATTTAATTTCACTTCCATAATGAAATATATTGATGTAAAATATGCTTAAATTCGATAAATTAATATACAAATGTCAAATTAGTTAATTTACTTTTCTTCGAATTACCACGGAAAAATTTTAATTAAAATTTTTACTATGCTTTAAAAATTCATAATTTACGAAAATAGTAGCGTTTGAATTTTTAAAAAGCTATTTGTGAATATTATTTTTGCTTTGATAAAAAGTAGTTACAGATGATAAGAACATCATGAGACATTTAACATTATGAGAACATTTTAACATCATGAGACCACGATGAGTCATCTGTGACTAGACCACCAATAACTTGCTGCTTTATCACACCAACATGATTCTCCGACCTGTCTTTGCTAATTAATTCTATGATGTAACAATTCACGCTTATCTCTATTTTTCTTAAAAATATAAAATAACTTATATATATATATATTATTTCTGATTTAGCACAACCTTCTTAATATGTAATGTCATTGTTAAGCAAATTTTCTCGCATCCAATTTTTGTGACCGGAGGATAAGATCATTTAAATGAAGAATTTCTGCCCTTCTTGCACAAACTGGAAAAATAAGGAACTGGTAAAATAATAAAATAATTACAGATTCATTAATATCTATAATTTGTTTTATTTTAATGAGTGTGCCAAAATTTGTAGCAAGTATTTTTATTGTTGCAATGAAATAAAAACCTTAATTTTCACTCACTGGTTTTAAACGTTATTGAAGTTATGATTACTTACTCTAGATTGTTTTTCATTTATTTTATTGTGCATCTACCTTTTGAAATTCACATGCAGCGAAATACCTTATAAATATTGCCAGTGAAATTCGTTTGAATTGTTCAGAAATGAAGAGCATGGAAGCAAGAGTCTGAAAGGGTAATTCTTAACTGTTGGACACATGCAGCTAAGTCTCATTTTTCGTAAATTATCTACGAGATAATTTACGAATTTTCATAAAAAATCATAATGTTGTAACTTAATATAATGGGTACAGTTGAAATTTTGATTTCATTGATGGAGTTAGATGAAAGAAAGATTCTTCGCAATATTTAACGCCAGAGAAATGCTTGGATTTATGAAAATATTTCTGCACTGACTATAAGTCATTTTTACCAAGATTTGTGACAAAATTAGGAATGATATAAGAAATTGACATTCAAAATATTCACTTATTAAAAATATGAATGAAATGATGATTTTTATCAGATATAAGCCTCGTGAGTAAATGGATACACTATGTTTACCAAGATTTGTGACAAAATTAGGAATGATATAAGAAATTGACATTCAAAATATTCACTTATTAAAAATATGAATGAAATGATGATTTTTATCAGATATAAGCCTCGTGAGTAAATGGATACACTATGTTTTCTTATTTTAGCATTAAAATTAACTTTAAAAATTTATTATTTCAACTTATTTTTTAATTATTTCAAAATAAGATAATTAGTCAAAAATATTCAAGTTAATAATATTTTCATCAACATATTATCATTAAAATATTCACCTACTATATATTGACAAAAGATTGTTTTATTATTTTTCAAAACTTAAAAAAATGAAATGAAAAACAAAAATAAAAAAATAAACAAAAAATTTTTATAAATTTTTATTTATAATTTTCAATAACAGATTATAACAGATTTATATCCGAAATGAATGTAGTATTTTTAAATTAATAATAATTTTTTATAATTTATTTCAATCAGGGAGCTATAAATCATGCTATTTTCATTTCGAATACCAAATATGCGAGTAAAAGGCTTACAACTAAAAATTAGAAAAAACTTAAGTAAAATTCACTGAATGTCAGTAAAAAGAATGTATTATATTCGTAATGCAATTTGATGAATGATAATTCCTTTTAAATAATTTATTAAACAAATTTTTCTATTACTAATAAAAATTTATAAAATCATACTGCGGATTTTTTTTTAAATTTATTTTTGAACAAATTCTATTTTCTGCAAACATTGCAGATTAAAAGAGAAGTTCTTAGTTCTCAGAGCGAAAACCAACTTCTTAGTTGAAAAACCGCATGGCAATTGCCCTGCGTCGACAGATTTATTACTTGATTGATCAGTCAGTCCTATTCAAAATCCCCGGTGTTTAGGGGGTGGCGATGGTCGAGACGCGGGAAAGTTTACCCCCTGTTGTTAATGGTCAGGGGAAAGCAAAAACATACCAGGCCGGTTTAGGAACGTTCTGCCAATTTCTTTTCTAGTAAATTGTGTTCAACCTTTATTTTGACTGCGGCCGTTTTAAGAACATTCTTAAGCTGGACAGCCGACGCTCGATGGGTTAAGGATTCAATTCTTGAAGTGCCTCGAAGCACTGAATGAGGCCAGTGAGGTCAGTCTACTGATACTGAAATCCAAAGAGCAGGAAATTCATGAATCGTTGCAGAATTCTTTCACTGGCGAATTTTGCTTCAACAATATCTAAGGCTGGCCTTCCTTCTTTGGTCAGAAGCAATGGAGCAAATAAAACAAAACTATTGCTTCCATGCCAAAATACCGATTGAATGTTTTTAAGCATATACATTTCTTTTAGGATAAATGTTTAAAGAGACATTCATTTTACGTAAGTCCAAAATGTTATTTGTTTTAGCTTTGCTGCAAAACTCAGATGAGAAGTCAAAATTTCTTGACTGATGTGATTTTAGGTTTTGCGTGCGGTGACAAGATATCGACAGATTGCAGTTATTTGGATAGACTTGAAAGAGTAGCCTTTTCCGTCTTTAAATGGGGCATCGTTAGTTTCTTAAAAGAGCTGCAATAATAAAAGAGTTTTAAAAATACATTTTTTCATTTATTTTCATATATTATTTTTTTACTTCTAAAATGATGGTTTAATCGCAATAGTTTAAATAATTTTTGTTTTCATTAATATAATTTAAGTGATTTCACTAATTTTCTGGAAATAATGATGCTATTTCTAGACTGAGTAAATAGATTACAGTCCTTAATTTCAGATCAAATCAATTTAGTCAGTAGTCTTTAAGGACACAAAGATATACATGCTTCGATTTTTCTTCGTCATCCTCAACTCATGCATAATTAATGAGGATAATTAAAGCTCTGCCTGCTGCACATGTCGCACTAGTCTTTAAGATCAGAGCAGGTTCAGATCTTTAAACGCATGGTTTAAGGATTCAGTTCTTGAAGTGCCTCGAAGCATTGAATGAGGTCAGTGAGGTCGGTCTACTGATACTGAAATCCAAAGTGCAGGAAATTCATGAAATATTGAAAAGGAGATAAAGTACTGTTGAAGGAATTAAATTCTAGTTAAGAAAGAATGTTTGTCTAGGCAACTTTCCCTTTTGCATTGATAGGACGATGAGAAGGTCGTGTCGCGTGTAATGAGTGTTTAAATTTGAATGCAGAATTGATAGCTGTTGTACATTCATTCTTCATGAATTTTCTAAGTGAAAAGCTTTAATTAAAATAACATGTTAAATTTATTTTTAGTATTATCTTTGTAAATTTTAATCTCCAAAATATTGAAGATCAGTAATAGAAAGGTTTAACTATTGTCCATTCATTCTTCATGAATTTTCTAAGTGAAAAGGCTGTAATTGAAATAACGCGTTAAACTTATCTTTAGTATTATCTTTGTAAATTTTAATCTACAAAATATTGAAAATAAGTAATATAGATGTTTAGAAACTTTAATTTCCCAAAAAGTACACTAAATTATGTGAGCGATACTCTTCTGTGCAAAACTTATTTTTCTTTCCTTTAATTATGGATATGTGAAAAATTTCTCACTAATCTCCACTAAACAATGTGTTATTTCTTTTGTTTAGTACCCAATATATTTTTAAGCATTGATTCCTTCATAGATTTAATCCGAAATCTTGAAAACGTTGGTAGATATAAAAATTGTAACACTCTTGTGGATTTCACAATTATTAAAGCCTTAATTTAGAAACCTAATGTTTCTCTTATTATTTAATTACGTCTAAATGTTTGAGAGAAAAAAAAATTAGAAATTCCAAAATTAAAAGATAATGATTTTTTTTTTGCTATGTCCTCATAGGAATAAATTAAATTTCGTTTTTAATTGAGATAATTTAACACTTTTCTTCAAAAAGTTAAAAGCAAAATGGAATTTATAAAATAAAAATTTAATAATGTTCTAAATGTTTTAAATAGTATTCAAACTAATAATTCTTTTCTGAAACTACATAGAAATATTACATTTGACTATTTATCAGTAAAGTAATCACATATAAATCAGAAATAAAAACTGGATATTCATTAAAAATCAGGATCCTACTAAGCAATTCAGTTAAATCGCAATGAGAAAATAATACATTTGATGCAATCTTATATTATATCAAATAAAATCTTTCAATAATCTTGAATGACTTTTTAAGATTAAAATTTTTATTAGGTTTTAAAGTACCTTTATAAAAACTTATAAATGCATGTATTATAGTTTAGATATTCTTTTCTTAGGCAATTGGAAGTATTTTTCTCACTAAATTTAGAAATTAATTCATTTTTGAAGGCTTATAGGAAGCTATTTTATACCTTTTATTAAGTTAATACTTAAAATTTGGAAGTTTTCTTTATCTTTATCTAAATCTACATTGAGTAAATAAGATAGCCGAAATAGGATCATAAAAAAAGTTCGAATTATTGTAATTCTTTTTTGTAATAGGCATACTATATATTCTTCATTTTTTTATTATTTGTATTTATATGTTATGCAACAATCATCGCAATTTTAAATACATAAAAGAAATTTTGAAATTAAATCTGTTTAGAATAACGAAATGGCTCTATAAAAGATTGATAAAGTAATGTAAGAGGTTCTAAATGTGATAATCTTTTACATTTATTAAAAGGTCCTTGAATAACGGAACGTATTAGAAAACATTCTAAATACCGATAAAATAATTAAGTATCCCATTTAATGAATATCGAACTAATTTAGTAAAAATACGTATTATTTAATCATATTAAAGCCTTTCCTTTCAAATTAGAAAGATAACTCAAAGGTGTATTATGATACATGTACAGTATTCAGTAGTCATATGTGTCTCATAAGCAGAAATTATAATTATTTATTAATGCAATTAAGTGAAATTCATGATTTTTGATTTCAAAATTTAAACAAAGAAATGAAGTATCGAAAATTAATAACTTTATAATATCGATTCTTTTGAAATATATATGCTAAGTAGCTCGATTATATAACCAATAATACAGATTGATTCCAAACGTATCAAAAGTAAAGATAGCTTATAAAATTTATAAATCGCATTAAAGTCACCGTAATAAAATTTAACAAAATTTAACAATCTGCTGAAAATGAACGCAAATTATTTCAAAATTGTTATTACTCTGAAAACTATGATGTATTCTACTGTTTGGATCCATCCAAGTTTAGAATATCATTTCTACCACTGTGAGACTAAAAGCAGATGGTTGCATTTGACATTCCATTACAATGGACGACTTGGAAGACGATTGCACCGAAAGCTATGCCATTTTATCTATTCGAAAAGAATAAGAAGTAAATGAGGAAGTGGATTTTCTCGAGGGCTGTCGAAGTCTCTTGAGATTTCCCTTAAAAGACTGGATGGCTTTAGAACTGGGTACTTTAGCTTCCATGCATGTGTTCTAGTAGGACAAATTCTAATCCTATTTATTCTCACATCCCCTCCACAAATTCTAATAATTGTTTTGTCTAATGCATTGTTCGTTTTCCCACAACAAAGCAATTCACACTTAAAGATCATTTATGAATGAGGTTTTAAAATGTTATTATTTAGAAAATTTTCTATAAAATTTTGGCTAAGCTTATTTGGCTGAAGAGATGGGATGATTTTCTTACCTCTTAGATGTTACTTGTAAAAATGTTTTACAATGCGACCCCAAAAATATTGATCAAAAAATTGATTGGCTTCCATTATTGTCGGAATTAGTCCATTAAAAATATATGATAAAATTTGAAATGTATGCTTCAGCTAAACTCTGTGACCTTACAACAGTTTGCAAGTTTACATTTCCTTTAAAGTAATATTTTTATATACAATTATGTAATTCGCATTTGATAATAATTCTATGAAAACTGTTTTAAAAAAATCATTTAATATTCAGTCTAAGTGAAATTATATTAGATAATTACAAAGGTTTTTTTTCATCTTTTGAAAGAGAGTTTTTTTAAAAAGCAAATAAAAATAGAAAGAAAACTGTAATTGAATGCTATCATTTCAAAAGACAACGAGGGCTAAAATATCTGAAGCGATATACATTTAAGTTTAAGTTCATAGAATAATGGAGGAAACTATATTGAATTTTTTTCATGAAAGATACTCAGATAATATTTATGAATTTTATGTTATTGCTTAAGAGAACTAACTATATATTGACATGCGTCAGCAAACCTTTGAAGATGCGTCAGAAGACAATTGGCCTTGGAAGTCATTAATATAATTCCTAAATGTGACGTTAAATTGTATACTGATGGCAGCAAAATCGAAAATTTTGCAGGTAGTGACATCTATATTGTATCTCCTCAGTTTAGTTTTTCTCTATGCCAACGAAATCCAGATTTCTGTTCCGTTTTTAGAAGCGAACTTTTAGCAATCGATGAGGGAAGGGACTTAAGACTATTTTACACGAAAATAATTATAACAACCTTTGGATTCTTACTGATAGCTGCAGCTCAATGGAACACCTTAACAATTGGACCTATGTTGGAGATAAAACAAGTTTGTCTATTCTTCAGAAGTTGAAGCAGATTTCACTCCAACATGATATTCATTTCCAGTGGATACCATCTCATGTGAGTCTACTTGGTAACGAAATAGCGGATAGGCTTGCAAAGAAAGGAAGCCGTCTAGCGACTTCATCTTCTGCTGAGCTCACATACTTAGAACTGTTCTCTCAGACGAAATTCCTAAATAAGAAGAATTGGATGGTACCCCCTGCTCATGATTGGTATAGGGCCAATAAGCCGGGTCAGTCCTTAATTACTCCTTGTGATAGAAAAACGAACACTTGCTTGCCGCACCTTGCCATTGGCCACCTTAAATGTCTTTTCTTTTCTCAGGGTGAAAAATCTTACCCTCTTTGACCGAAATGCTGCCAACATCAGGCCTCTGCTGAACATATTCTAGACTGTTTAGGACTTCTTTGGGGATAAATTTACTCCTCTCCCTTAATCGTTTTCGCCTTTCTTCTTGTCAACGGATTTTTGGATTTGGTCTGACTAAGTCAGGCCATGGAGATTAGCAACAACAACAACAACATATATTGGCATTGTAGATGCAAATAGTTTTACTCATTGTTAAAAGATTCACAAGGCTATTAAGAATCAAGTTATGTCAAGTTATATTTATAATATTTGAAAAGCATTGAAATTTTAAATAAATACTACCTACATTACTAAAAAAACCACTGATTTTTCTCAAATATTAAATTCCTTTCATTATTGAAAAGATTTTTTTGAATTCTTATCTTTACAGAAATAAGCATATGCATGACTACCTTTTGAAATTTACTAGATTATTTTTAAATTCATTTGAATGAAATCTTGACTTTACTAAAGATTCAGAAATGAAAACTTCTTCTCATTTTAATCATTCATAAAATATTAATTCACATATTTACTTTGATTCTTTTAAGATGTATTAAGATACATCAAATAATGAAATGACTTAAAATATATTGCAAAATTATTGATTTGAATTCGCCTTTTCTTTTTAGATATTCACATCACATGGGAATGGAATTAGAAAATCATAACTTAAAGTAACTTGGTAAGATTCATTTTATTTTGCTATGATATCAATCTATTTTTAATGATATAAACAAACGATTTTTATATTTTTTCAATTAATAATAATTTTCAGGAAATATATGAATGGGTTTGAATTTTAAATGAATGTTATAAATTTTCAATCATTATTTAGAATAACGTAATGAAATTTCTCCTAATTTATAATAAATTTAAATGGGATGTAAATGCGATTGAGAAGAATGATTCAAAATAAATATTTTTTCCTAACTATTCGAGATTATTTTCATCAAATTTACCCAATAGAAAGTGTTTAAAAAATGGAAAGGGAACTATTTTATGCGAATCTAAACTTTTAAAATTTGGAAAACTTTCATTTACTTTCTTCTTTTATCATTATTTTTTGCTCATTCCAAGAGAGTGGAATTAGAAGACATTTTAATGATAACTTGTTGGGATAAATGATACATTGTTATATATCAATTCTAATTTTAATTATTTTAAATTTATCAACGAAATTCAGCATTTCATACATTTTATACATGCATTAATTTTCCTTAACAATAATTTACTGAAATTATATTAACGAATTTTCTATACATTAATTTTTTAAACATCACGTAGAATGTGCGTTGCATTTTCTTTTTATCTGAAATAAAGTTTTATATAATGTAAATATGACTATGAAAGGAAATTCCAAAGCATTAGTATTTATTACTTCTCGAATATATTACTATCATATTTTTTTTGTTATAAAATTTTTTTTAAAAAAAAGTGTGATCGTTTTAAATCACAATTATACGTTTTAAATTGTTTATGAAATCAAGCAAAACACAAAGTTTGTACAAGAAAAATAATAAATTTGAGCATGTTAAATTAGTTCATTTATTTAAAAAATTTTAGAAAGTTATAAAATGACAATATTCTTGATTTTGACCTATTATAAAATGACGAACTAAGCTATTGAAATTGATACTACATCTATATCATCTTTAACGATAAATAGAATCCTAATTTGAAATCTTAACTCAACAATAAAATAAAACTAAAGATGTTTTGCTGAGATATGTTAAAATTTTCTTAGAGTGATATATATAAATATAGATAGATAGATATAGAGAGAGCGACAGATAAATTGATATTCTTAAAGCAGAATGTGTTAAAGAAGGTAGTGGAAATTGCAATTATTGCTAAATTTAAAAATTAATTTTCTTCCAAAGGTTCATGATAAACTATTTTACAGATTTCGATTATAAGAATCATGTAGAATTTGAAAACATGTTTCATTAAAACTACATTAAATATCATATAAATACAAATATAAAAGTATATACATGTTGAATATGATATCATAAATATTTATTGGATGCAAAATACTTTAAATACATGTTGGAAGTGTCAAATTTTATTAGATTTAGCCATACTATAAACAATTTATTTTTATTGATTTATTTTTACAGTTACGCAAAATATTTTGAATTTAAATTTTAAATGCTTCAAATGAATGATAAAATCAGATCTTTAAAGAACATTAAATAGCATTTGAAACTAATGAAAAAATAATTAAACATATTTTTGATTTGATAAAGCTCTAAATTTTATGTAAAAACACTTAAGCAATGAAAATTAATAAAAATAGTTTTAAGTATGTAAACACTTTCTAAATCTAGTCGTGATAATAAATTTCTAGAAACATCACTATTTTGTATAAATGATGATTAAAAATAATTAAAGCAAATAAAGCTTTTTCCTTCAAATTCTAATAACGAACAAAGAGCTTTTCAATTTGCATGCAGTTATTTCTAAAACAATTATACAAAGACACAATCTTTAATTTTGTGTTACGATCAAATTATGAACAAAGAACTTGAGCTGGGTAATAAAAACCGTACACCTGCAATTTCTTTAATAATTTGAATCCACAATTTCACAATCAGATAAACTAAAGACATTTTAATCTACTTCATTGACTTGTTTGTCAGATGAAGCAAAGAAAATAGCCAATGCCTTCAGTCAGTTTAAGTATGCTAGATTTGTGCAGTTATAATAACATCATTACTTAAATTAAATTGTTATTTTCATATAGACTAAATGACTTTGAGCTGTTGTTAGATGAATTTATTGATTCTTTGTTCTTCAAATATTATTAAATCAATGCTGTTTCTATACACACTATCTAAAGGAATGAGATATGAAACAAGTCTGTTGTGAAGTCTTTTGCCAGAGGACATTCCATTGTATTTATGAATATAACGTATGAAAAATATACTGTCTGAACTTATCTTAAAGTCATTATAAAAACAAATCTTATATTATTTCCATTATTATATGAAAGCACAGCATTTCGGAAGCCAATAATTAGGAAGGTCCATAAGCATATTGGATCTTAAAATTGTTTGAGCTTTATATCTATCGCAATAAAAAATTTCCAATTGCTTGTATAGAAAAATTTGAGCAAATAATCACCAATTCAAACAAAATTCCAACAACATGCATTTTCAGGAAACTAAAATAAAAAGACATTTAATTCAAAGTTTAGATTAAAACAGAATCGTCAAAACTTTGACGATTTTGAGGGCATGTATGCGCATACATGCTAAGAGGGCATGTATGCGTATTCAATAAATTTCATATACTGTGAAAAATGAAGTAAAAAGGGAAACTCCTTCTTTATAATGGAAAAATATTTTCCATTATATTTTCCTAAATATGGATCGCCTTACCATAATTTATGAATGTCCCATAAACAACTCATTCTGAGCTTTCGATTCTTCAATGAAACTGATCACACTCGAGTGCTACTCTTCCGTTAATCCTCAGGGGACACATTCTTCAAGACCACGACACGACCCATGAGGACCTCCTTCCACTCTGCTGCCCTTCCTCACAGTTCCTTTCTTTGCTTTCTTAATTTTTTTCTCGGCTTCCCAAATTCTCAAACGTCCTTTGAGAATCAACCAGAATTGACGATAGAACCAAATATCACAATAAAAGTGACATTGTTTGAGTTATTTCTAGGGAGGATGGTAGTTAATAAAGGAAATAAGTCATGTCATAACAGCACATGAAAATATATTGTTTTAAATATTTAAAGGCCATGATGTTCTGTATGGTTGACAGGAATATAAAATTGTGTCAGGATGATTTTATGAAAGCAATGTTATCTTTAAGAAAGGTAAAAAAATGACATAATGAGTTTTATAGGTAACAAAAATATATAAATATGAAATGAAGGGAATGATAAATAATTTGGAATGAGAATTATTAAGTCTTTTCATGATGAAATAAATATGATTCTCGAAGTATTTCTATTAATAAAAATATAGCAGGGATATATTTCTTTAATCAAATTTAATATTTCCTTTTTGTAATACATGAAATAAAGTTTTAGCATGTAATACTCAAAATACATTTTTCAAAACAAAAAAAAATGCTAGATTCAGTAAAATGTATTGATATATGCTATTCTTGGATTGAATGAAATTGTGTTAAATCCGTTCTTAATTGCTCTAAAATGCGTGTAATTATAATAATACAAATGATTATAATTGCTGTTTCAGTTAAATAGTTGCTGTCAAAGCTGGTAAAGGAATTTATAGATCATCTCTAATAACTAACTCTAATAACATCTCTAATAATATCTAATAATAGCTATCTAATAACTATCCGAATCTCAGGCGGATAGTTATTTGTATTGTAAAGTGGGTACTGATTATATGTACTCAATATTTTGTTCTATTCAATACATGATATTTAAAGTAATAATTTTGAAACTTCTCTATTTTTTTGCTGCACAGTAAATTGCAAATTAGAATAAACTTACTTAAGAGTTGTTATTGGTGCAATCTTTGCCAACCAGGGACTACAGATAATTGATTTCTACATAAGCAAGCAGTAACAAGGTGATATTTGTCTACCCCACTATGACTCGCCTATTTGAAAGTTTGTATGATCTTGAAAGACGTTGAGGGCAGAAGCATTGTTTATTTATTGAAAATGTTTACATCATCGCTAGAATATGAGCGGCAATCAACGGTATTTATTACAATTATTTTCACCAAAATTAAATAATTAATAAGCAAGTGCTATGAAATTAAGCTGTACAAAATGAGACTTATAAACATGCTTAAACATAAAAAAATCGCGACTCTCCAAAGGTGTAATGTATAGTGTTCTGTACAACAATATCAAACAAAAACTAGTCAATATTTAAAATACAATCAATTAACTAAAATACAAAGTGAAGTAGCTGATAGAAAGGAAATGAATAGTTAATGATAAAAAGAATTATGATTACTCAAATTAGTGATTAAAAATTAATGATTACTCAAATTAATGATTAAAAAAATTAAGAATTACCCAAATTAATGATTAAAAAATTAAGAATTACTCAAATTAATGATTAAAAATTATTGATTACACCATTCTCTCAAAATAAATTTCAACAGAAAAAAAATGGAAGTATATTTAAAATCTTTTTATATTTATCCTAACTCTATTCGGTATTTATGAAATTAAAGTGATTTTATAATTTGGTTGAAATATCATGCCACTATGAGACTGCAGAATATTAGCCAAGGCCTTTAATCATCAGGTTACACTATCTATTCGAAATCGGATTCATGTGCTTCAAACTTTCTTAATTATTCATAATTATGATGATAATAGTAAATGATGATATTTAATATTATATCTGTTAAACATATCACCGGCCTTTAAAAATGTGAAGTGGAGGAGATCTTTAAGCGTAGAGATTAAGGAGTGAATTCTTTGAGAATTTTGTAGCCTTGAATGAGGTGAGCGATTTTTGCTCTTACAAAAATCCAAAATGCAGGACGTTCCTGAAATATTGAAATGGAGATAAAGTAATTTTCAAAGAATTAAGCTGTATTTTAAAAAGTGTATTTGATTTAACAGTTTTTCACTTTCCGATGATACAATGTTATGGGAGCATGTGATAATTGATTTAGTTTGCATGCAGAGTGGGATGCTGTAGAGGAGTGGAGTTCATTGCTATGCATGAAACTTGTAAATAAATTGATTTTTATTAAAATTACTAGCCGCCTTTGGCGACCAGCCGGTTCGCCAATCTTATTGTTCGTTAAAATTTTAATAATTAAATATTTTACGCAATTCCAATTTTAATAGATTCTTCAGCAAAATATTTTAAAACTTCAAATTTTGATAGTCATATAATTCACTCATAATATTATAAAGGCCTTCAGTCATAACGTGATATGTATCTCTCTAATTTTCTGTTACCCCTCGTAGAATTTATGCTTTAAATTAAAGTGTAAATGATTAATTTGCAATTAATATAATAATATTTTTTCCTGAAACAAAACATTTTTTTTAATAATATGATTACTGATAATAGAGTCACGAGCGTTTAAACTTTATGGGCACTAAAGAATATCTTTCTTAATTTATGTAATATCTCAAAAATTTGTCAACAAAATTTTCTCAGATTCATCATGAACAGATCGATTAATGAACAATGTTTCATTTTAAGGGCCTTAAACACTAAGAAAATAAAATGAATCGTTTAAAATAATCGGTTTAAAACAGGTTTAAAAAAACTACTTAAAAAACGATGTACTTAAAACTATATGCATATGCAAAAAATATATATAACTAACATAAATACAATTTAATTACAAAAGCATGCAACTAACCTAAAAATAATTTAAATCATTGAAAACAGGTTAAAAAAAACTACTTAAAAAACGCTGTACTTAAAACTATAAGCATATACAAAAAATATATAACTAACATAAATACAATTTACTTACAAAAGCATGCAACTAACCTAAAAATAATTTAAATCATCCGTTGAAAGAGGTTGTCATGACAACAATCAGAACAATGCGCATGCGTGAATTTTCTTCGCCAGTTAGGTAACGAAATGCGTGAATTTTTCTACGCCAGTTGGGGTAACGCTATGCAGATTATACATTTTTAATTTCCTTTATTCTGTGTTATTTTAATTCAAAAGTACTTCAGAATGAATCTGAAACATGGATTAATTAACAATGTTTAATTTTAAATGCATAAAACATTAAGAAAATAAACAGAATCGTTTAAAATAATCCGCTGAAAAATAAATGTCAAATGACCTGGCCTGTAGAGCGCCAACACACACACACACGCACACGCACGCACGCACACACACACACACACACACACACACACACACACACACACGCACACACACACACACACACACATTCAGCTTTATTATAAGTATAGATATAAATAATTTTTAGCTAAAATTGTCAGTAAAATATTTAAAATCTAAAATATAGATATTTAGAAATTTTCTTTATCTATATTTTTTTTCAATTATTTGAAGTGAATAATATCCTTTTATGCAAAAAATTAGTTTCCTGTCTGGAATTCAATGGGCATGAAAAAATTAATATTAATATAATGATTCCTTTATTTTGAAGAATATGTTACTTTGTTAATATAGTTATTTATGGTATTATGTTTATAATAATTTAGTTTTTTTATTGCTTTAATTTAGTAAAAAGTGTTCGCAGAATATTTATTATTTTTGAAAACCCATCAAAACGAAATATTCCTAATATGATAAAAACAATGGTACACCTAGGGACAATGCTTTAGGAACAATCGTAACCTCCTAAAATTTAAATTGTTATTTCCATTGTATTTTCCTGATATGAATAAATTAAAATTTCATTTTTATTCTGGTGTTATTCTGGTTAATTTATTATTTGTCTTTCAAAATGTTAAAAAAATGTTAAAAGTTACATGGAATTATTTAGACAAAATTTTCTAAGGCCGGAAATAGTTTTCAGTCTTTAAACAAATAATTCTTTTATGAAACAATACATAAATATCACATTTGTTTAATTACTAAAGTTGGCAAAATATAATCTGAAAAAAATTATTACAGAGTAATAAACTTCAGAAAAATTAGTTAAGTTTTGTTAAAAAGAATACAATACAATTTAGACTTAATGAATAAATGACACGAAGTAATTTGTAATATTTATAAACCAGTCTGAACTCAATTTTAATCCTTCTTGTGCAGTGGGAAATATAGTTTACCAATTTGAAAGTCAATTCTCTTTAAAAAGTTTATGCTAAGGTATTAATGCAATTTTAATTACAATTTCTAATTTCTAAGAAACGCAGAATGTATAAAAATTATTTGTTTGCCCTTTGGGCAGATAATGTGGTTTCAATAATAAAATTAATTATTCATTATCATTATTTTGATATAATAATTTGCCCAGAAGATTGACGTAAGTTCTAGGTAAACGTTTAGGTTAAAAGAAATTAAATATTTTTTTATTTTATTTCACATTATCATAAGGTATCATGATATTTAATATATTTTTATTTAATGAGATTGATCACAATCATATCAATGAAATATGCATAATTCATTTATTTTATTAACTCTTTCATGGAGATACTTTTAAGAATAATTTTTCTAAGAATTCGTTTCTTAATTAGACAATAATCTTTCAATGATTAAAGAAAAAGAAAGCATTTTAATATTTGTTAAAATTAAATATTAGCATTATTTACAATTTTTTTAATTGTATTAAAAGCATCGATTACAAAATACACTAAACTGCAAACACTATTTCCATTAAGATTTCACAAGCTAAAAGGAAAAAAGAAAAAAAGAAAGAAAAGCTTTTGAAAATTAAAAATTGCTAAAAATATGTATAGTAAAATGTAAATTAATAAATAATAAATAAAGTAAATGTAAATAAAAGTATAAAAATATGTAAATAAAATATACATCGGGAAAGACCACTTATAAATATTCAAGATTGATTTATAAATATTCAAGAAGATTGTGATATCTAAAGCAATTTTAAAATATTTGAATGATTAAAAATTATTAAATCTGAATGAATAATAACACAATATTAAATAATATTAAATAATAATATTAAATAATATTAAAATGGATAATAATATTAAAATGGAAAACTTTAATAATTATTTCTAAAATATTATTTTTAAAAGTTTATGATGCTTGCAAAATAATAAATCTGCAAAGGCGTCTTAAATATTCCAAAACTAATAAAACATAGTATAAAATAAAACGTTTAAAAATCGGTTTTATCAAGGCTGTGTTATAAGTAAGCACAATAGATGAAATATCATATCATAAAATACAAGTAAGATGTAAAAAGTACCTTTTAATTTATTTTTACCATAAAAATTCACAATTAATTATTTAATATTCTATGAAAGAATTTCCAAATTTCACTTTTCAGTGTTAAAAAAAAGTTAAAATGTTAGGTTTAATTAACAATATGAATAACATTTTACAAATTGTTATAATATTCTATTTAAAAAAGAATGAATAAAACATGCAAGAAATATTTTTTATAATGAATAAGTAAAAAGAAATTAATTATATATAATTAATTGAATTGTTAAAAAAAGGATACAAACATTCAATCTTTCGTGTATTTTAATGAATAAAAAGTTTCCATCTTTCGTATTTTTTGCTGCATTAATGTTTATTCCTTGAAATTATGTGAAATGTTTATAATTCAATAATAATGAATGCTAAATAAGTAGCGACTGAAAATTTAACATGATGTTTATATTTTAATGTAACAAAAAAGTATGTATGGATCCAAAAGTTTAGCAACAGTAAAAACATTACAAAACAATCATAATTTTAAAATACAGAATCTTTTATGTTTTAAACCTACAAGAGCACCTCATTATTTATTTCAATAATAGTGATCAATACAAAATACAATTTCCAATAAATATAGCTTCCTTACTTCAGCAGTTGTGCTCAAGCTATTTTGATGAAGATCTTCACGTAATTTAATATCCAGTTGAAAATATAACTAAATCGTACACAATTATTGCAATCTTTTGTGTATTTTAACGAAAAAAAGCTTCGATTTTTCGTAATTTTTGATGCATTAATGCTTATTCCTTGAAATTATGTGAACATTATGTGAAATGTGGATAATTCAACAATAATGAATGTTAAGTAAGTAGTGACTGAAAATTTAACATGATGTTTATATTTTAATGCAATAAAAAAGTGTATCTGGATTCAAAAGTTTAGCAACAAAAAAATAGAATACAAAAAGATCATAATTTTAAAATACGAAATCACTTACGAAAGCCCTCCGTTATATATTTCAATAATAGTGATCAATACAAAATACAATTGCTTATAAATATAGTTTCCTTAATTCAGCAGTTGCGTTAAAGCTATTGTGATGAAAATATTCCGTGATGTGAGATTGTGATGAAGATGATGTGAATATTCAGTTGAAAATATAATTAAATCGTACCACAATTATTGCAATTTTTCGTGTATTTTAATGTGTAAAAAGATCTCATCTTTCGTAATTTTTGCCGCATTAATATTTATTCCCTGAAATTATGTGAACATTATGTGAAATGCGGATAATCCAACGATCATGTATGTTAAGTAAGTAGTGACTGAAAATTCAACATGATGTTTATATTTTAATGCAACAAAAAAAGTGTATCTGAGTACAAAAAGTTTAGCAAAAAAAAAAAAGAATATATAACAATCATAATTTTAAAATACGGAATATTTTATGTTTTATACCTATGAAAGCAGCCTGTTATATAATTCAATAATAGTGATTAATACAAAATACAACTGATAATAAAACAGCTCTCTTAATTCAACAGCGCTCAAACCATTGTGATGAAGATCCTCACATAGTTTAATGAGTTGAGAAGATAACTGAATCCTCCGACAGTTATTTTTGAACTAAATAGTATGAAATATTCCATTGTCTAGATTCATCCAAGTTTAGAAGATACCCCCAAAAATCTTCTCACCAAACGAGAATTACATGAGGTTAAGAGAAAACAGATACATCTGATACTTCTATTATAATTGACAGTTTCAGTAACACAGTTACTGATTAATACAAAATACAACTGACAATAAACATAGCTTTCTTAATCCAGTAGCTGTACTCAAGTTATTGTGATGACAATCTTCACATAGTTTAGTATTCAGTTGGAAATATAATTTAATCGCATCTTAATTATTTTTTGGGCATAATAGTATGAAATATTCCACTCTCTAGATCCATTAATACTATGAAATATTCCACTGTCTAGATCTCTCCATCTTCAGAAGATTCGCCCGAAAATATTTCTCACCACCAATCAAGAATTACATGAGGCTAAGAGAAAACAGACATTTTTGTTATATTCGACAGTTTCAATAACAATGATTAATACAAAATACAACTGACAATAAACATAGATTTCTTAATCCAGTAGTTGTGTTCAAGCCACTGTGATGACAATCTTCACATAATTTAATATTCAATGGAAAAGGTAACCGAATCTTCACACAATTATTTCTCGCCGACACAGTATGAAATATTCCCCTGTCTAGATTCATCCAAGTTTAGAAGATTCTCCCGAAATTCTTCCTCACCACCGAACGTGAACAGAGCAAATGAACACATCTGTCATTTCTATTACAATGGACAGTTTAGAGGAAGATTGTTCCTTGTGCTGTCACTCTATTTATTTGAGAAGAATAACGAAACAAGTGAATACAGAGTTCGGGTTTCTGACGAAATTAGAATTCCCTTAAAACATTTGTTGGTTTTCAAAATAGATGCTTCTGCTAAAATGCGCGTGGTCATATAGCATATATATGATGACGATTAAACATAGTTATTTGAAGTACAAATTCTTCACAAATATTTAAGCTACTAATTAAAAAAAAATTGTAACGAAATATTTTTGAAAATTATATTGTAGCATACGTCATTACATTAATTCTCTTAAAGAATAAATAATGCAAAAAGTATTCTTTTTTATTTATTCCACATTAAAAACTAAAATTATAGAACATAAAATATAAATATTTATGAGTGTGGTTTACTATCAAAAAATGTTAAGCTCTAATATACCAGACATAATAATTTACAACAAGTAGATAGTCGAAGCTTTAAATACTATTTAAAGTAAAATTTATTGTTACTTTTCTTCAGATCAGCAATCAAACCATTTCTGGTTGAGATATAATTGGGTAATCATGTCCGAATCCGTTAATAAATCTTTCGTCTCGTAATCGTCATACATTCTGACCAAAATCCTTTTGGCAACTAAAAGCCTCGCCATCATCACGAACCCCTCGAAGCAGGTGTGATTTATACGAAACAGGCACTTGGAATTTTAGATATCTTCGCATTCCTTCCGAATACATGACATCATATGACAGTCTCGGACAAATTGTCCAAAATGAAATGGGCATCGTAAAATAAAATACATCTTTAAGAGATAGCTGCATTTTGGTTCGGATAGCGAAAGTTTCCCATGTGTTTCCATATCAGATATCAACGTTGAATAATTATTTATTTCTTGAGAGCTGAGACAGTAAACGCTATATTCCGTCTCGAATTTATCCATTTTGAGGTATTCGTGCAAAGGTGGAACTTATACATCATATGATAAAAAATACTAAAGAAAAAATAAAAATTCAAAAATTGGCGTATGGAAACATATTGCTTGGCTTTGTGTGCGTTTAAAAAATTCTTCTGATGAAAAAGGCTTAGTAAATTGATTGCAAACTAAGAATTTTGTTACAAGTAATTATTTATGTCACTTCAGATTTCTTTTACAATTAGACACAGTGAAATTTTTTATTTTAATTATTTTCAACAAAGTAGAAAACATATTTTAAAATTAAATCATCACTATTCCATTTTTGGAAATACTATATATTCAAAGATTTTTTTCCTACAAAGTGTAATCAATTAAACGTAAGAAAAGGTTTATATCAATTGAAAGAGTATTGATGAAAGGCAATCATTATTTATATATATTAATACTAATGTATCTTTCATCTCCCTCTCTCTCACTTCCTCTTTCTCTAGACACCCCCCACACACACACACAGAGAGAGAGAGAGAGAGAGAGAGAGAGAAGATAAGCGTTTATTTTGTTTGTCCTTTGTCAAAAACTATAGATTTCATAAGATCAACACACATGCTCTTCAAGGTAAGAAGATCATTATTTTCCTATCAAAGTTCAAAAATTAATTAAAATATTATATAATTAAAAATTAAATAAGTATTTCGAAATATTTTAAAATAAAAATAAATCATTTTTAATGACACAAATTACATACAGCGTAATTTTTCACTAATGTTATTATTTTTTAAAAAAATTAATTTGATGCATTTTTTAAAAATTGAATTTTAAGATGAATTAAAAATTTTATCAAATCATTCAATTGCATGATTTTTCAATGTTAAAATTCAATAATATATGCTTTTTTACATTAATTTAGAATTAGAGTTTCCACTTTCTCTTACATCTCGTAGAAAATAAAATTTTTCAAGTATATGGGCAAGGATTGTTAGTGAACTGTTTTCATTAAGTTCATATTTTTTAGTCTTATTTTAATATATATATATATATATATATATATACAAACAACTGCCAACTGCCAAGCGCAGTCCATAATTTTTTTAATTACATGTTTCAAAATTATACATTTCTTAAAATATTGTTTGTTTTTAAAGAGCAAATTTACAACTTTGTATGAGTGTAATGAAGTTAGTTTTCCAGACACTTATCTTTGAAAATGTCGTGTATCTTTTTAAAAGGAATATTTCATTTCCGCCTTATTATGATTTTACCTCAGTGCCTGGAGATATTAACGGATTTTCTCTTTTACTGCTATTTACTTAAAACAAAATCTTTATTTTGGAAAATTGTGTTTGGTAAGTTTGTGTAACCTCAGAATTTTTCTTTATCATTTTTGTCTTATGTATGAATAAGATATTTAAATACATTTCATTATCAATCGAGCTCAATAAATATATTATTTTTTTAAAATATGAATAAAAGTTCATATCAGAAGGTCAAAATTTGTTAATTATAATTTTGATACGAATAGATTTATACTGTTAAAATTTGGTTACAGGGTGCAGTTTTTTTTATGATAGTCAGTTTAGTTATGAAAACCAGTGTGAAAAATAAATATTACTATTTGGAACTTTAGAATTGGTTCTTATTTTCATATATATATATATATACGGTCCCACATGAAATTTTGAATTCAAATCTTTAAGAATACTTTGATTCCTTTTCATGATAACTTTTTTTTATGATTGTTTGATTAAATATGCCAAAATAAAATTTAATTTTTTCTTTTACATAGATTGCACATTTCGACTGAATTTTTAAAAACTTTTTTAAAAAGTTTTAATGGGCATTAATTTAACTTGCATTCTATATTTGCAGATATTTCAAATGAATTTTTTTCATGCTACTGAATATTAGGAGCTGATAGGTTTGCAATCTGTACTGTATTATTATCCAATTTACGATTTGTTATTTGTTTGTGTGTTGTTAATTTCTACAGTGGATATGATTGTCATAGCTTCGTTTATGTTTTTCTTTGTGTTTTTGTAATTTTCTTGGAATAAATACCACTATTGAGTTTATAGGACTTTTCTAAGTACCCACAATGGATGACGTATTCTTAAGATATGGATGATGAGCTTGTATAACAGATTTTAATCTTTAAATAATCTTGAAATAAATAATAGTTATTTTCTACTAAAGATAGGGATACGAAACTTTTACAAAAAAAAGCACAACAGTCAAAAATTCTGTTAAAAATCCATTATCTACTGCATAAGTAAAAATAAAGACAGAATACACAGTAAAAATATTTTACGATTATAATTTTTTCAGTATATTATATGTCCAAGACAACTGTGTGTGTGTGTTTATTTGGATAATAGAAGAATTTGAACTTTTTCTCTACTGATTATGTATATATACTTATTATTTTATCTATATATTTTAGTTCTCTATGTTCTACGGTACTATTATTTTTGGTTAGTTATTCGATATTTCCGGTGCAATATATTTTAATGATATATACTTATGCAGTCACGGATGGTATGACTATTTTGTTTGTTTATCTCTTAAATGTTTCAATTTTGCATCATATTATTTTTTGTATTTATTGTTTGCTATATGATATATTTACTACAATGTACTATATGTACTACATGTACTATTTACTACATGTACTATTTACTACATGTACTATATATCTTTAGGCGAGGGCACCTGCAAATAGCCGATTCAATAGACTCGATCTAATAGCTATCATATTCTGTACGGCACATCTTGCGTCACAGGTTACATCATGTTGCGTCACATGTTACATCACGATTGTTTTGCATCAACATTGGCCGGCAAGAGTTCTAACACGTTGAGTAGCTAAACGCGTGCCACTCACGTTCATGTACATTTTTATAAGGGTTTATTTAAGTTAAGTAAGAATTTGCCCCTGTATTATATGTCGTTTCCATATAATTATATGTAAAGTATTAATTCGGGTTGTTGATTTTCTCTATAAAATTTTTAACATTCTTATTTCAATTAATGTATATTTATATAATGTATTTCAATTAATGTATATGTATATAATGTATTTCAATTAATGTATATGTATATAATGTATTTCAATTAATGTATTTAACATTCTTATTTCAATTTTTAACATTCTTATTTCAAATATTGCTTATTCTGCCTTTTTATATGAAAAAATAACACCTCAATTCTTTTGAAGTAAACTCTTATGAAAATACTAAAATTTATTTTTAAGCTATATAAAGCAGATCTGAGAATCTATGGAGTAGGCAGTTAAGAAGGTAGGAGGGCAGGATCCAAAAAGAGGTTTTTCATTTTTTGGAGGAGTATAAAAATTGAAAGCCTAAGTTTCGCCTGCCGAATATAAAAACTGCCCCTCAAAGACGTCCGCTGAAGTTTGGGGAGAAGAGAGAAAACCATTTTATATCTTCCATTGGAGGGATAAAACCGGAAGTTTCTGAGTGGTTAGAAGTGGGATGGAGTGGTCAGCAACTGCTTTATAGTACCACCTCAAGAGTTTACATCGATTTTCCCATCTTTCTGAAGTGTAAACGCTGTAATAGATCTCAATAAATGGCATACAGATTAAGGAACGAAATGGGAAATTAAATATCTGGGGATTCAAAAACCATAAAAGGATACAATACTGTAAAATTCTTAAAATACTTTGATATTTTTATTTTGGAATAGAAATAATTATCATCAAAGTCTGGCATTAATTATCAAATTTTAATAATCCTCAGAAAAACACATTAATTAAATATTTAAAAGACTAAAATTTATTTATTAAATAATAAATATATATTATTTAATATTATAATATTTGTTATTAATATAAAAATTTTGTATTAATCCAGCTGTAAAAGGAAAATTTTTATAGTATAGTGTTATTTGCATATAATTATTGATTAATAGATAATGAATGAGATAGACAGACATTTACATTAGATTTGCGTAGAAAACAGAAGTATTCATTAAGAATTTTGAAATATAATTTGATAATATATCACTATTCCCATATTTTGTTTCAAGATGATTTTAGATCCGACGAATCTACACAAAATGTATGATCATCGTATGTGAGCCATATGTATTGAATAGTTTCTCAATTTTGTATCCATGAGAGGAAAATATGCGTCAAAATATCAACACTGAAATAATATTCTCGATTTTTTAAAGAAAACAGCTTTCCAATAAGTTCTTGGTGAGAGGTGTCAACGAAAATGTTATTGGACATAGTCTGCATTTACTGCTATGTTTTGCTTAGTTATCATTGATAATTTTTAGAAAATTAATTAAATAACCTGATAAATAACAATTAAAGAAGATATCCTTTGTCAATGCATGTTAAAATATTTTGCATTTTTCAGCAGTTAATATTCGAAACGTCATTAATTATGTATTTTCGCAAATATTGTAAATGTTTCTAACAATATATAGTAAGAAATAATATTGTTCCTAATGTGGAATAGCAATAAGTCTATCATATTCTCTTTAAGCAAGAAGCTCCAAATAAATCTGAAGAAACAATGAAAGCTTATAAGTAATTTCAACCCACAATATGCAAAAAAACTGACATCAATTGAAATTACAATTTTCTTATCAACTTGTTACTCGCATGAGGAATTCAATTTCTCTTATTATATAATCTATTATAGGAATATTATCATATATATTAGCTAGCTTATTCATCGAATAGTAAGGGTAGTTTTTTTCAACTAACTATTATGATATTCACAGAAAATATGACACATTTTTATTATAGCTTTAAGATTAAACCAAAATAAAACTCTACAAATATTCAGGAAAAAAAATAGAAATATTTTTCATAAATAAATATAATATGTGCATGATTAAGACATATCGCATCCTTCTATTTAGAATATTCATATTCATGCTTTTCTATTTATTCTATTCCTATTCATCTACATCTATTTTTGGGGAGTAATATCCATACAGTGAACAAACCAGCATCCCCATTAACAAACCAGTCCTGCACAGCTCACGCTGTGTGAACAGAAGTACAATCAGACATAAACAAAAATGGAACAACTCCAAATGTTTCACAAGAATTAAAAGTCATATTCAAGCCAGATCACAAAAACCCGTATCAATAAAAACTTTAGTAACCTGCTTTCAAAAGAATGACATGCCCTTCCAAAAGAAAACCTTTCAAAGACCATTATATATTCTTATTCATCTAATGATATCCGCCACAAATCTCATATAACTAATCAACCCTTTCGAACTCTAAAGTATAATAATTAGATTGTCTACCGGGATAACCTGGTTGGTAGGGAGTTGGATTCGCGTCCCTTGGGTTGTGAGTTGGATCGAAGATCTCCGTGTGTGTGGTGGCTGGCGCGAGTATAAATCTGTTGTAGTCACAAAGTCTTCCATGTCGAGAGTAATACCACTGAGGGGTACTGGATTAGGGGTGATCGTTCTCTGATTTAGGTCTAAGTTACGATCTGTGGTTTTGTGAGTGAAATGCATGAATGAAGTCCGCCCCGTAAAAAGGGTTGTGACGCGCGTGTAGCTAAGTCATACTCTTGGCCCTAGATGGCGCTACTGTGAAAATAAGAGTCAACCCTTGGCTTAATCCACAAATGACTTCTTAAAGTCAGTGTGCTTGTCTAAGATAAATGCCATTATAAACAACAACAATTATATTGTAATTATTATTATGTAAATTATATTAAATGCAATGTTAGATATCTAATGTTTGAATACATAATAAAGGATAACTAAAGACTTTTTGCTATTATTTACTGGGTGAAAGTTACTGCAAATTTTGTTAGGTACTTCAATTATAATTATAAATGGGTATTTACCACATTCCTAACTTCGAATAAAATTCAGTTCGAAATTCAATTGTTCGTAAAAGAAAGTTGTTTTGTAATTTAACTTCCCTCCAAGGGGAAATGAAAAGTGGATATTCTTCTGAATATTAATAGCATTCGACTGGATGTTTTTATGTAAATTTGCCTATATACATATGTCGTTGGAAGTAAGAAAATATAGATGCTCTAAATTTGCTGCAAGTTCTGTTAAAACTTAATTATTAAAGATATACTTCTACTTTCTGAAATATATATATATATATATATATATATATATATATATATAATCCATTGTAAATTTTAATATAATAATTTAATAATAGTTTTTTATATATTCTTTAAATTTCATATTATTTTGTTGAAAATTCTGTATTTTATAAGCTTAAAACTTGTAGAAAGTTTTGGGATCTTTAAAAAAACATAATACTTGCATACTGCATTGATAGAAATCGATAGAAATACCAGAAACAATGAATACCCAATGTAATTAAACTAACTGGTGACATTTTCAAAATAATATCTACTCTCTATGGAATAACGAGAGTCAAAATATTTCTCTTCTGCATCATTTTCTTATTCTTTTTCTAAATACCCTTTTACCGAATTTTCACTGTACATTTTGAATTAAAATACATATTGTTCGTGTTGAAGTTAAAAAAACCCAATTTGTCTAGTCTTTCTGAGAATACTTGAACATATGCATCAATCCCAAATCGCTCGGATGCTTTGAGTCAAATAATGTATCTTAAACGTATGCTTTCAATGATGATTTCAACAAAGAGAATGGAATTATTTTCCTTTGCATTATGTCTTCCTATATAAGAATTTTCTTTACTTTCTTTTGATCATAGGAGTTTTCTCTTTGTTATTAATTGCAAATAAAACTTACCTCATATGTGATGTAATAGGCAGAACAAACGAAAATTACTTGATGTATTACTTGGGGTGGAGACATATTACATTTAAGAAACGTATCAAATCTCCATAGTTTATGTTAAGTTATACGAAATATACGAGATAAGGATTCTAATGAAACAGCCTCACAAATTGCTATTCATATACCATCTAAATTAGCATAAGGGATTTCAGAAACAAACTGTTCATAGGAAAAATTGCATTTTAGATAATATGTTAAGTTGGAGATAAGTGCAATACATATAAAGTGATGGCGGTGCTATGAAATGCTAACTACTGACCAATATCATCCTTCGCATGCTATCTAACCACTGCGAAGAACACTTGTATGGTGACGAAATTCAATCAACTAATAAAAAATATGTATTTCAAATAACAATAAATTAAATTGGACAAATATTAGATTAAAAAGTATAAAATGCATTCGACACTGCATATAACCATACTAACAGGCATAATTCCAAACGGAAGGGGATTGAGCACATAGATGGCATATTATCTTGAAGTACTACGATATTTCTTCGCCATTGGCCAATAGATGAATCAGCAATAGGGCAAACTAAACATGGAATAAAACAAAGGTGGCATTAGTGCCACAAGATCAATGTAAATATTCGGATATTGTTAATAAATGTTGTAGTTAATGAAATAATAAATAAAGTAATAATGAATGTAATAATGTAATAATGAAGTAATAATGAAATAATAAATAATGTTGTAGGAAAAGAAATATTCTAGAAAGTAATCTTTGATGAGCTTTTCTAATGGTTAGTTAATTATTTTGTTTAAAGCGGGCTTTCAGTTATATTTTTAGCAACAATGTGACTTTTTACCTCAGTAAAATTCGGTATCATATATTAACCAGTTTGATTTCATTCAATTATACATTCAGAAAAATTTTAAATTCAAATTTCCTCGATTGCTAGAGAAATGATTGAGAAGATTTACAGTAATATATTTCCTTTATGCTGATTTTACAATAGAAGATTTTTCAGTATTTTTATCTCATCAGTTTATTAATTAAAATATTGATATTTTAATTTAAGCTTTCGAAACTATGCAAAAAATCGGAACAAAAAAAATCTAACAAAGGACAACTTAAATTAAATATTTATAGAAATATTTTTAAAATTTTTAGAAGTTTCTCCCAGAAAGGGAAAATGCGAATTGGGTAGTTGTTGTTTTCTCTAATGAAATGTTTGTTGGAACAAATTATGGCTTATTCGTTACTTTCATTAGAAACATTTTACAAAGGCAACAAATGTTTTAAGGAAATTCTCAACAGGTTTCAGCCGTATTTTGCAATATGCATGCCTTTCATTCATTTCTTATTCTCCACAAAATGACAAAATGTCATAGCGTATGGAGCAATCGTTCTCCACGTCTTCCACTTTAATGGAAATGTTAGATGCTGCCACGTCCTCTCAGAGTTCACAACAAATTTAAAAAATATAATTTTCACTGTATATTCGGAAGTTGGAATGATTCAGAAAATATTGAAGACATGTATGCAGAGTTTTTGCTTGTAAAATTTTTTTCATGAAAATTTATGCTTATTCTAATTTTTACTTTCTCACACAAGAAATATAGAGATTATGTCAAAGAATTCAAACTCCAGATCTTGTCGAATCTCCATGTTGCAGACCTCTCTTTGTTCGAAAAAAATATTTTTGACATTGCATTTTTCTGTCTATGAATCCAACCCATTTTACTCAAAACACTTTCAGTAAAGTGTGTAACATTTTGTTTAAGCTTTCAGATCAGAATTTGTAGGTTTCTGTACAATTTTTAATGATATCTTTAGTGGAACCCTATTTGTCAGACTGTTTGAGTATCAAATGACATTGATAACAGCAAATTTCAAACATCTAAATATGAACAAAAATCATGCGCAAGTTAAGAATCTAAAATGTAGATTCTTATTAAATTTTGAACTACATCTTATAAAAGGTTGATCGTCCGATGCTCTGTAATTTCATATGTAAATAAACGCAACGATTTATGTCACTGAAATCTGTAAGGGATCTTATGATTTCAACTTCTCATATTGATGTCAAATTTTGGTTTGAAAAGACAAAAATGAAATCTAAAATATATATCGGCACAGGATATGTATTTTATATGCCTGTATGTGCAGATATGTTTTTATTTTGCTAAAATATATATCGGCTCATGATATGTATTTTGGCAAAAAATGCTACATTCCTGCCAAAAATCTATATTTCGTAAATGTTGTTCGCTAAAAATTAATATTTCGTAAATGTTGTTCGCTAAAAATCTATATTTCGTAACCATTTTTCACGAATTCGATGGGAGACCTTCACAGATTTACCTGTGGTAACAATTATATAATAATATACAATTGCAGGGATACAACCTTTATTGGTATGTACGGGAGATAACTTCAGGAAGACCACTACCGCTGGCTTCAGTAAAATTAAATGATGTAAATCCCCTTTTTTTGAATATAGATTTTTTCCCCAAGTAATTTCTTAAAGATAATCCGTCATAAAAAACAATTTAAGTTAGAATTATTATACTATCTATGTATTGGAAAATGTTGTATAAGCTATTTATCTCAATTTCTGATAATCAAATAACATATTCTATCTATTAACAAGACATTAAGTAAATGAGATGAATATTCATTGAATAATTGATAAAAAAATATCAATTAACAAAATAAAATTATGCTATTGCGTATTTAAGGAATTTATAATAAATATTTTGCAAAGTAAAATCTAAATTACGGTGTAACAAAATAAAAATAACTAACTTCTAAAAATTTATTTGGAAATCACTATCCCTTTCGTTTATAAAAAATGGTCACAAAAGCATAATAAAATGCTCTAAACGAAACAGATGTTATTTCTAGAATACGAACTATTGAAACATATAATTCTGAATAAAAAAATGTTCAATCAGAAAATGAAGACTCTAAACTAAAAAATTTAAGTATTTTCGAAGGACAATAAAGAATATAAAGCTGAAAACCTATAAAAGAATTTATAACTTGAAAAGAATGATGATTAGAAAGAAATGATTATATCAGTCACCTATAGAATTATATTAAATTTGCCAATTAATTTTTCTAAGTAAAAGTGTATTAAAAATGAAGTAAAATCTATTACTGGTTTACGAATCTTTGGCATTTCTATAGGTGACAAGTTTTATATTTTTCTTTTAAAAATACAATGGCATCTAAAATCTGTTGTTCTCCAAATCCTAAACATCAAACGGAAACTTCAGAAATATTTCGTAAGAACCACAATCGTGACTTTAAAACAAAATAAGGAATACATTCAGTCTTAAATACTTTATTTTTTTATTTAAAAGAATAAATTTTATGTTGCGAGTGTTTAAAAGAAAAAAGTTAAAAAAAAAACCCCTTGATTTTTTTTTTTAATGTTAACTGAAAATAGGAATATAATTTCTTTTCTGTCTGTAAATAGAAAACAATTAACTAGGTCAACGAATTAACTTCAGTGATTTTAATAAATTATCTTTAGTGACATAGGTGATATCATGGAAATAATAAAGCAGCTTTGTATATTTGGATGAATTTCATTTTTTTTGTCATACTTTTGGAATTGTAGTTTTTAAGAAAATATTTCATTATTTTGGATACTCATTCTTCTACAAAGGCTATGAATTTATTACAAAAATGTAGCTATTTTATAGTTTATAGATATATTATTATCTTTACTCATAGCACAAAACATATGCTAATGAGGTATGATGCATTGAATTCCGATTTGATCTAGTAATAAACGTATTTGTTACTGATTTTCAAAAGTTATCACAGCACATCAGATCATGAAAAGGAAATAATTTAAGCGAACTGACAATTCGTTATTCATCTCTTATGAGAAAAACAAAAATGTATGTAAGGAGGAAATAATTTAAATGAGTTGATAATTTGTCATTCACTGTTTCTGAGAAAAACAAGGATATATGTCGAAATTCTAAATGGATTTGCGATTCAAATTCTTTGTCATTAAACATCAATTCAATAATAATGTTCGTTATTTAACCATAATTTATGAAGTATTCATGTCTATCGATTGTATATCAAATTTATTAAAAGATAACTCACGCTTTCATTAAAAAATATTATATCAAATATATTTGATACAATATTCACTAAAAATATTACGTCAAATATTTTAAAAAATAAATCACTCTATTCATTAATTCACACTTTTCATCAAACTTGCAGTGAAATATTAAACTTATCGCAAAACTTAATAATATGAAAAGGAGATACTTTTTGTTAATTAATATAAATTGATTAATTTACTGGTACTTTGAAATAGCATGTTAGCTAATTCTAGGTTTCGATGTTAATGAAAGGCTCAAAGTATTTTATAAAGAAACTCTTTATAGAATTCTCTGGAGAAAAAATTATTTCATTCTGTTTAAGTCTGTGACTAATGAAAGCTAATCTTTTAAAACTTCAGAATTGTATTATATTTTTAAATTATTTTGAAAGCTTCTTTTTTCGATTAGTTTTGTTAATATTTGCTTAGTTTTATATTTTAAGAGATTACCGATCAAAGAAAATGAAAGAAAAATTATAATAAAAATAAGAGACAGGTATCGTTATCTTCTTTAATTTTTCCTGCTTTTTGATTTTTTTATTTCTGTTCACAGAATTCAACATTCTAATGTTTGGGCTAAAGTGGGCTCAATAACTACAAAATGAAAAGAGCTAAGTAACTAAAATTTGGTACACATAGTTAGCATTTAAAATATAGATAAGTATCAAATTTTGAAATAAATTCGTCTTACAATTGATCATATGTCGATCTGTACTTTTTCATGCATGTTAAGCGCAATAACTCATATATGCAATGATTTGAATCTATGAAATTCGGTATGATTTTTTGTGACAAAAACTGCAGTCTTCGGTCAAATTTGGGTGTCAGTCTGTTGTGAAATGAGCCCAAAATGCATATTCTTGAGATAGATTCAATTAAAATATTAGAGTAACTCCAAAGATCTATATTTCGTAACAATCTTTAAGCAGTATCATTTATGGAATTCGTGAGCTTAGGAAGGTCTCGAATTTACACAGTTAACATCATTTTAGACGGCTAATCTGGTAAAAAAAATTTGTTTTCAGCAAATAATATTCAGTTTTGTCCTGGCCTGCTACTAAAAACTTTGCTCAGAAAATATGGTTCGAAATTGTTCTTAGTATATACAGAGAAGGCAGAAATTTGAATCTGTACCTGAGCTTGGGGAAGTTTTAAAGGATGCACGGTAAAAAAATTTCCAAATAAACCTAAGCTTTACATGATTCGACACCAAGATGAATTTTAGAAGTAATTAAATCAGAGATAGAGGAATTCCTTATTAATAAGGCATTTATTTGCACTATTTAGAATTGTGCTTTTACTTTTCCCACAGAGTATGATGTAATTAAATACTAATATTTATAGTAATTGACTTTGATTGTTTTCGTAGAAGTTTCAGATACAATTATCTGTTGGTAAATAGGCCTTTAGCAAATTGTTCATTAAATTGTTTCGAAAAAAATTCAGCGTTTTTCATACTTATCTAAAAAATCTTGCGTTCTACTACTTTTTACGTAGTGTATACATTACATAACATAACACCATTCTGTGCCCCGGTGCCTATAACACTAATTTATCTAACCAGTTGGATGAGCGCAAAACTAAAGGAAGAAAAGAAAAAGAAAGAAAAAAATATGTTAAAAGAAATAAAGAGACGACAAACCATCCAGGGATCTCCAGATAGAATATCATCGGTGTCAAATCTTACACGACTGCATTCAATTTTTGGCGAAGTAATAACTAAATGGAGGGTACAAGAGTACTTAAAAAAAATGGTGACTATGGGTTTAACTTACAGAGAAATGATATTACTTACTGAAAAGGAAAAAATTGATAAATTACATTGTGAACATCTGTATGACATGTATAAGCATATAAACAAACATTGTAGAGTTAGAAATCTGTAGTATCGTCTGGGTTCTGTGTTTTGATTTCCTTTGTGAGAACTGCACTTTTGAATGAATAATTTCGGCTTATTTTGACATTTTTTTTTCAGAAATAAATGTAAATAAATAAGTGAATAAATAATTAAATGATTAAGAATCTTATCTTTTATTCTTAGTCAAGTTGTTGAAGAAAATTAGTCTTTTCAAGAAACTTTAAAATCCACATAAATTTTAATCATTAAATTAGTTAATAGCATTGCTCCATTCATTAGTTAAAATGTTTTATTGGAAAATTTGTTTTTAAAAATATTTAATCTTGAAATTATAAATTCTTAGATTCAATAACTTTAATTTAAGCACATTAAATTTTGACATTGTATTTTTATATATAAATTTAATTTTTAGAAGTGGGAACTAAAGGAAAATAATTTTATTTAGAAAGTAGAAGTTTAATCAAGGCTCTGTTTAAAAATACCTCTGTTAATATATATATATATATATATATATATAATTTCATTGAAAAAAAAACTTGAATTTCCTTACTAGTCGTCAAGTTATGAATGCCAGTTTGCTGCACAAAAAAATACCGAAAAATTCAATTAACATTAGTTACAGATTAGTTACTCTTCTTTTCTAAGTTCATTGGAAAAACTTTCGGTTAGTTTTACATTCTAATTTCATATATTCTTCTATCATCTTTGAGCTTTCAGGAATACGAAACTACAAAATTTACCAGGAACTGAATAGAAGATCCTCCGTCTGCAATCGCGTTTACTGGAAATTTATGCATGCAAATCCAAGGTGTCTACCAGTACCGTCACGTGCGTCATCATATCAACTTAATTTCGAATCTGCATTTCTATTCTTGGAATAAAGTTTAGGCATCTACGTGAGAAATTCTAAAAATAGCTTTGTAATCTCATTTTCGAACGGCGTTTGAATGCATGGGATGAGGAATAGTTTCCAAGTGATTCGAAGTCTAGACAAAACATGATAATTTTTTAAAGAAGGAGTGTTATACACAGTATGCACAGAAAGCTCATTTACAAACTTCACAAATATTCTAGATGTACAGAAACAAGAGATTTTTGTAATGAAACAATATATAGAATACGTAAAACAGAAACTTTCACAGGGCGACGTGAATTAAATAAAAGATAAGTATACATCAGATAGAATGTAAAATGTGGATTTTATTCAAGAGAAAACTACAAGTATAACAGCACGACAATCCAATTACATGAATATAAGCATTGCAGTTCATACAATTCGTCACAGCTATGGAAATGGTTTGTAAAATTCAGTATCAACAACAACAGCAACAGAAAGAAACAACTTTGGTGTGTTTTAGTTTTTGACTGAATTACTATTTAAAGCAATACCCGATTATTATAATCCGACAGCAACTTTTGACGATCAGTTCTGCATTATTTAATTTAATCTCATATACATACCTTCATGCCCACAGTTCTGTCAACAAATTATTTTTAAGCATCAAATTGTCACAGATATGAGAACCTTTTTTTAAATACTTTTTATATGTTCTATTCACTATATGCATGAAACTTTTAAAAGGAAACTAGTTCCTTGACAACATAGCACTATTTGCATAATAATTTATTGTAGTTTGCTGAGTATTTTACAATGTAGTTTGTGGACTCCTTCATCCATTTTTAGCAGAAATATTTAGATTTAAATGCATGCCCATTATGCCAGACATTAAGGGTCAATACTTGTTTTGTGAATTTATAGTGCAGCTATGCTGCAAGATGAATCTTTTAAAAAAATCTTTCAAACCTTGTTCTTTCTTCAGAAATAAATTTTGTGTTTGTAAAATGCCATTTATGATATTCATTATTTTTTTTTTTGAATGTCGTCGTTTCTTAGATTGTTTAAACTCACGTGATTGTTACTGATTTATCAAATATTTTGAAACAGCGATATTTCATATTTGTAGGAAGGTTTCAAACTAACATAACATATCTGAAATGCAAAGAGAATGTGTGACTGAAAAGAGACAAACTGTTTCAAGAAGTTTGAAGAAAAATGTTACAGTATACAGTGTACCCTTTGTAATGATAATTTGATTTTTTTCTGCCAATTGAATAAAATTTTCACATTGTACGATTGTTTTTATTTAGCTTTCGTAGAATATTATCTAGCTTTATTGAATAAAGCTTTATTAAACTTTATTGAATATTAAATAAAAAAAGTATATAAATATTCTACGCAGTTATGATTATAACTTCGTAGAATATTCATCTACTTTTTTATCGATTAGTTTCTCAGAATATTCACTAAATTTGAGGAAAAATCTAAAAGTTGCAAATTACATATATAAATTATAAAAATTAAAATTAAAAAAAAATTCTAAATTTTTCTTTTTGTAGAACAGATTTTTGAAAAAATATAATAAAGTTAAAAATAAATACCAGTAATGAAAGCAACAGAGATTATCAAAATTTATAATTGTCAACCTTTTATCTTCTCTAGATGTTATGCAATTGCAGATGTTGTGGCCTTATGTGCAATATACTGGACATTATAATGTCCAATATACTGGTTGTGACAGTTTTAATTGTTCATATAAAAATTTTATTTATAAGATACTCTAAATACTAGTATTCAAAAACAAAATAAAAGAATTTTTATTTAAGTTTTATTGAAGGAGCAAATGTTAAAAGTGTTGAGTTAATTTTGTTCAAAAACGCATTTAAAAATTTAACACAGTTTAAATATATGTAAAAATAAATGGAAATTTAATTTAAATATGTAGTAAATTGAGTTTTTGAGCATTACATAAAGATTTAAAATACCAAGTCGATTACAATCATTTAAGGATCCGAATTTTCTTGTGTTTTAAGTCACTATATATTTAAACATAAAGCAAATAACCAGAATTATGAGAAACTACATCATTTACAAAAAAATTTGAAATAGAACTCAGTACATTTTGTATAAATTAAATACCAACTTTTTGAATATGCTTTAGATATATAAGCCTTCTCCCTAAAAGCAATACACTGAGAGAATTTTGTAGCTTTTCTTATGGCAGAACTTCTACTCCTTTTAACTATGTAATACTCTAACAACACCACTAAAATCGTGTTTTAGACCATAAAAAACACTTTTCGGAGAATCTTTAGGGATGACAGTAAAGAAAGTTAAGAGTTGGGAATTTCGAAATGTAATACAGAAGGGATTTTTTTCCCTTTTGGAGGGGTATAAAAGTAGAAAGCACAGAGTGTGCTTATGGAATATAAAAACCGTCAGTCAAAAATGCCTACAGAGGTTAAGAAAAACAAAATTATAAAAAGTGGCATAAAAATGGACTTTTCTGAAAAGTGGAAAGTGGAATAGAGTAAGCAGCAGCAACAGGAATGGCCATGGTCAAACATTTTTGCAAAAAACTTGTATTTGATTTTTAAATTTATTATTTTTTTTAGAAAGACTTGAAATAGAAAAAGATGGATTATTTAAAAATTTTTTTTGAAAGAGATTGATTATTTTTAGTTCTTAATAGATGAAATGACAAATATATTTTTGTAATGATTTGTATCAATTATTATTTTAAATTCTGTTACTGATTGGTTAGAAAATATTAAATTTGAAGTCTGTTTGGAATCAATATGTGATCTGATGCCTAAGAATTTAAACAAAATTTTCATCTAATCCCTAGTAATTAATGCATCATCTAATGAATAGAAATTAAAGCAAAATTTTCTTTTAACACCTAGAAATATAAACAAAATTTTCATCTAATGCCTAAGAATTTAATCAAAAATTCGTCTAATGCCCAGGAATTAAAAAAAAGTTTCATCTAATGCCTGATAATCTAAATAAAATTCCATCTAATGCCTAGGAATTTAATGATCTAATGTCTGATATTTAAATAAAATTTTCACCTGACGCTTAAAATTTAAAACATGATCTAATAAAAAGGAATTAAAACATAATTTTTATCTAATGCCTAGAAATGTAAACAAAATTTTCATCTAATGCCTATGCATTTAAACAAAAATGCGTAGGAATTAAAAAAAAAAAAAAACGAATGTTTCAGAGTGAGTCAAATGGATTCAAATTATAATTTCAGTGAATCAAAAGGACTTATTGAAGATTTCATTGAATGTTGAAAATACAATATTTTCGTATTTATAGCATTTTTTTATATTTTTCGCATTTATTATATGTTTCGCATAATAGTTACACTGTAGTGATAAACACGTAGTTTCATTTGTCAAAGTGTTTTAAATGACAAGAAGATTTACATTTTATATTATTTGAGTGAGTAAATATATTTCTCAAAAAGACGCACAAATAAATTTTTATACAGTTTCCCAGTTCTAGCATTCGCATAGAGTAAAATATTTTTGACAATGCAACATTTTATACAAAAAACAGTTTTTTACAACTAAAACTCATCGGGTAACGAAATGGGGAAAATGACTATTTTACGAATTTCACAGCTAAATCCATGGCCTGTAGTGAAGAGATCCTTTGCAAATTAAATATATGCACTGCTGTGCACCTTTTCAAATTAAACCTAAAATAATTTGTATATAATACCATTTTATGCTAAATCACTATAAATAGTTAATTTTAGTTTTATAAATAGCTAATTTAGTTAGTTAATTAGTTATGAAACAATGTATCTTTTTTACGCATGTTTTTACAGCGATAACAATTTTTTATTAACTATGATAGATAAAATAGGAAACGACATACAGTTTTAAAACTCGTATTTTTCTTCAAAAATTCATTTATTGTCTCAAACAGCAAAACATATGTAATTATTTCCGTTCTTTAAATGAGTTTTTTTTTTCATCTCATCCTATAAGCATGTCTCTTATAAAATTGTTGCTTAAAAATTAAAATTAGAGCGGATCTCACAATAAGAGTGGATCTCTTGTATATTTAAACTACATACAATTATATTTTCTAGACTATCATGATTCATTTTTACAACTTATTTAACCAGTTGAACACATTCGAAACATTCGAATACATTGAAACTGTCAAATAGTATCCGAATCTTACAAGGCATCAGAGCATTTGCATTTAATGGAATTAAAATACCTGTAGAAAATAGATTGCAAACGGCAGTTTACATGTAACAGTCACGAAATATCACAAATTCTTGAGGAATGCGATGATAGTCTGAATATAATGTGAACTTTCGTTATAAATCATATCTCGAATGCTTCTAACAAATATATTACAACGAATTCGTTACCAACCAAAGGAATTTTAATCAAAATACATGATAATTGTAAGTCGAATTATCAGTGAATTACAAATGATTCCTCTCAAATATTTCGAAAAGCAAGTCCACATATTTTGATGAAAAATTAGCAAGAATTTGATATTACTAACAGTTTGCAATTCGTATAAACAGCTTATTTCTTTTAGGCATCACACAACATTATCGTGAAAGTGCGTTAGTAATGTATAAATACATTAATTTACGTTTTCAATAAATTCATATTTTGCAGCAAATTTAATCTAACAACATAACTGTGTAAGTGGTATTTAGAATATGTACTATTATTCAAGCAGAATAAACGTATAAATTTATATAGATTTTTAACTACGTTTAAGACATACAAAAATAAAGATTAATACAAAAAGTAATAAAATAAGTTTTTAATTTTTTTAATTAATTTGCTTTCATTATTTTCAGGAAATCCATTTAGTAATGTATCTGATCAGACTTTTGAAGTTATTTAAATTTTGGAAGTAAATAACAAATATTGAAAATTCTGGGGGTAAAGGTATATTAGAATATTTGTAACAATTATAATCTGTTGTATAAGTAATATGAATTAATAAACTTTCGCATTACAAAGTCATGTTACATAAATGATGTTAAATAAAAATAGTAATATGTACATATGAATTATATAAATGAAATAAATATGTTAAGAAGAAGGAATAATAAATAATAATCAGTGTTATTTACATTTCATGCATTATCTTTATCTGAAATATTATTAAAATATATATGTGATCTTAATTTTCTCTTTCCAAAATAGTCCCAATTAGTTTTTCAAACAGCATTAAATTTGAATTTTTTAAAATCGATTATTCTGTTAACGATTGGGCAAAGAAAACACTAAAGGAAAACTGTATAAAATTGAGAGTAATTGGCGTAATTTCAATAGTGATTTTTTTTTTGATTTTTTTGAAAAACAGGCTCTTTCCTCTAGTGATTTATTTTATGTTTTGTTTTTTCTTCTTTTTTTTTAATTTGCAAATATGTACTAGACATTATGATAATCAAACAAAGAATATATATATTATTAAAAATAATAATACGTAAATTCCATACGTTGGATGTACTGTAGATGTCTAACGGTACATTAACGGTTAACAACGTTTTATTACACACACAAAGAGAGAGAAATAAAAATAATGAATATCATTCGAACATTCTGAAATATTGTTTGTTTGTTTGTTTCTTATGGCACTTGCCACTGACAAGCCCGCTGTTACGAAGACAGCGATTTAAGCCTGAGGGGGACGTCTCTTATTTTTTATAGCAGCGCCAACTAGGGCCAAGAGTACGACTTTGCTACTCACACATCACTCATTTGCTTGCACAACAACTCTTTACAGGAGGGCACATTCACAGATCTCACAACAGAAGAACAACCATGCCCAAACCGGGACTCGAACCCGGGACGCCCAGATCACGGGGAAGACGCGCTACCCCTATGCCAGGACGCCGGCATTCTGAAATATAATCATAATAAGTTATTCTAAATAATCGAAATCTCATGATTTCCGGAAAATATTTACCCTTTTTTGAGTATTTCTTTTATTTACGATATCATATAAATTAAACTCTGTATTATTATTAGATTATGTAATATGGGGTATTTTTAATGAGACGTTTTCCAATTGTTATACCGATCGAAATTTCACATAAATATCTTTCTTTGTATATCTTTTAACCTTTGTCAGATTCTGAGATAAGAAATACCAAATATCTTCTTAAGATATTTTTTAGCTTTCAAATCTTGAAACCATCAGTTAAAGAAACAAATATTTTGGTCAAATGTAAAAAAAAGTCACACACCACTAAATTTTAAGTATTTAGAAAGACGAAAAATATTTATTAAGTCCCTCTAGAAACGACCAACAAATGCGAACTGCATAGTTCTAGTGTTTCATTAAAGAAACATGGGCCTACAACATGTCCCGAAAGAATACATGCATTTAGAGAAGCATCCAATTCCAAACCCATCAAATGTTTTAAGGGGAAGTCTCAAAAGATTCTGACAACACTCCAGTAAATCCTTCTCCTCGTTCTTTTTTTACTTTTCTAGAAAGATAGAGCTTTATAGATTACATAGCAATCGTCTTCAAAGTCATCCATTTTAATGGAAGTATCTGATGCAGTCATCTCATTTTAACCTCACAGCTCTCGCTTAACTTTCTAAATGATTTTAAAACCAGGTTTCTAAATTTGGGAGGATCCAGACGGAGTAATTTATCTTGAAGGAACGCCTCGAAACAATTCGAGGATGATTCAGATAAATTTTTTGCATGTTTTTGAATTTAAAAAGTATTAGAACATTTTCTTAAAATAGTTTATTGATTTAAAAATTTAGCGAAATTAGATTTTGAAACATATACAATTACATAGTTTGATAATATTTTGTTTTTTTATTTGAAATATACATGGTTATCAAATTTTTCCACACAAAAAATTGTATGGTGTAAAGTTTATATTTTCCCTATCTTTCTGAATTCTTCCTTAATCATTTTACTTTATTCACTTAACATGCTTAATTTTTTGAAAGAATTCTAAAATTTCGATCCGTTCTTCTTTTGTGTATTCAATCAAATTTAATGTCGAGTTCTGGATATCATTTGTAGGTGCACGGTAAAAAAGGCCAATATGCTGTGTTGAAGTTCTTGACAGTATATTCTGTGAATATTTTAGAGAGCATGGATGATGAAAATACAACGCAGTATATGCAATAAACTCACAAAAATGTGGACAAAAGCCGCTAAGTGAAAAGCAATATAATGCAAAAGACTAGAAAGGTCGCTCTGAGATCAATACTCCTAAAAGAAATTTTTTTCTGACTAATGTGTTCTTTATCTTTTAACGGCCCCCAAAAGTGCCTGAGACTCTAAAGAAGGATCTCAGATCTTGACATCTGAAAGATATACTGCATCATTTCTTCAAGTTTCCAGAACGCTTTTTTGAAACTAAATAGCGTACCTATATTTATACAGCACATTTTTTTCGTTCTACATATTTATGCAATTCTTGTTCTGTTAACAAGTCAATGCAGAATCTGAATATTTCTGCTTCGAATAATTTAAAAATGGTGAGTAAATCGGGCTAATGTTGTTTTAATATTATGAATCTTTAATATTGCGGTGCCTCCTTGCGCACTTAGTCTCAATGCAAGGAAGATAGATTTACAGACACGTTTAAAAGATCCTGGATGGAAGTCAATAGCCGCGATCTTGGGTTACAAAATTGAAGAAAAATGATTCTAGAAAATATTTTTATGGCGATATCTCTAATTGTAACTGAGATCAACAGTTGATTTTAGAGCAGCCCATATCCTGTTTGGAAAATAAAGGATCAAGCTGTCTCAAGAATCTTTGTTCTCATTTTGGGAATGTTGATCAATGTCTGAAATTCTTAATTATGCATTCTGAGTATTATTGTTTTCGAATCATCCACTTTTTCTTTGTTTTTGTTGAGATTAATAAAATTGATGTTCTTTTGGTATATTTTGGCTTTGTTCCTTATGGTGATGTAATAAAGAATCCTCTTCCATAATCCATTATATTGAACAACCAAGTGATTTTCGTAAAAGTATACTATATAGATTAATTTTTCTTAAATTTCTAACAAAATAATAATAATTATATTAATACTAATTTAAAACAAAAATGCTAAAGGATCCATATTTGAAGGAGAAAAATGAAAATTAAATCTAATAATGTTTTATTCAAATTAGTTATTGAGGATTAACATTATTTTCCAAATAAATAAATGTGAATAACTAATAATAATAATCAATATGCTTAGTACATGGTTTCTTCTTAAACTACCTTCAGATTTTTGTATGTTTCAAAAATATTATTACGTCTTATGACTATTAATATTGTTAATCTCATTAAAAGAAATAGTTTAATATAATTTGAAAATCAAATTTTATTGAAAATATTATTTTTTTTCTATTTTATTTATGTTTCTTAATTTACGAACGTTTTTAACTACGGTTTAAAGCTTGTTTCTGCATTTTTTTGAGAAAGAATGTTGATTTTTATTTATTTTTTTAATATATATGATTTAGTATTATCATATGATCTAAAACGCTATGTTCTCAAAATTTAAATTTTTAAAATTATTCTTAAGGAAAACGCGCAATTCAAAATACACTTCAAAATTTTTGTTCAAATTTAATGCAATAATTTCTCTGCCTTTTTTGCAGCTATTAAACTACAGATTTCATTTCATTTTGTTCATTTACATTTGCCCTCTTTTGCGGGTGTTATAATGATTTATAAAGTGAAAAAAATTAAATTTCATATTATTTATTAATTGAACCACGGTATTTAGACTAGATAGAGATGCTATTTAAATCTTATTCATTAACTCGGAGGTATATTTCTTGACTTTCCTGCTGTATTTTAGATTAATCACTTGATAAATTAATAATGCTGAATACTTTTGTTTTAATCCTTTCTTCCAAAAAAAAGAAAAACATTTTCCCTTTTCAAAGTATTCCTGATTTTTAACAGACAGGCTTTTGGTTCATAGATGTTCTTTCAATTAATTTAGACAAAATTTCGTCAATATAAATATTTTATATATTTTTCAAAAATTCATGCCGATTATAGTAACTTACCTAAATAAACCATCATCTAACGAAATATTGTGAAAAGATTTACTTGCAATTGCGCTTACGAAATGATGCTTTGTTATTTGTATATCTAAAATATTATATTTTTTCAAATGTAAGATATTAATAATGAAAATATTTTTTTAAAAAAATACAGACTGGCCCCTGAGAAAATATTTTAAACGAAAAGATTTTTTTCATGTGAAATATGTTAAGGATTTTTCATACCGATTTGAAATACATTTCAGATTGAAAAATATTTTATAAATATATCTATATAATTTTTTGGAGAGTAAAATTTGTATGTAATATGAGTTTATCTAAAACTTCTTAATGAAAGGTTTATATATATCAATCAAACGTAAGAAATTTCTCATTCTACGCTTGATTTCAAACATTCATACAACATAGCATCTCGTCTTGAAACATTATTGAAAACAGAAAGCCATTGAGACAAACATTCTTTCTGAACTATATTTTATTCGATCTAAAGAGTCGTATCACCTTTTCAATATTTTATGAACTTTCTGCACTCTAGATTTCTGTATCACTAGCACTGACCTCATTAAAATCTACAGGAAACAGGGAGGAATACTTAATTTCAAGGCATAGATATTTGCTTGAACTTAGAGCTTAAAGACTGGTGTGACATGCTTAGCAAGCTGAATTTGAAGTGATTTCATTAACTATGCATGAATGGAGGATGATAAAGAAAAGTCGGAGCACATGTGCTTCGGTGGCCTTGAAGACCACCCCTTCAGATGGAGATGATCTGAAGTTTAAAGGTCTTAACTTATTTGGGAAGTGACATGATATTTCAATCAACTGACAAAATTACTTAACCTTTATAAATTTTGTATAAAAAATGCTTGCAGGCACATCATAAAAGAAAAAAATTGCTATTCTTTTATCAGATTGTAAAGCTTTTTTCAATTTTTGGCAACGAAATTTAGAAATTTGTGCTCTCAGTTAAAAATGTTTAAAACTCATTAAAACTAGTCTCAACATTCTTTCTTTCTTCATATTTTTACGAAAGCATCTTCTGGTGAAGGTATCGTGAGTAATCCAATAGGCTCAATAAAAAGTAAGTGCTCTTTATTCTACATAAAAACACGACACACAGGTAAAGCACACGGGTATTACTACATGTGTCGACACACAGGTAGTAATACATAGACAGGAATTAAAAATAAAAATAAAAGCACACAAGCAACAAATCGTTATTAAAAAAATTAAAACAACTTGAAACACGAGGAACGAATTAATTGGGGATCAATAACAAGGGAATTCAATCGATTACTTACATTTCTCAAATCGACTGCGCTTTTTATAGCTTCCTTGACAGGACATCAAATGTTCTAGAACAAACTTTGGAACAAGAATCTTAATGAAACTATCGCTATGATTCTTGAATATTCTGGGTACTTTCTTTTCATCTCCAACGTTATCAATTCAACAAGTTTGTCTTTATGGTTGGGAGATGTTAACTCGGAATCCATTGAACATTCTTTACAGCTATCTCAAACTCGCTTCATTGTTATAATTTTTTTTATTAACGAAAATGATAAGTGAAAATACTTTTAACAATGAAAAAATTACTCGATTAAATATTGTATCAAACAATGAAAAATGTTTCAATTTTATTACAATAAAATTTATTGTTGAAAAATGAGCAAAAATATTTCACAAATGTTAAAATTAAAGAAAACATTGTATATCAATTTAATTGATATAGCTGAAAAAACATTTTTTAAAAAATTATTATAAAATTTGGAAAATAATTTTGTGAATTCATAGTTCGAAAAAAATTTGAAAATCAGTTTTTTTTTCTTCAAATTATTAAAATTCTATATGTTTTTATGCCAAATTTGGTAGTTCAGGTTGAAACAGAACTGACTGTACAGCGCCAACAGACAGACAGATACCCAATCTTTTTTCTTGATTATAAAAAGGAACGAACCATTTTACCTTGTATCATTTTTTTTTCTTTTGAATCTTATTATGTAATATGCGTATAATCAGTATTATTATGTAATATGCGTGTAATCAATATTATTATGTATTTGAATCTTATTATGCAATATGCATATAATTTTACACTAAGGCATAACTAATCTATTAGGCACCATATATACGATTTTCTCCCATTTCTTTTCTATATATGAATATTGATTTAACTGTCGTGTAAATAAATGTGTTGGCGATGTTTGTCAGTTTGTTTATGGATCTATCAACTGTCATTTGAACTTCATGTCAGTGCTATGCCGAAGACGATTAGTCAAATATATTAGTTTGATTGCATAAATTTTGGTAGGCGAAGTAAAAAAGGTTTCTTCAAGAAATGAAAAAGAAGTCAACAATACCATTGATTTAGCACTTAGTGTCTTGTATAGAAAAGTGTACTATTCACAGAAAACCATTATTATGTATAATAACGCATTTCAAAAGCTGTATCTTAAAATATTGTGCAAAATGCATATTTCAATAATTCCAAGTTGAATGAAATATTTCATAAATTCCAGTCTGAATGAATACTGTTAAGTTCCTTGAATCTAGTAATAATAAAGATGAATGTGTCTGCGTCTTTGTGTGTTTTAGTCAGTGAATAGTATGTCTACGCTCTACAGGCTAGACCACTTCACTTAGAAATACCAAATTTAGAACATATACACTTAAGATTACGGGAAGAATTTTTAACAATGCTGCTATTTCTTCTATTATTAAATGGATGCAAAACGATATAGATATATTATTAAAACGATATAAAAAGAAAATTAGGGAAAGGCACAGTATAATGGACAAATATATTAAAATAATATAAATTATCTGTTTTTCAAAATTTGAAATTTAAAAATGTTTTTCTGAACCATTAAGATATTTTGCACAAAATGTTTTATCGCGAATTTTACCAATTATTAATCGTGGTGATGCGGCTGGTAACCGGCAAAAAAAAGCGGTTTGACAAAAGCGATTTTAAATAAATAATATAAATTTATTATCATACAGAATTTGCAGAATTATTTGAACGGAATAATTTATTTGAAAATTATGATTTTGAATTTTATGATCAGAAACAGCACAGAATATTATTTTCTATAATAAATTTCTGAATTAAAATATTTTCATTATTTTTATATGATCTAAAAATTGCAGATAAATAAGTATTTTAGATATCATGCTTTCTTTAATGTGCTTTTATACAAATAAAAGTTTTACTTTAATTTTAAAAATATTTAGAAATCTCATATAATTTCTAAATGATAGTAATTCTTTGAATATTATTTCTATTTTATTGTGGAAAGATATTTAGTATTTTAGGAATATTATTAATTTATCTAAGATAAAAACAATTTTAGTTATTTATAATATATATATAACATCTGTAAAATGTATTTCGTTCTTTTTTGTTGAAGGTAACATTGCTTTTTGTATATTCCTCTGACAAAATTTTATACGACTGTCTAATGTTAAAATCTATCATGGCTTTTAAGTATTTAAAATAATTATTATCCATTATCAATTATGGAATGAATTATTTGCTATATTATCAACTTCAGAAATAAATCAAATAATGTAATTTTTGTCGTCAGCTTTTCCTCCTGTCGCCATGATATAGTCTATCCTCAAGGAACATTTTCAGAGTTTCGGAAGCTGAAAAAAAAAAAAATCAAGAAAGCGCAGGCCGAATCCGAGGGAAAGGACAGTACAGAGGCACCAGGTCCTCTTGGGTCGTGTCTTGGTTGTGAAGAATGAGTCCCTTGAGGAACACTGAAAGATCAACACTTGAACGATGATCACGTCCCTCGAACACTGAAAGATCAACACTTGAACGATGATCACGTCCCTCGAACACTTGAAAGGGTATTGTGTGATTTCAAGGGACGTTCCTAAATTGTGGCAGGGGATTAGAAGGAAAAGGAAGCAATAAAGGGAAATCTTGTACACACGCAAAATTATTCAAGATAAACTGAGTTCCGCGTTATCGCACGCTTTATAGAATATTTAATTCATTTTTCACTGGATTATTTATCTGTTAGAAATTTAATATTAAGTTATCCTTTATATCCTGCATGACAATATAATATCTTAATTCACAAGATATAAATTTTCATTCATTCAATAACAATCAATTGGAAGGAACTGAAATAAAATTCTGATTTCTTTGACAAAGCGTATTCTGGTAAAATATTTATAAAAGTATGCAATATATTTTTTAACTAATAAATGAATTATAAAAGATGTTCAAAAGCATAAAATTGAAAATAAACAATGAGAAAATTTTCCACATAAATTTAATAATGTAAATGATATTTTCCCCCCCAAAAGCTATCATATGAATGAATGGAAAAAATTCATAATGGTTCATTAAAAATTGAAATATATGATAAAATGGATTAATATTCTAATTTATATAAAGTATTTAGAGTATTAGTGTTGAGATTTTCTATTTATTTGAACAATTTTCATAAATGAACTTATTTCCATTTTTTGGCAATTAAAGGGAGAAAGTACGTTTATTCATTTTTTATTTTATTATTAATCGTTTGAATGAAGGAAATACTTCTTATAAAATGCGATAAATTATTAATGAAATTTAATATATGTTTAGATTAATATTTCTTTATTCACCTAGAAAATAAAGAATTCTAATTTTTGATCTACTTTAAGAAAGTTAAGGAAGTCAATGCGATTATACAATTGAGGATTCTTGAATATATATCCTGGTTTTAAAATATTAGGTGTTGCATTTATATCAGATATAAAATACGAGATAAGCTTTAAACGAATCTAGAAATCATAATAATTTACGAAGAAGTTAATTTTTTAAATTAATAAATTCATTTTTTAGTATTTTTTCACATAAAATATCACATTCATGTTTATTTGCTATGTAATAATGTAATAATAGCTATATCCAGTAGTTAAAAATTATAATTGTCAGGAAATTTCCGAAATTTAAAATTTACCCAGTTTATTACATTTTATTTCGGATAAAGTTCAGTTTATTAAATTTTATTTCATTAAAAAAATTAATTATAAGAAATACGCATGCATAATTTCTGTATTAAAGATAACATAAAAAAATAAAGCCTGCATTTTTTATACGTTGAAGATGTTTAAGAACAAAGCCATTGCATAATGTAATGAAACTTACTTTAGCAATTCATTATTAAAATATTTTCTTAGAATTCCAGCAGTTATTAGTGCAGGGAATTAAAGATGAAAGACGAACATTATTGGATACTTTCAAAAATTTATTTCAGTTCATTTTATCTTTTGAAAAATCTTAATAGATTTTACATTATGTAAGATAAATATTTAAATTCATGGATGATGAGTGTTTGAAAAGAGAATTTAAGCTCTGAATTTACATCATTTGAAATGTAAAAGTTTATTAAATTTATGCTCTGAATAACTTAATTCGATTCAAATAGAAATCTTGATAATGCTTTTTTCCTGCAAATATTTCAATTAATTTTTTTAGGATCTCACTGAGTTGATAGCAATTTTTAAAAATATAAATGTTTGGGTTTTTTTTGAAAAAATGTAGATAATTTAAAACTATAATGAATTGCTAGACATGTTATATCATGATAATTAACAGATATATTAAATATAATCTATTCAATTATAGTTTTGATATTTTTTAATTAATTTTTAATTAAATCTATTTTTAGTTGTAACTAATTAAATGCTTTCTTTTATCTGTTAAATATTATTCCAAATCAAATTTTATAAATTATTTAGTTCAAAAAATTCCTATCATTTGATTTGCATTAATAACAGAAAAAAATTGTTATGAATGCTATTATGAGAAAAGGTTAAAGAAGGACTTTTTAAGTCAATAAAAATATATTAAAACACAATTTAAAACTAATTAATATAATATGTGCATTATTAGTGATAAAACTCCCTAATTAGAAAACAAATTAGTCTCTGAGTGATTAGGTAATTTGAGTTTTAGCATTAGATATAAAATGCAAGTGTTAATAAATTTAGATGCGACTAAAAAGGCCACCTAATAAATATTATTTTATTACTGTTAATAGATTTAAATCTCTTGACTTATTATCACAGTAAAAGGATATGAAGTAAAATGATAAAGTCTTAATCGAGATCAAATCTTCAAAACATAATTACTTTTATTAAATGGCATTCTAAATATCACCATTGTAGCCGATGAGCAAATGAATGCAGAAATATTTGACATTAAAATACTCAAAGTTTTTGGGGATAAGTTGGTTTATCTAAAATATTGGCAGTGTTTTATTTAATTAAATTAAAATTTAATTTTCAATTATATTCATTATGCATAATTTAATATTTATGGATCAATCGCGAAAATGTTCTTAAGTATCAAGTTGTAACAAATTAAACTATATAGTCATGGTATATAGTCATTCTAGTGAGGTCCTCACATCGTAAATATTAAAAATGTAATTATTTGGCTAATATAACTTCTAATATTTCCTTATTAATCACGGAAACTCTAATATTTCTAACATTTCCTTATTAATCAACAGATATTAAACAAACTTCTTCGCCCACAGCTGGAAGAAAATCATGCAATTAAATATTTCTTGAATCACTGAAAATCTAAGATCAAACTTGTAACTTGTGTCTTGGTAATTAAGAAAAAAACTTTCCAAAAATCAGTACGGTTATCAGATTGGAATAATTAAAAAGGCAATTTTTTTATCTTTGAGACGGTGTAAAAAGCAAATTTTTGTGCAATAATATTTCCAGAAGTTATTGCGTAAAATGCCATATTCGGGATTTTAATCTTTTGCACTTAGAAAGATAATTCGATGCATAATTATTCATTTAATACGTAGCGCTGTTTATTACACCAAAAAATAAATACATGCAACAGTTTTGAGTTGAATTTCTCTAAAAAATGAATCTGCATATTTTTAACAATTGGAATTAAAAATAAATAAATAAAAAAAATGTCAAAATGATGCACCATCTTGAATGATGACTGAGAGAAGGCATTCGAGTATAAAAGGATAATTAAATAAAATTTCTAAATTAGTTCCGAGGTATCCATTTCCAATTTCCAAATTATATATGTGCCAAATTTTGAAGGCCTTCGAGCGCAAAGCGGTAATTAAATAAAATTTCAAAATTAGCTCCCAGGTGTCCATTATTAACCTCTAAATTATACATATGCCAAATTTTGTAGCTTATAGCTCAAACAATGTATTCAATAGAGAGTCAACACACACAGAAAATGTTCATTTTAATTATTAGTAGCAATAGAAATGATTGCAGGAAAATACATTAAACCCAAATAATATGTACAGTCTAGCATTCTTAATCAGTGGTCAATTTAGTTGCTTATAAAGCTTGTTTTTTCAACGAAAGATTTTAAGGAGCTATAGCCTGTTCACCGAGTCGAGAGAATAAAACTAAATAAAAGCGCGTGCTTTATTGGAGATGATTAAACATCTGGAACTTTGCCAGGAACGCCAAGCCAACTATAACAATATATAGACATTCATTACGGCACTCCATCCCAACACCGTGCACGAAGCACATCGTTGGCATCAATATATAGACAGTCTGGGCATCTGAGTTAACTTGTCATTGACTTATAAAATTGATGATTGATTTTTGAATCTTGAAGTGTTGATTTCTGATATAGGGGAGAAAGTAGCTAATATAATGCGAATGAGTAAAACTTCTTTTTTTCCGAGCGAATCCCAATTAAATAGATACGCAAAAATAAAAGCGAAAGAAAAGAAACCGCCAAATTAGAGATATAAGCCAAAAATGTAGCTCTTTAGCAACCAATCACCATAACAATTTGGTGATTAAAAGTATTTTATTTAGGGAATCATGAGAATCAAGTTATGCATATGCGATTTAAATTAAATTAAACACGTTATAGTTTCATTTAAAGAACTGCTTACTAAAGGCGGATAATTCAAATACATTCAGAAATTTTCTTCAATAAAATCTTTTAATTCATAGAAATTAATTTTTCAGTAAAATATATAATTCAAAAAGCAGCAAATAAATAAAAATTCATCAAGCTTATATTCAATAAGTGAGAACTCTTTCCTTAAAACTAATTAGAATGAATATTCTTGTTCTTATATGAGAAATTTTCAGCACTTAAAAGATTTTCTGTCGTATTTTTTATTCAGTTCATTACTTAAATAAAATGTTTTAAAGCATTTCTTTAAATTCCAATTACAATATGATAATCAATAAAAAATAATTAGTCTTTTGATTCAGTTTCAAACGTTATGAAATTAATATTTCTATTTAAAAACATTTGAATCAATATTTTTATTATTTGAATTAATATTTTAAATTTAAATCATTTTATTCGTGAAAACGGGAATAAAGTGATAGAATTAGTTCCGTTAATCACTTGGAATACATCTTGCATTTCCTTTCATTCGTAAGATATTTTCAATAAAATGATTTTTCCGACAATATTTTCATAAAAATTTGTAATTTAATAGATGTCTGCAGGGAGAAATTCTAAATGAATTTGAAAGAAATTAAAAGCTTAAAAAAATGTTGAATGTTGAATTTTTCTCCGCTATAATTTTCAACAATGAAATCGCGAGTGAAAGGAATGATTTGTAAAAATAATTACTAAAAATTGAGAATATATTCAATTAGAAACTTTGCAGGGAATATTTATAAAGTTTATTATTAATATGATTGTTTTAGAAGAAAAGATAATTTGATATTAGATAAAAAAATGCAAAAATATTTATACTTGTTAGCGTTTGATTATAGCAGTATTTTATAATATATCCGATGGTTAAGTGATTATTTGCTAGTGTTTTAAATTCGCTTGGTTATCACTGTACTTTATAATATATCCCATGTTTAAAGTGAACATGGTGACGATTTTAAATACTTTTCTCCTCATCTGGACCGAAAGTCTAATTTTTGTGATGTTTATCAGGAAACTACAATCATCTTTAAAAGTGTTCCATTTAATATTGATAAAAAATACTTTTAAATCTATTATGCATACACATTTCATTATAAAACATAAATAGTTTCGTTTATATATATTTAATATGTATTTATATCCCCTTCTTTATTTCTCTTTTCGAAATTTTAAATAGAAACAATTGATTTTTAAATCAACATTTGTAAAGGAGCCAAGTTTCCTTATAATATTTTTATTAACTTTCAAAAATAATCAAAGTCAATTTTTTTAATTAAATAATGATATGATTAAATAAATATTGATCAAAGTTTAATAACTTAAGTTTTGGGACTATGAAAATTATAGTCCTGGAATAACATTTTTCTGCAAGATCTGTGTTTTCATAACATTTTGTGAATGTTTGAAGCTCTATCAGGTACCAAAATCAATCAATCAATCAAAAATAATTTTTGTATATCATATGGTTTAAGGTCAATTTAGAAATTTTTATGAGTCCTAAGTTTACTTTATCTATTTTTCACATATTTTTCTTCTGCAAAAAACTCCTTTAAAACAGTGATGGGAAAAATGGAGAGTTAGACTATAACAGCGATTCTCAACCTGTGGGGCACGCCCCCCTAGGGGTGCATGAACACACTAGAAGGGGGGCGCGAGATTATCGAAGAAAAAGTATTTTAAAAAATTGATTAACTGACTGAAAGGAAAGCACACATTCACATAGAAAGCAAAATACATTTCGGCATATTTAAGAAATTATTAAAGTAAAACAACTTACTTAATCAAAACATACTAAATTAAAAACAAATTTAATAATTATTAGTGACTTTCTTGGGCCCGTCTTGGAGAGCAAAGTTTTTCGAAGGAAGGCTTAGTATTAGAAATAGCCACTCTCAATTCTGTTTCTGTATTTTGTCTTCAAAGACACCACAGCAGAAAATCCAGTTTCACAAAGGTAGGATGTTGAATGGTAATAGAATGTGAAATGTCCTTATTTTTAGTGCAGAAAAATCATCCTTACTCCTGCCCAAAATTCAAATAGTGATTTATTACTAAATTGTCTTTTAGTTTAGCCACTTGTCGTGAAGTCTATGAATTTTTCTTCCTCCTCAGTTGAGAGTCCTTCGGGTCTTATGAAATGGATCCCTAATCCACTCGTAACTTGCTATCAGTTTTTCGTCAGCATGAAAATACTTTTTTAAAATTCTTTGCCAGCATGGCTAAATGATTTTCAATGGGTACAAAAACAACTTTTTCATGTTCTTCTTCAGCCTTATAAGTTTTAGTACAATCATTCACATTTGAAAACATTATTAGGTTTTTTGCTTTAAATTTCTGTTCCACAATTCCAATTTTCTACAAAAAGTATTAACTTTATAACTCGTATCCAACATATGTGTATTTGCTTCTTGGAGTTGAAGATTCAAGTTATTTAATTTCTCGAATATGTCAACCAAGTACCTCAATTTCATCAGAAATAAACCATTGCAAAAAATATGTGTACTGAGGCGATTTTTGTTTTACAAGTGCTTGTATACCTTGGAATCTTCCGGACATTTAACGAGTACCATCGGTGCATATTCCGACGCAATTTTTCCCTTCTATGTTTGCCTCGTTCATAAAATCATTTAAAATAGCAAATAATGCGAGCTCGGATGTTTTGAGTTTTATTGGCTTGCAGAAAAGTAGTTCTTCTACTACTGACATATCACAAATTCGAACATAGGCAATTAAATGAGCATTTTTATTACTGTCTGTTGCTTCGTCAAGCTGTATGGAAAACAATTTGTCACGCAACTTCGAGAAAAGCTGACACTGTACATCTTCAGCTATATCGCCAATTCGACAAGCAACAGTATCATTTGAAAGAGGTATGGGCTACAATTATTTTGAAAAATTATCTCCAAACATAGTTTCTACAATCTCAATTGCTGCTGGCAAAATAAGCTCTACACCAATGGTGTGAGGCGTTTTACAACTGGCTTTTTTATATGAATTTTGTAAGATGCAATTAAAGCTTTTTTATTCACAGACAAAGTTTCTTTAAAAGATGATTTTTGATTTCTATATGATTTTAATTTTAATTCGAAGAATTATCTGGGTTGTTGACGTACTCACTATGAAGCGTTTAAGTTTATTAGGTCTTAGGCCAACTGTGCTGTCTTAGGCCAGCATTTTTAAGCATATGATACTCAGGGGCCTTTATTCTTCATTTCAGTACTGGTAAACCCAAAATTTAAGTATTCTTGAGAATATTTCCTTGATTTTATTTTCGGAATCACGCTCGTCTGCGGACTTGTTGATGCTTGACTATCGTCTAATGCTTGCTTACTTCCACTTAAAAATGTATTCATGAATCTGCATAAATCTGCTGCTGTGAATGTTTAATCTGGTGAATTGCAATTAACACGAAACCATATATAACATACACATTCACGATAGATTCGATAGCGATAGAAGGATCGACTCGAATGAGACTGGCTGGAATTGAAACTTGCATTATCGAACATTTTCCTTCTTCCTATGAGAAACCATTTGCTCCGCGCATGCTCGAGATGGCATCGGTCGTGTGGATTCCCTTCCACAAACATTACTTTATTTTTTTCTCTTTTGTTTAGTCATTTAGTAAATTTTATTTCTTTAATTATTCGAAAAAATGTATTCCTAGCTCACCCCGTCTTGGTTAACTTTCAAAAACGAATTTTTCTACTTTCATATTTTTTTAACGTTATCTCCCTGTTTGGCGTTCATTTCAAATATAATATTTAAATTTTCTCCGCTTTCATTCGCTTCATCTGTTAACCACCCGCTTGCCCAAATTGCAAGATGTGGTTTCTCGCCAACGTTCGCGAACAGAATCCAAAATATTCAGTTTACATTATTGTTGTATACATTTTATTGTAAGCGGGGGGCGCGATGAAAATTATGATTGAAAACTGGACCACGAATACTGAAAGGTTGAGAAACGCTGGACTATAACCTCGACAACTTTTCTATTAATATATAATCTATATTTCATCATTAAATTCGCCATGCAGTGTGAATTATAAACTCGTTGAAACCTTCATTATCTTACATAAGCAATTCTACTGCCACAATGAAATGGATTCAAATCTATCGATATCTCAACCTGATTATCAAAGTCATTTTTTTTTATAATATTAGAAATAACCTTTTACTGAAATTGGTTCAAGGCGAACGGCAAATTCCTGAATGAAATAATTATTGTAAATTGAAAATTGATTCTCGCAAATCTAACAGAAGTAGTTATTAGTCAATATTCTCGTTTCTCTGTGAGTGCTTGATAATGTATTTCAAAGAAAGGGAAGATTAATAGATTTGATAGTAACAAAAGGGGGAAAGACACCAAATTTTTCACTTATATTAAATGCAGCAATTTCAGCGCATTCTCAAAAGAATAAGAGATCAGGCTGAATCTGAAAATGTGCTGAATGTTGAGGCCTTCATGCTGTGCAAAGTGGGTTTCTTCAAGACATAAAATGTTAGCGCTCATACTCTGTTTTAACCAGATTCTATAAAGCAAAGATTTTTTGGAGAATTATTTCTAACTTAGATTGTGTCTGAAGTGTGTGCGGTTATAACTCTTTTATATCATAGAAAGATGATTTAGGAAGCGATTCCAAATTTTTACAGAATCATTGGTACGGCTACTTATTAGTAAGTAGGCTGTATATCCTACTCTCCAAACATGCTGTATGAAAGTGCCGCGTGCCTTTGCCGAAGAAAGTCTTCCACTTCAAGTGCGATACTACAAAAAATACACTGCTCAAAACAATGAAAGGATATTGAGGTTGTGAGTTGATCTTGAACCTAAGAATTGTTTGAATGATTGATACATTGTCGACAGACGTAATAGGCTATAAGAAATAAAAATGACATTTGTTTGGCAGAAAAAATGCGTTTTATTGAGCAAAATGTTGAAAAAACATAATTTGTGCATATGAGAAAAACAAATAAAAAAAGGTGTATTTTTTTTTTTTAAAAAATCGTTTTTAGTAGGGGGTATGGTTTTCCCGGACCTTTTATCAACGTTGAACAACTTTGAAGCATCGAGTCGATGAGACTATTAATTCGAGGCTGGGGTATTCTGTCCCAATCCTCCATAGGAGCTCTTTCCAGTTCTTGGAGAATTTGTGGGGTAGCACCTGTCCAGCAATTGCATAAATTATATAATGCAAAAATAAATAATTACTGATCAAGAGGCTAAACATGCTGCTGGTTATCTCAATTTCAACTCTGTGTACAGCAAAAAAATGATGTTATCCACCAACGCACAGTTACGCAGCAGCAGAAATTCAAAGAGTACTTCGTCATGATGCAGTGAGTAATTTATTCTTGAAACTAAAGAATTCAAAAATGAAAAATATGTGATTTTAACTGCTGACAGTAGAGAAAGTTCATTTAATAGTTAACAAGATGGGATCGGAGAGAATAATAAGGATTAAAGCTTTGTGTTTTCAAACTTTGTTATTGCTTAAGGAAAATAATAAGTCAATTTCATTTTCAACTTAATCGTTGAGGAGGGAGGAAGAGCAGCTATAGATCTGCAGATGATTTATAAGCATTTTTGATAGATATATTATCAAATTTCCCATTGTTCATTTAAATACTTTACTGAGTCACAGGATATTGCGATGATTACTGTAATTTATACATGCTTTGATAATGTAAGGAAATGTTAAAGCGCTTTTAAATTTATTTATTTCAAATAAGCACACTGCAGAGACTGACTGCATTTACAGAGTGCATTAATCAAAAACGGACAAGTAACAGAAGCCAAAAGCTAAAAACACGTAAAAAAGAAACAACAAACAATAAAGAATTTGAAAGTTCTAAACCATATATAAAAATTATACCATATTATGGATAATTAATAATATAAGTTATATGTATATATTCTTTTCATCATTAGAATATGAAGAAAAAAATATGATAAATTATGTCTTAATAAATAACAAATAAAATTTTGGTTTATTTCAGAGACTGACAGAGTCCAACTCAATTTATAGAATGCATTAATCAAAAACATACAAGAAACACTGTTCAAAAATCTAATAAAGCAGGCATAAAAAAGGAGCAACAAAGACTAAACCATTACATGGTTTCTAAATGGTATATAGAAATTTTACTACATTATGGATGATTAATAATATAAAATATATGTAAATATATTTTGATTCTTAGAATATTAAAAAAAATATATGATAGACTATGTAAATAAATGAAAAACAAATAAAACTTTTGCCTATCTCTATTTAAATTTAATTATGTCCTTTTTTACATAGGAAAGAAATAAAAAAAATAAATTGCAAATGATTAAACATTGTGAAAATCAAGGTGTTATTCATCATTATTTTATCTTATATATCATCTATAATTTTTCTCGATGTATTTTAATCTCGATTTAGTAATTTTGATTCAATAGACGCACATCAAAAAATAAATAATTAGTGTGATATCGAAATCTCTTTTTTTACAGAAAATTGCCAATAAATATTACACATTTTGTATCAAAATATCTATTGTTATATACTACGAAGCACAGCCCAAAATATTATGCTCCATTTCCAAAAGCATAGCACGTCTTGTCAAAACTTGGAATTACTTTAAGACCTCCACGCACCCCATGCAGCCGAATGCCCTTTAAATAAGATTTTAAACCTTTTTCCAGAAATTCTCACGTACAAGCCCAAACTTTGTTCCACGAATAACAATGCGAAGTTGAAATTAAGCTGATATGACGGTGTACGTGATGTCACTAGAAGGTCCTTAGGATTTGCATGCATAAATTTCAGGAAAACGTGGCCACAAACAAAGGATTATCTATTGCCGTTTTAGGTAACTCCTGTTGTACATTGTTGTAATTGAGGTAAAACACCAATTTTCAGTGAAGAAAATTGCCACTATTAGACAGAATGGAAATGAAACTACACATTTTCTTAAAAATGTGTTGTATTATGTATATTTAAATATAATGAAATGCACTTGGATTATTAGATCGATTTCACCTTTGTAAGTCATTCTGATTGTAACTGTTGCGATTGCAAAATATTCAAATAAATCCACCATAATTACTTCATAAAGCTTCTTAAAACATGACATGATTTAAACATTAATATTGTCATTTATGTTCATTTTTTTTAAATTACTGCCAATCAACCCGTTACCTTAGAACTAAGCCATATAAACATGGATTAGATTTATGTTCCTTTGTCGGAAATTCATACAGACTTGTGAAAAATATAAATGCCGCGGTCGAAATATGTGTATGCTATTTGACAAAACATGTGTTATGTACTATTTGAAATCTTATCCGAAGTGAAATATCCGAGTGAATTTTTTTTCTAATGAGATTTTTAAATGATTGCAGCATTTATTTGAAAACGGTTTGTAACCACAATATTCATTTCTATAATCATATAATGTCTGTATGTAGAGAATCAAAACATTGCCTCCAGTTTTTCTCTTGTTAACTTTAAAACTTATTTATTGAATATGAGTTACTATTTTAAATAATTTAATTTTAAATATATTTAAAATTATGTAATGTGTTGAGAATTGAAACTTCCCTTCAGGTTTTCTTTTATTAACATCAAAACTTATTTCCTGAATATGGCGGTAGTATTTAAAATAATTTGATTTTATTGAACATTCTTTAGAAAAAGCTATCATAAAGAAACATAAATTCCTTTAATAATTTTATTCACCTCAAGAAATTTAAATTAAAATGTTTGTTCATTTTAACCCTTAAATAATAGCGTTCTAGATCTGTATCATATGTTTAAAACTTAATATCTCTTCTTGTAGCAACCTTTGCACAGTTTTTTCTTTTTTAATTTCAATTTTCCCAAATTTATTTTATCGTTTCTGAACTCAACTAGAATCTTTGAAGCTTTATATCTTTCTCTGTGACAATATTCTTTGCTGGCGCATTACTTGAGTACAATATTATTTCGGTGGGCGTTAATAATTACGATTATTTATTTATATAATAAGTTATAAAAAACATATAGGGAAAATTGGTTTTCGTATAGAAACAAGGTAAGAGTAACGAATAGTTTTTATAGTTTTGCTTATACTGCTCGATTTATGCAAGAAAAATGTAATTTGTTTATGATGTAAAAATACATCAATATAGAAATTCGGTTGGACATAAGTTCGCTACACTTAGAGGGTCATATCATCTTTTGCCGTTCTACTGATTTACAAAATGATGATGTATGTCACTGTCCAACATTTTCAAGCAGATTGAGGTATAAAATTCCATTATTTACTACCACACCATGGCCATCTAGCAAATGCAATGTTCCGTTATGTTTTAAATGCTAAAAATAACTGTTTCATGAATTTTCATGTTTTATAATGTAATGAGAGGTATTATTGATATTTGAAATATTATATTACTGTACGCAGTAGATTTGTAGAACTCAAGGAGTGATCTTTCATGACGATGTAGAAATACATCAATAAGTTATCTGAAATTTAAAAAAAAATTATGTGGGATTGTTTTTAATATTTTCCCCATTATTTGCATCCATTTACCTGTCTATTTCAGACTTTTTATTAAAAAGAAAAACGTATTCCTTTAAGGGTTAAGAAAAAGTTTATATTTATTTCAAAAAATAAAGGTGTCATATTTCATTAATAATCATCATAGATTTATATTGATATATCATATTTCATTAACAGTTTGTGAAAAAGTTATAATAAGAATTTTCATCATACATTAATTACTTTTCAGCATATTAGTAGCAGGGTGTTGACATGGATATATCAGAAACTACAGCAGAATGATAAAATATATATTTTAGTTTACTTCTAAAAAATGTATTTGAATTTCAAAGGAAATCGACATGTTATTTTTTTTTTTTTTTAGTTTCTCATAAACAATGAGTAGCAGTAAACAGTTTCACTTAGGTGAATTCTTTCTCCTGATCCGAACTTCTGTGGCATCATTTGAAATTCAATACCTAAAGTTCTAAATACCTGCTCATCACTAAAGAAGAACGTAATTCAATGATCAAATTCATCCTATTCCAGTTCCACATTAGTACACCTTTTATCTATTTATTTTATGGATATATATATATATATATATTATAAATGGATATATATATATTATAAATGGATATATATATATATATATATATATATATATATATATATATATATATATATATAAACAGAAATTCAGATAAATTTTTAAAAAATCATTATCTTTAATTGAAGAAATAGCAATTAAAACAATGAAATACGCTTCTATAATTTCAATTTCAATAATTATCACAAAGGAATAACATTCTACCGAATAAATAAAATTGCATCACATATTTAAAAACATTTTTCCTTCAATGAAATTCATTTATTGAAATATGTGAAGATTTTTCATTGTTATAGTTAATGACTTTCTGATTACAGGCCAGAAATTCCTACATTTCTTGGAGAAGATCTTGAAGACTACATTTCTTGTACTTTGTTCAAGGAATGAAGTTTCCAACATGTTTTTCTTTTTTTGATTGATAGCTTACATTTCGCGATAGACTTTAAGAAAATAAAAACATAGTAAAACAGAGATTTGTTGAGATAATTTTTTTTCCATTAAACTATTCCAGTAAAAGATTTAAATTTTTTCCGTTGATTTTCTTTGACACATATTTTAACAAAAAGTTCAGTTAAAAAATAAATAAATAAGAGTACAAAAGAGCCCTACTTCTTTTCCTTTAATTTTGTACGAATATTTTCGGCAAATAATTATGTTATTAGTTTTCAACGATTAGGTATTTGGATTGATTTGAGATTATGGATGTCATTGTATATGAAATCGCTTAATTATTTTATTCGAGTGAAATACGTGCATCGATTTATCAAATTTTGATAGTTGTAAGCGAAAAATAAACCATTCATAACGATTATAATTCAATATCAAAATTACTTCTAATGCATAAATAAGTCAAGTATTCAATGGATTTCCATATTAGTCAAATAAGAATAATAAGATAATAAAGAATATAAACAATAAAGATAATAAGATAATACAAGAATATAAATAATAAATATAATAAATAATAGATGATAAAGAAAACCAAAAGAAGATAATACTTACAGTTCCTGAAATTTAAAAGATTAAAAGAAAAAAGAAAAAAAAATACTTTTGTGTCAGCTTGTAAATAATTTAAAATGAATTTTTTTCAGAAAAGTAAATTGGTTTATTTAGTATGATTTCTAGTGGTTATAAGTTTGTCTTGCGGTTATTTTTTGAAAGAAGAATTTAATATTGTTCCTTCTACTGACTTTGCGCATTTTTTACTTTAGCGGAATAACGCTGTAATATTTAGTTTCTTGTTAAAATTTGTATTTTTTCTGATTGAAGCTCGTTGCTCTATATTTTAAATTAGAAATTATATAGCTCAGAAACTCATATTTTTCTAATAGTTTTCCTTTTATATTTCAATATTTTTACTGCTTGTGAAACTAGAAATTTTAAATAATTTATTGTATAATTATTTCTGCATAAAGATGTATTGAAACATATATTCATTTTGTCTCGCTGCAATTTATGATTTATATTTCAGATATTAATAAAATTGAAAATTCCTTAAATTTGAAATAGTATATTTCTTTGATAATTAAAAAAAACTTGTAACATGTGCTACTAAATATTTTCTTTGCAAATTTAATAAATATTTATTGCATTTACTGAATGCTTAAGATTATGTCAAACTTAAAATATCAGTTATTAGAAAATTAATAATTAAATTAATTAATTATCTCACAACAACATTTTCCGATACATTAGGATTCTCAGAATCAGATTTCAATTAACGTGCATTGTTTCATTTAGAACTATATTTGGAACTCAGATCAATAAATACTATTCAAATAAATATATCAAGCGTAAATTTCACTTATAGAATCATTAATTACAGGTATTCTAGACACCTTTTTTGAATGCGTGATGTGAATGCGAAATCTTATTAGTGAAGAGGTGATTAGTGAAAATATCTGATTCCCTTCTCGCAATCCGAGAAAGGAATCAGATATTTTTTTAAAATTTAGCTCGAGACACAGGAAAATCGCATGCCAGAAAGAGCTGCACCGTATAAAAGAACGTCTGTTAGATAGTCGTGGTGTTACATTAAAGCATTTTATATCCAATCAAAAACTATACCGTTTTGAATCATATGCTGATGGCAGTTTAAAGTAAAAAAACAGTGATACTCCTACAAATCCCTGTATTCTTTAAGAAAGGGTTCGTCAACATGCATTATAATCAACATTGGTTTGTGTTCAATCTTAGAATTAGATATTTATGCTCTTCAGAATAGTTAGAATCGAGTTGTAACTCAAATTCTAGACAATAAAGTTTCATATTTACATTAAATACATCATCTGTATTCAAGACGTGTGTGTGATAGGATATCTAACGATTGTTTCGGAGATTTTAATGCGAGATTTACACATGGAACTCCTAGATGGCTCCTCCAATCGTTTAGTCTACCGCTCTTTAGTTATTTTAATAAAATTGCCATTTTGATTTGTAAGAATACGTGGGAAACTTGGAAACGATTTCGCAATTTTGAAGCAAGATTACATGGCAACGATTACACAAATAATTCACTAACCGAAAATTCGCGCAACATCATTTTGAGCTTATTTTAATCTCTCCTATATATTTTGTATTCATTGAAAAGAAGTAAATAAGGAATAAGTTTCAAATTAGGAATTAAATTTATCTAAATTATATAAAATGATATTTTTCTTACCATTGTTTTATTTCAAATATTGCAAACGTTAAATGAAACAGATAATAAAATATGGGGCAAGAATTTAAGAAAATCTTATTTAGAATTAGCTTTTTAATATTTCTGACTGATTTCAAGCAAATATTAAATGAATAATTATTATATACTTTATGTTGAAATAAATATGTATTGAGATAGTTTGGCATTTATGGATATATCAAGCCTTAAACCTCAAAGCAATAAAAAGAAACTTCAAAAAATTCAAAACCTCAAAACAGAACTAACTAAATCGTCCCACAATTGTTTCTATGCATGCAATCATGAAACCTTTCTCCTTCTAAATCCATCCAAGTTCAGATGGTCCGGTCGAAAATCCTTTCTAACTCTGAAGCTGAATTCTATGAGTTTAAAGGGAAACGGCTGCATCTGACATTTCCATTACAATGGACGACTTGGAGCACGATTGCTCCGTAAGCTACGCCGCTTTATCTTTTTTGGAAAGAATAAGAAGTGAATGAAGAAGTGGATTTTGTCGAGTGCTGTCGAAATCTCTTGAGAGTCTTCTTAAAACGTTTGATGGCTTTAGAATTGGACGATTTCGTAAAATGCTTGTCCTCTTTGCAGAATGTATTGGTGGCCCATGTTTTCTCTAATACGATGTTTGTTCTTACAACTATCCAATTCGGTATCGACGATCTTTTTCTAGTTTAAATGTTTAGGCAGTTTGTTTTTTAGTCTTGTTCTGAATGTTGCTAAGCGGTCTTTGTTTAGATAAAAAAAATCTATATTACTTTTTGTTGATAGATTCAAGTAAAAAAAGGTATGTGGTATAAAGGCTAAGAGGTATTTGTTGAGAACGTCTGATAGCTTAAAATAATTCACATGAAATATATTCAAATTTGTTCGTTGATTTATCTATCAATTGAGGGTAGGTTATTCAAAATTCCCGATACTAAATAATATTATGCAGCATAAAGCGTTATATATGACATAGAAATTTGCTTATTAAAGTAAGCGATTTGTAACTAGAGTTGCAAATAATGTTTACTGGAGGTAAAATAGCTATGAACTAACCGTTTCAAAAGTTAATCAAAGTTTGTTTTTGAGAATTTTTTTTTTCTGTATAATTGTAATGATAAAATTTTTAATTTGTTTTGTTATAATTATTTTGTATTATCCATAATACCACGGTAATTATGATCGCATTGTGAATTATTAATTAATCGCATTATCATGACATCCATAAATCCATACATTTTCCCATTTGACATAGAATCATTTGTTTTCGAATCTATTTATAAACATTTAGGAAATAAAAAAAAAAAAACTACCTAATTTTTTTATTTGCTCTACATTTGCTGTTTGAAAATAGCTCTACTATTTTCTTAAGTATGTTATATTTTTTATTGGAAACTGTGAATAGAATGCGCCCATCTTAAAGTAATATATCTCAGCCTTAATTACTTATTTCATTGAATAATTTTCATGATATAATCAATTTCATTTAAAAAAAATAAACAATCATATTCTAAACTTATAGAAATAATAATAATAAAAACTTTGAGAATAAATAATTTGATATATGTAATATGATTCAGATAGTTCGCATAGAAATATCATGAGTAGGAATTTCGATCATTAACAATCTTGTAAAAGTAAGTGAGACTATATAATATGGTAACTGCAGTACACGACATAATTAGCAAAAATAGAGAATCAGAAAATTCAAATCAAACATCATCAAATCAAATAAAAGTTCATATATTCAATGAATATACGTTAGGTATTAAAATAACATTGTTTGAATGGCTAATAGTTGTAAGGAATAATTGGCATGAAATTACGTCTAAACGATTTTTACTGAAATATAAACAATATGACCAATGATCCAACTGTTTGCGAGAGTCAGCAAAATATGAAATATTAATAAAATATATATGTATTAGTTTGAAAACCAGGAGACGATAATTAATGCATTTGTTGTTTATTGCGACAGGATAATTAATGTATATAAAATATTTAATTTAAAAATAATTATCGATGAGTAAATCTTAACTGATATAAATATTCATCGTGCACCAGCACTTGATTTAAATAACCAGTTGAAACGATTGAAACAAAAAACAATTAATGTTGTCAATAAACCATTCATAATATTACATAAAGACACTAAACAAGATTTAGGAAAAGCATTGAATAAAGTAATTATATGAATATCTTATTAATATTTTGATGAGTTATTAATTCTGTTATTTTTTTTGCCTTCTGGCAGTCTTTTTTCGTTGTTTTTGCTTCTAATTTATCTTAGATTTTAAATATTATCACACATGTGCAATAAGCTTTATTATTAAAAAATATAATACATTTTTTAGCTGTTAACAGTACAGAGGAATCATAGAACGACATGCAAAATATTTATTTTATTATGTTTCTCTTTGTACATATACAATTTCATATAATCACAAAGAAAATTTTTTAACGAGCATTATTTCAGTATAAATTTAAAAAAAAAGAAAAAAAACTAACAATTTTTCCCTTAATAATTATATATTTTTATTAATTTTACTAGAAGAGGATTTAATGTCGTTAAAACTCCATGTTTAAATGATTTTTTTTTTTAAATTTAGCTCATTTAGAGTTTCCGGTTATCGTTTTGTCACAGTTAATCTAAGATGTTGCAGATACTTCATTTTTTGACTTAAGTGCTTATCTATGAAATATTTTTATATTAATTTGGTATAAATCATTATTTATGCAACATTAATTATTAAATTTCGAAACAAAGAATAATTCTGATTTTAAAAATAATGGTTTTTACTTATAAATTCTTTTTTATTATTGTGAACAGTGCTTAGTTTCTATCTAATAAATACGTTTTTACATTTACAATTTAATACTTTATTATTGTGAAACAGTGGTTAATTTCTATCTTATAAATAAGGACTTTTACTTATAATTTAATTTTTTATATCTTGTTATTTACTTTGGATAGTTATTCGAATCATACTGCTTCGTTAACTAACACGGTTCTTTAGTACAATGCTGAACAGGAAAGTTTGTTGTGATAACATTACAAGAGTATTTAAACACTTTGGAAGAACGGTTAGAATTTTGGAGAATGGCTGCGAAAGTTGATAAACCTAAAAATATTTTACTCGGGAAAGGATAGAGTAGATAGCGCAAAATGTCGGCATCATGTACGAAGGTCCTCTTAAATGGGTAAATGAGGTTACGAATTTTAGATAAAATTGAACTACAAGCATGCATTTAGGTTACTTATATCAATATTGAGTACTTTTAATATCTGTTTAGGTTGAAACTCATTCATATTGGGATTTGAGAACAACCAACTTTTCATTCAAACATAAAGTTCTTTTAAATGCACAAATAATAAGGACCATTCTGAAGTAAGCATTTTTCATTTGTAGTCTAGTACCTAAGAGAGACAAGAAAGTGGAGGTAATGTTAAAAACGTATTATTATTAATTTATATTTATGATGGTAACTTAAGGGTAACTTAAGGTTTTCAAATTTTCACGTTTTGCTCATGGCAACTTGTTGAATTTTAAAATGTAATAAATTAAGTTGAATATAATTCCACTGGATTTTTAAAAAAAAATTTAGTAAGCAAGAAAAAGAAGAAAACGGCGAATTTAACTAGGAAGTTTTAATAGGTAATTCATATAATAAATTACTTCGAATTATAACAAATGCATTGCGATGCAGTAGAAGCAGAGTTTTCCACTCTGACTTGGGAATAGAGAAAACGGATCACCTCACAACAAAATTAGTTCGAAATCTTTCTTAAGTACTCTGAACCCATTCATTCATTCACAACTTCTATTTCTTTACAGTAATTCTTAAAACAGTTTTCACCGCCAAACTACAAAATATTTCCTTCATGTAAAAGCCCTCAGTTATCCCCTCCCCTTACAATGCCAGACAAATTTATTTTCAAAACCATTAAATCTTAGTTAGATTCATATCGCTTAATATAATGATTTATTGTTTTCTTTTTTATATAATAGCTTAATATTCTTTGTCATTTTCTTTTTAATCATTTATCATGTTGTGTGCATCTGTTTTGGTTAAAACACCAACTGAGGTTGAGTAAAACGTACTTGCAACAGTAGATAGCTTTCTTCATCGTCTCAACGCAATAACTAATTTCTAAGGCATTAGAGATAGAATTTGATTTAATTTAAATCACCCTGTTCAGAATTAAGCTAAATCTAAAGATTATTTTGATCATCATTTATTTATTATGCTGTTTGATTCAATGACTGTGCTTCAGAAAAATCAAGAGTGTGAATTTATAGATTGCCTCCATGTTCTGTTAGTTACATTATTAAGATAGTCTTTAGAGATTAAAAGTAAAAAAAGGCCTACATTTGAGTAACTAATCTTGACCAACTTATGAAAGCTTTGTATTATAAACGATTTCAAATCATTTCATTAAGTGTTATTTGGAAAATTCATTATCCTATGGCATCACCCTGTTTCCTCATCCAAATTGTTAATTGACCTAAAATGATGAAATTCATTTCTGCATACACAGGCAAGTTTTAATCTTAGGGAAGAATAATCCCTAAGAATAATCCCAAATATCTGAAATTAATTTTATTAAATTTAAATGGTATTAAGGACTTGCAAATATTTCAGAAATACAGTTGTCATTATTATAAGGCACAGATAAGGGCACCACAATGAGAATCTGTTTGCTGCATTGATTGTAGGAAAACGATTGCCACAATTTAATTCGAGGTTACACAGCACGATCCTTATTTCCCAGAACTATCTCCGATCTATTATCTGTTTCTGTCAGTAAAAAAGGTTTCGCTATAATAAACTATTCTAATCCATAAGAGAAATAAATCGCACCTCGAGAAACTTTTTGAAAGTAAGCCCCAAATCTTTGGAAAGAGGCATTAATGAGGAATGAGATATGGAAGAAGATGATCAAGAAGAAAGTTCATATACAGAGCCATAAATCAGCTACATACTAGTAACACGCATTCAATTCATTTCAATAAAAGGAAAAAAAAATAGAAAACATCATAACATAAGAAGATGAATACAAAAATTAAATCCTGAGAAGAAATATTTGTATTTGAAAGAATAGTGTGCATATCCCCAAACCACCATTCAAAAAAGCATGACAAAGTAAACATCTAACATACATTGTATGTATCTAACATACATTGTATGTATCTAACATACAAAATCATATCATTGATTTAATGACATTGCCCAAGTCATTGAAATTCATTTATTAAATCCTCCGATCATTTTACTGGTTAATGAGTTTCTGATTACATGTTGAAAACTAATCTGTTCTTTAAGAATGAATAAAAAGAAATTCAAAGCTTTTTTTTTTTATTTGGATCGAAAGGACCTTGAATCTTTTCTGTTTTCTTTTGGTCGACTACATGTAACTTTAAGTTTTAGAAAAAAATGTCGTAAAAAATAGTTTTATTTTAGTTAAAATTATTTCAGGTTACTTTACTTCAATAGATTAAGGCTTTTGTGGCAAAAAAAAATAAATAAATCAGTAGATTAAAGACAATTTAGTTTTATTAGTTGAATAACAATCTTGAAATGACTTAATATATTTATTCATATAGTTTAATGTTAATTCTTTTGTTTTCTTGAATTAAATGAACAATTAATTTCTTTTGAATAGGGATTACATGGCATCATAGACTATACAACCAATATTTTTCTGAAAAGATGGTATGAATTTTATGCTGTAAATGATTCAGGAAGTATAAATTTCTGATAATGTTAAATTTAATTTACAATTTATTTTAATGGATTTTGTTTAGAAATCAAAAGTCGGTAATTTAGGATTATGAAAAATAAAGGCCATCGGGTTTCGTCGTAGTCATTTTCTTTTCAACTATAGCATTCAACTTACTATCTCATTCTAACAGTTATTACACCATGCATATTTTCACTTGTTTTCAGAAATGTATGTTCCTTGCTAAAATATAATGATGAGAAACGATTAGTTTGTCGTTTAAATGTGTGAGTTTTCAAATGAAACTAATAAGTTTATTCTGTATATAATTTAATTAGAATTTAACAAAAATCCTAAATTTTGTTTTTTAGCATAAATACATTTTTAACAGTTTGTATTTTCTGGGATAATATTATTAAAAACATACAATTATTATGCGACTTAGTAGAGTTTTAAAGCACCCGAAACAAATATGAAAGAATTAAAATTAAAAAAAAAATTAAATTAAAAATGGATCAGATAAGAAAATATTGACTGGACATGAAATACATAGCGGTATCTTATATTAATATAAAGTTAAGAATTATAAAGTCTTAGAATTATCGAAATGTAAAACTTTTTTATGCTTCCTTCAGAAATTTCTAATACTAGAAATCCGCAAGAAAGAAAAAATCTACCTACTTTCTCTTGGATAAAAGTTGTTTAAAAATGGAAAACTCAATATTAAAGAAAATTAGAAAATTAATTGGAAAAAAAATCGAAAATTCTTGATTATTAAGATTGATATGACAGCTTGAATTCCAAGTGAAAATTTTGTGGAACATTTGGAATACTAATTAATCTTTAAAAAGACATTTAAGGATCATTAATGTAAAAGCTCCAGAGAGATAATCTTGACTGTCAGCAAGTTGACATCATTCGTGAAATTATTAATAAATCGCAATCTAATTTTGTAAATAACTAAAAGAACCTTCTGAAGTCAGGCGATTAGCCTCCTCATCTGGCTGTCAGCAAATTTATGATTTTGTCTTTTAAGTATTTTTTTGTATATGAACAGTTTTAGTTGACTTGATTATACAAAAAATATTCTATCACATAATTAATATGAACAGTATTATACTACCTATCGATAAAACTTGATGCTTTATTAAATAGTAATTATTTGGCATTTTTGATGTTTTATGTTTTAAGACTATTCCTTAAAAACTTAATTAAAAATATTTAATTCAAAAGAAAAAAAATATGGCTGTTTTAATTCAAATAATAAGAAGATAAATATTTAACGTAATTGATAAAAATGATTTTGATTTAAAAAAGAAGGAATCGGAAGGAAGATTTTTTTTAATCAGATGATTAAAAAAATACGATTTCTTTTCCAAATCATGTTATTCCTGCAAGTAGCTTACCCTTGTAAATTCTCTGTTACCATTTACATAAAAAGTATTTAAAATTTCATTTTGTTTTCGTTGCTTCACATTATTCTGTAATTTTATATTATTTGAACAAATAAGAGCAAATTTTTCTTACAAATAAACATTTTCAGAAAATTCAAATACTAATCGTATAAAATTTTACAATTAGTTTTTACACATAATAGGGGGCAATTGAAATATAAATATTGAAATCTGTCTGGTTAATTATATAAATCGAGTTTCCCAATTTCTTTATTTTCCAATTTTATAATATATAGAGCAAATGGAAGTTTGATGAAATGATTGTTTTCCATTATTTCTCGATTTATTAGGGGACTATAACTACACTGCATCTTGATTCCAGTAAAAATGAAGACATGAATTAAATACCCGCAAGTGAAATAATCAATTTTGCTCATTCCTTACACATCGGATATTTATTATTTTTTTTTCTTTTCATCCAAACCGATCATCCGTCTAGTTGTTGGATGTGCATTATGGATGCAAGTTCATTCTGCGATTAAAAGACCTCCATATTTATTTACTGAATTACACTACATATCAATTAACAAAACATTTTTACTCTAAAGGAAATTGAAGTCAACTGATCCTATATTGTCACTTTAATGATTTGAATGCAATCCACTTTCTCTTTAAATTAATTAATTTAATTATATACTTTTCTTCTACGAAGAAGTTCATTGTGAAAAAAGTAATGTTCTATCACACCGTTATCATAAGTTTTACCCTAAAGCTAAAAATTTTATATGAAGAAATGAGAAAAAAGAAGTTCCGCCTATTCACTGAAATAAATTAATATTTCAGTAAAAGATGAACCCAATTTCTTTATGCCAGGTGTTAAACAAACAAGTAATAAACATTGAAAATGGAACTGAATCATTAACATGTCAAAGTAACTATGCAAAAATGTGAAGAATGTTCTTACAATTATTAAATTTATCATCTCTAAGTTTTCTCCTCTTAAATTTCCTCTAATCTAAATTTAATCAAAAAACGTAATACATTAATATATATTTTGTGCACTTTCTTTTAAAGAAATATAATACATTACACAAAATAATAATTTATGATTTTTTTAAATACGGAAAGAGCTGTTATGAGAATTAATTAATAATCAATATTCTCAGAAAATAAAATCCATATTGCATTGATTTACTTTAAAAAATGTGAATTTTGATATAAAAGAAATTTGATTATACCGTTTTATAGATTTCCCCATTTTTTAATGTTTTAAAGCACGTATTATTACAAATTTTTATACCTGAAAATTTATAATGCAAATTTATCTATTTATCCATTTTTTTTATTTAATTCATTTACAATGAGTCTTTAACAGATATCTATTTTTGAAATTCGGCACCATCCTCTTTTGGTAAAACTTCACATTTATCTTACATGCTTTTTAGTTCACCATTTGGATCATTCTGCATATGCTAATATTACGTTCTACATTGTTTATTTCCAGTATTAATTTAAAAACATTTACGTTGGTTAAGATAAAGAAAGAAATATTAATCTTGTCCAATATTACAAGTAATATATTATTTTATTACAAGTAAACCCATATATAAGATTTTATACTGCAGTCTGGTTGAAAGAATAATTAGGCGAAATACATCTAAATACTATCGATTAAGAATGTATCAATTAATGAAAGTTTTCAATATATCTTTCTGTCTAAATTAAGTACTATTCTTTTATGTTCGTATTAACCGATATTCATAATATTTCGAAACTTGGTTAAAATAACCATGCCACTTCTAAATTTCAAATGAATTAAATTGAAATGAATTAAAGACTTTAATCACTAGATCAGATCATCTTAATCTGTGGCCATTAAAGCACACAAACACATGCAAATTGATTTTTCTTTCTAACCCCCCACACATGCATAGTTAATGAAGATAATTGAAGCTTTGCCTTGCGATCATGTCTCAGCAGCTCTAAACCGGAGAGCAGCTTTAAGTGTTGGGTTTAAGAAGTCAATTCTTCGAGACTGTCGTAAAGCTTTAAATGAAGTCACAGAATTCTACTGATATCGAGCTCCTGAGTACAGGAAGTTCATGAAATATTGAAAAGGGGATAAAGCACTTTTGAAGGAATTAACTTGTACTTTAGAGAGGGTGCATGGTTTGGCAACTTTCCCTTTTCAAAGATCGTTGGAGATGAGAAGACCTAATCATCAGTAATGAATGTTTCATTTGAAATCTTGAATATCAAGTTATAATGTCGATCGATTTTTATATATATAAGTTATTTCAGCAAACACAATTTTATTAAAAAACACTTGATCGATAATTTTACCCTGGAAATGATCCCCCTAATTTTTTTATTTGAAAACATTGTAAGTCCAAAATTGTATAAAATGTCATTAACAGTGATTGTGAGCAACTCTAATCTCTCGCTTTCTTAATTATTTTAATTTGATGATAAAACATGGGTTGCAATGTTTATCTTTTCTGGTACAGATTACATAATTGCAAAGCCAAGGATCTGTAGAGACATGCCGCATTGCTTTATTAAATTATACTGTATATGAAGGAGTTAGTTTATGCGTTTTTAATTTAATAAAGGCATAATAATTTAATGTAAATAAGGATAATTTTAATCCATGTTTAATAATAAATAAGGAAACAAAACTAACACATTTTAACACAAGAAAAAATACCCTGTCTGCTAGAAAGAATATATTACGCTCTCTTTTTAGGTCTTTTTAATGACTATATATGAGCTTGTTAATCTAGAAAATTAAAATGTATCTTTTAAAAAAACAAAAATTTACTTACAAATAAGAGAATCGTAATTAATTTATAATGCTTCCTTACCTGTATCTATTCTTTGTATTCTTTGGTGCTTGTTCATTTCATTTCATTCTTTGATTATAAGTTATGAATTTGAAAATTATGATGTTGATGAATTTTTAATGTGGATTTCATTAGCCTATTTATAAAATATGCATGGAATAAACCTAATGAAAATAACTTCTTAATTATTTTTGGCTCAATAGAATTGGAAGAAAATGGAAACAAAATTCCTGTTACTTTTTTTAATTTTCAGTGCCTGTTATTATTTTTCAATTCTTTATTTAAACATAAAAAATGTCTGTTATTATTCAAGCATTTCTATTTCTAATTTTGTTTTAATCTCTAATAAATATTTCAATATATAAATTTTTATATAAAATACATAAAAAGTAATAACATTATTTTAAATAACAGTCATAGATTTGAATAACATGTTTTAAGTTTTTAGATAAATTCCTTTTTCGATTTATTTTCTCTTTATTATTTTCCTTCACTATCAATATCTATTTTCTAACTAATAATTGTCTAATAATTAACATTCAACATTCCTAAAATAAAAATAAAAAATTACAGTAACTCATACTTACAAAGTTAAAAAAACAGCCATTACTCAAGAGATTTACTATTTTTTTATGGCGAAGATGAAATTTATTTTGCAATGTATATAAAAGAATAAAACTTTATTTTAACAGTAAAGAAAATTAACCAAATAGTATATATTATTACAATTTAAAATCTCATTAAAGCATAGCATTTGGAAGAATGTTTAAAATTTTCAAATATACTTAAATTAATGCATTTCGTTTAGTATTAAATTCAATATTTTAGATTTAAATAAAAATACCAGCTTGCTTTGTCTTTTCTTATATGCTAAAAGATAAAATTATTGCTTCTAAACATAAATACTTTTAATTTATTATTATTTAAAAAATAACAATCAGTGCATAATTAATATTTCATTTATCGTTCATTAAAAGTTACATCATTACTGACACTATTTATACTTTTGTGCCAGTAATGTGTAAGTTGTGTTGCATTTTACATATTTAGATGTAAGAGATATGTGTGTCGGTTACATCTAAAGGCTTAACAGGCATACATATTATATGCCTATTTTGCAAAATATTATGGATACATTTATTGCTATCAGATATATATAAAATGCGAAACAATATTATAGTTTTTATATTTTTTCCAATGAAATGAATGAACAAAAAAAATGTAATGCATGCAAATACAGCTGTAAAATCATATCAATAAATATTTTGAGGTGGAATTAGTTACATTCATCACCTGAAACAATTATTGTATTTCCTTTTAGGAATAAGATGTTTTTTTTTCTTATCAAAATTCAGAATTTTCTCAAAATCAAAATATTTAATAAATGTCTTTGATGAATTTCAAGCGACTTGGAAAAAAATTTAATAATTTTCAATTGAAATATGGAAGAAAAATAAATGTGCACATCATTTTATTGTGTATTGGCCTTCGATGCATATGTCTAATTTAAGCACTCTTGTTAAAGAAGCTTGCAGTGCAAGAAACGTCATGCATTTACCAAATATTACTGTCTTTTGATTTTGGGACAGCGGAATGTAATATATCTTTCCGAGGTATGCATCCATACTCTCCATAATGCATATGTATCAAATCTGTAGATGTATTTCAAACGGTCTGATTTATAGAGCTCCAACACATATAACTATATACTTTGATGCAACATGCACATACATTTTTATTATTACTAGATATATCATCTAGAATCAGTTGGATTTTAATATTTTATTGAATAATCTTGATATAACTGACACACAGAAAAAATAATTAATGACACTAATTATGAAATCTCTTTTATACAAATTGTATCCAATAAATATTCATTTTGTTATAAATATCATTTTTTATATGCGATAATACATAACCCAAAAAATATCATGTTCAATTTTTGAAAAAGGTATCACGTTGTGACAAAACTTGGGATTACTTTAAAACCATCGCGCATTCCAATCGTCCAAATGTCCTTTAAATAAAATTTTAATCTCTTACCAAAAAGTTTCATGTACAAGCCTAAACATTGTCCCAAGAATAATAATGCGAAGTTGAAATTAAATTGATATGATGGCGTACGTGATGTCATAAAATGATATTTAGGATTTTCATGCATAAATATCGGGAAAACATGATCAAGGAAAAAGGATTTTTTACTACCGTTTGAGGTCATTGTCATAGCTGAATGTTGCTGAGATGGTGATATAATAATCATTTTCATTGAAGAAAGCTGCATCCACGATTAGGTGGGATGAAAATGAAACTATACGCCACATCAATTGGGCGTTTATTTATTTCTGTTATATAATTAAATATACAGGGTATTGTCGACCAACAAATTCTGAGGGATGATAGTAGGCATCAAGAGGATAAATAATCACCATAAAACATAGGGACCCAAACGACGTTTAGTAGGTGAAATTCTCAAAAATAGGGGGAGTCCGAGAATTGATAGAAACTGTAAAAAAAAAAAAAAAAAAAAAAAAAAAAAAAAAATTAATAAAAAAAAAATAACAAATGATGTTTCAACTTTGAATTTTTTAAAAGTAAAAGCACGTTTTTAAAAGTTATTTTTTCATGTAGTCAACATTACAATGTGATGATATTGGGGGTCATAAATTACTGAAAATGAAAAAAGTAGTTTAGAACCCTTATTTTCAAAAGTATTAAAACTTGAAGAAAATAGAAGCTTGAAAATGAAAGGAATATCAAGTTCTTTGATATAAGCTTGTAGTGTCAAAACTGAAATTTTTAAGATATTCAAGAAAACCAAAACTGGGCATCAGTCCTTTGGTTCCCTATGTTGTATGGTTATTCTTTATTCTCTTGATGCCAACTATCACCCTTCTGAATTTGTCGGTTGAATTCGGCTACACTCTGTATTTGATATGCTAGATCGACTTCGTTCGTAAAGCAAATTTATATTTATATTTAAATTTAGACTGTTGGAATGCAAGTGAATACGATTGTAATTATTTTAACTGCAATATATTCAAATACATTCCCCATCTTTACTTTATAATATTTTTTTTTAAATATGATATCAATTAACCTTAATAATGACACTTTTGCAAATCACCATCTTAAATTTATGAAACATATATATGCTATTTGTAATTTGACAACTTTATGCCCAAGAGAGAATTTTAAACATTTTCTATAGTGATGCCTGATGCATTGCTACATTTATATTTTTTTTAAAAAGTTTTTAGAACAATACTATTGGTTCCAATGATTCATGGACGTTAATAGTTATAGTATTTAAACTTTTAAAAAAATTTCCTGCCAGCTTATGTCATGGGGAGCAGCATTTTCTTTAAAATTTGTAGAAGGAAACTTGAAAATCCAGAAATATGAAAAAACATTATTGAGTATTTTATATTTCAACGAGAGAATTATTTTCATGTCATCTTATAGTGAGCGGGGCAGCAACAATTTAGAATTCATGAAACCTGCAGATGATGATAGCTAAAATTTTAGTTCAGTGTGCCTTAATTATTTTAAATATTATAATAATTTTAAAAATTGTAAGAAGCATTGATTTTATCTCAGTGCATCTACGAAAGATAAATGAAATAAAATAAGATATTTAATTAACGCAATTACACAATTTCAACTTGAATTCTTTAAATTAATGATTTCTAAAGCTATACTTTTATGAATTTTTAAAAATTGTAATCAGATTTTGCTATATGAGAAATTCTCTGTGTTGGTAAACTTAGATACAATAAGTTAATATATGCAAATCAATTTTATTCCTGCAAAAGTAAAATTGACAAATCTTTTCCACGCTTTTTTTTGATTGTGCAATTATGAGTTCCTTTAAAAATGCTCATCTTCAAAAGGTAAAATCTTAATATTTTACTATAAAAACATTGGCTTAATAAATGAATGTTAATAAAGCAAAAAATTATCTGAACCAAATATAAAATAAACCAAACACGGTAACAGAATTATTTTTTTTAAATTAAAAAAGTATTAAAGAACTATAGTATTAAAGAAAAGTATTTAAAAATTAAAGAACTATTTTAGATATGATAGTTATTCATAATAGTTAAATGATATTATGAAACAAAGATACATTGAAAGTTAATTAAATATTAAAAATAAGAAAATTTATGCTAAAACCGCATTTTAATGATAATCAGTATTAAGGTTAGAAAAAAATTATAAAATTTATATCTTTAACTTTTTTGAAAATTTAAAAATGAATAATGATATAAAAAAGAAAGTTAATATCATAAGGTACTTTCTATGCATATATTATAGAAGATGGAGAATGGAAAGGAATCTGAAAGAATAAGGAATTCATAACGTAAGGTAACTTGTAGCAAAATGTGAGAGAAGATTGCGATTTAGTTGTGGCTGTCATGTTGGTAAATATATCTTCATTTACCACAATATAATTTGTTTAAAATGTTCTTGTTTAAGTAAAGACATGTATTATCATGAAATAAATCTACAGATATAGAATCAGATAGCAGATTTATTTTTCTTGGCACTCACGCTATTTGTTCTACTTGTTTATAGTCACTTACTTAATCATATACTTCACTTCACTTCACATCACTTACTTAGTGACTTACTTAATCATCATTATGATAATCAAAGCAAACATAGTATTATTATATTTTATATTATATTAAAATATATAAACTAAAATCAAACACTTCGAAACTGGTATAATTAGATAAAAATATCTCTAGAAGTCTATCTGTATTTTTTTTTTTTACATATGAATGTAAATAAACATTTGATGTCATCAAATAAATGAAAATTAAATTAATTATAATGAAAGACTAATGTGATTCATAATATCTTATAAATACATTTTATACTTTTTAAACATAAAATATACTGAAATTAAAAATACGATGATTATTCCCGCATTGCATTCTCTATAGAATGCTTTTTAATTAAAATCTGTTCACTTGGATAATCCATATATAACAATCGATCCTCTAAAAGCTGACACTCAAAATTTAAATTGAAACACTCATTACTGGCGACAAGGCCTTCTCATCTCCCGTTATCATTGAAAAGGGAAAGCTTTTCAAACATGTACTCTGTCTAAAGTAGAAGTTAATTCCTCCAAAAGGGCTTTATCTCCTTTTCAATATTTCATGAACTTCCTGCACTCAGAATTCCTGTATAAATAGAGCTCGTTGACCTCATTTAGAGCTTTAGGACAGTCTCGAAGAATTGACTTCTTAACTCAGCGCTTAAAGCTGCCCTGCAGCTGAAAGCACTTGTGACATGTTCAGTAGGCAGAGTTTTAATTATCCTCATTAACTATGCATGAGTTGCAATTGATAAAGAAAAGTCAAATCACATGTGTTTGAATGCTTTAAAGACCATCGATTAAGATGAAGTGATTTAAAGATTAAAGGCTTTAACTCATTTCTTGAAGCTTGGAAGTGACGTGATTATTTCAATCAAATTGCAAAATGATCTACATTTTTTTTAAAAATTGCATTCATTACGAAAGATAAATATATAGGAATTTTTCATGTTTTAGTAAAATCTAAATCGAAGTTTCTCCAGTTTGCTTCTATATGATGATACCTCCCATTTAAAAAGTGGTTTCAGTGTTTATTCTATCTTCTTGTCTTGGCTTTATTTGATCAGATGCAAAGGTAGAATCTCAGATATAGATATGCTTGAAATATTGAAAATGATTATAGTGGTTAAAGGTAAAAAAAATACTAAAGTCTTTTATTTTCATGATAATAATAAATAAATAGAGGATAATATTATAATATTCGTGATGACTCGAAGAATTGTATGCAAGATATTAGAATAGGTAAAACTTTAGAGAAATATGCAATGTGTGAATACGCAACTCGAAGAATCGTATACAAGATGTAGGAGTAGGTAAAACATTAGAGAAATATGCAATGTGTGAATATGCAATTCGAAGAATCGTATACAAAATATAAGAGTAGGTAAAACTTTAGAGAAATATGGATTGCGTGAATATGCAACTCGAAGAATCATATACAAAATATAAGAGTAGGTAAAACTTTAGAGAAATATGCAATGTGTGATTAAAGGGTCAGATATCAGGAATAAACAAGGACACGGTTATAGGAGCTGTTTGTCGATGAATTTAGTTAAAAAAAATAGATATATAGTTGAATTTGCAGCATACAATTTAATATATAAAATTCTAAAATAGCAAATACTTAAAAATATTTTTAAATAATGAGCTATTCTTATTAATACAATCATATTGCTGAAATGTTCTACTTTACATTCCTATTAAAGAGAAACAATATAGATTTTAAATTATCTAAATTATGAATTCATACAAATTATAATTCTTTGTGTAAATATTTTTCCTAAGATACTTTTTATCGAAATGCATTGTTATATCTCTTAAAAAATGTGTATAAAATTGTGCATACATATTTCAAATAATTAGTTTATATATTTACATGCTTATATTTGCATTAATAAATATTATTCAATAGGGTTTACCTTCTCTATTAAATGACAAATTTGCCGCATATTTTTATCTTTAGATTTTAAATTGCAAAATATTTCGTAGGAAACTATTTATTCATTCTGAAAAATAATTTACACATCTTAAATGTTAATTAATACGTTTTAAACTACATGATTTAAAACTGAAAATACTTTTAAAATGCTATATTTATATTTGCAAGAAAATCTTTCTGAACTGATAAATGCTTATGAAAAAAGCAAATTTTAAATTGATTCGGTATTTTAAATTCAAAAAGCATTATATAAATTTAAAATAATTTTGGTAACCAAACAAGTAACTATAAGATATAATAGAACAGAGTTTGTTATGTTGACACAGCACGTAACAAATAGCAATTCCATAACTGTGATATCTTGCCAAGTATTAGAAAAGTATATGACTTTTCCTTTACGTTGAATAATCACATTTCTAATATAAATTTCGATTAAAACAAACGCATTTTTTCTTGCGTTATATATTTTTAATTCAGTTAGAATATTCTGAAAATCATCATAAAAAGTTTAAAATAATTTATATTAAACAATATATCACGATTTACCAAAATGTGGTTTAATATGGACAATATTATTTATTTAACAAGAATATTTTATTTTTAGTTTTTGTTTAAGCCGGTTCCATCAAAATAAACAGGTGAGCATTGAAAAATGATGCACGGAAAATACTCAAATGATAATCGGTCATAAATTTAACATAAATGATGGTAACGAGGCTTAAATTCGTAACTTGAAATGGCGCTATAAGTTACTTTCAATGATATATATAGGGTTATGCATAAATTAAAAGAATGGGTCAATTGGTTTAATATTAAGATTATTTCTGTTGATCTTTTTCACCAATAATCCGTAAATGCTTTTCTAGAAATTAATTAGAATACACAAACGATTCTCAAATTTTTCATTTGATATCTTCCATATTCCTAATCTTCCATATCTATTTTATTATCCAATATTTTAGGAATTTCTTCAAATTCATTTCCTAATAATGCAACTTTATTTGCCTTTCCGCACACAGATTGCACTATTTTCGCACAGACATTCATCATATGGAATTTCGAAGGACGGTTTCTTTCTGACTGTGTTCTAGTTCTAGAGAAATCCCAAGGAAACACTGACTTTTTTTTGAATTTCAGCCATTGTATCAGCAATCTATAGTTATTTTTGACTAATTAAAAAGGAAATAAAAACATTACAATTTGAATAAAACCGTTAATGCAAAATCTTGAAATTAAGGCATTTTATCATAATTTTAGGTTTCATAAATTTTGTATATCTATCCATAAGAAAGGAAACAAACATTACGTTCTTGGATTGGGAAGAAAAATACATAGTTTGAGTTGGTTTAGTGTGATAAGCCATTCCTTTGCAGCCAATATTAAACTCATTGAATACAGTGAAACATGTTACTAATTCTTTAGAAAAAAAAAAGATGATCTACCCTATTACTGTCTGCACTTAAAAGGTAGAATAAATGATAAGTATTTTCATCACTTGATGGTATGATACTCATTACAGTATATCATATTAATATATTATGTGCTAAAGAATTTTTTTTTTCATTCAGCATGTTCAACTTGATTATAAATATATAACACAACAACTGATTTAATTTTGGAATCTGATTCCCTTTCTTTTATTATTTCTTTATTTCACATTGCATTTTAAACATCTAAATATTTTAATAATCTAAATATTCATCCTTTATTGTATTTTAATTACGTACATTGTCTTCATTTCGAGATCGATAAACTTGTTTTTGTATTCATAGAGCATATATTTACGTATTTCATGATAAGTTAATATTTTTCTTACCTGCGATGTTTTGTTTTGTTTCTGTATGACTCACAGAGCTCACTTTTGTCTTTTTGCATTTTTTAAACTATTATAAATTATTATAAACTATTATAATCGAAATTAATGTATTAAATTAGTATAAAAATATTTTAAACTATTATAAATGAATAATATTATTTAACAAATGGTATTGCTTAAAGCGCAAAATATTAAACTTATACTAATGTTGAAATATAGAATTTCCAATTTTCTTTAAAATATAGTTGAAATAAATGCAAGATCTTCAGTTCAGTTTCAAATAAATAAAGGCACATACAAGCTCCAAAATTATAATTTTTCTTGATAAAATTTCAGCAAAATAGAGAAATTTCTGAGAATATGTTAAAATATGCCTGATATAATGTCAATTGCAGATTGATAAGTGGAAAGCTGCAATTGAAAAATTATTTAAGAGAAAATCGAATAGCGGTCATCTTTCGTAATCTTGTTAAAAAACAAAACAAAAAAAAAACTTTTTAAAGAAAAGCCATTAAAGAATATTCCAAGTTCAATTGACTACAAGCATTGCAAACGTATTCATTCCTGAAAAATTTACATTACATTATCCCTTCTCTTCATTTAGAAAAAAGCGAGATGTATAATTTCTGATCTCTTCTAATTTTTATTCACAGGAATAAAATTCTAAAAGAGATTTAGGTACATAAAAGCCTTAAAAACGACCTGAATGAATAAACATACCATGTCTTTTCGATGCCCTCATCCAGTCATTCGAACTAAATTTAACTTAACGTGCTAAAGAAGAAAGAAATAACTAAAAGAAGCAATTTAAGCGAAAAAGATCTTTTTGATAGTACTTTTTCTAAAATATAAAGCAGTCGTTGAAAAGAAAACAGAGACGATTCCGGGTGTTTCTTTAACTATTCTAAAAAAATATACATACGGAGGAGGTTTGAACGTGTAATCAGAAACCCATTAAACAAGTACAACAATCAAATTTCAGGAGATTTTATAAATGAGTTTCAGTAACTTTCTAAGTGCCCTTAAGTCAATGATACGCTTTTGTATCTTAATTAGAAGCCGAATTCGTCCCGCTTAATGGAATAGTGTTTTTAAAAAAGTGAAATAAGTGTTTAAATTTTGTGTATTTCATTTTTATGGTTGTTTCTGCTGAGGTTTAGTTTTATGTATATCATGTGTTTATACATTTATGTGCGTTTTTTTCATTTAAATTATAATCAAGTGCGTAACGCGCAATATTTTTTTAAAAATTGTAACGATAGAAACTTAAGGAATTATGTGACTATTTCGTTATAACTGGAACAAACTACATAAAAACTTATAAGCTTATACAATTTAAAAAAATAATCTTTGTTATTGGATAAAATCTGAGAAATAAATAATTCAGTTGCATTTTGAATTGTTTTAATGGTATAGAGTGCTTTTTTTTGAAAATTTACTCCGTTAAATATTTGAGCATGCATAAAGTAAAACATTCTTTATACTGTTTTCTTCAGAATATTTAAAGTATTATCAATAAATATATCGCAACCATTTGCACAATTCAACAGTTAAATTGTCCGTGAAATATACATTCAATTCTAAAATCATATTTCGTATCATATTTGGATATGTATGATGTAAACATATAGAAAAGAGATTAATGGCTTAATTTGGCTTTAATAAAGCAACATATTTTAAATTTATTACATAGTATCCATTCACGATGAAAATTCTTAATTTATCAATCATTTTGAGGGTTTAACACAAGTCAAATGTGAAGTCTATTTTCATAATTTGATTGAATTGAAGACCACCTAATTAAGAGCAGCCTGAAAAATTTTATTATTAACTATTATTCCACAATTTAAATGCATATTTGGAATTCCATTTTACTTATGAGAAATGTTTTATGTTTGCATTATTAGAAAACCATGTAAAAAAAAATATTCCTTAAAATGCCATTAATTACTTTGCAAAGCAATAACTGAAACAAAATATAGTAATTGTCAAAATAAATCTTACCACGTTAGAATACTCTTTAAATCGATTAATATTTTTATATATACATTTAAAAATATTAAAATATTTAGTGAATAAATGGCTCTTTCTCTTAATGAATAAACTGTTAATTTAAGTCAATATCTTAGATAAAAGTATATTATCAAACGTCATTTTTAATATCATATGTATAATGATTCTAATTTTATGAGCATTGTATTTCAAACTGTGCCTTAACATTTTATTGTTATTTTTATTAATAAAATTTTTTAATTAGTAATGTCATTGAAGAATTTTTAATTTACCACTTTAGTTTAGAAAATAATTACTAAATTTTATTCTTGGTTATTGAATGTAAAAAACATAAAAATAATTTGGGTCTTTGATTAAATAAAACATTTCACAATCTTTTCATCAACCAAATATTTTTTCTATGTCATCTAATTACGGGAAATACAGACTTACGTAGAAACATTTCAAATATATATTAACAAAATTCTTTGCTATTTTTCATTTTTAGAAGTTATTTTCGCAAACTCTAATCTTTGATAGAATTTTTAACCAAAAAACCCCTCATGAATTAATGCATATTTGTGGTTGAAATTTGGCATAATAATTTTTCAGTATATTCTGCAGTTCCTTAACCTTAGAATAAGTAATATATTCATTTATAAATGTTCTATAATTGTTTTAATGTTTCATAAAGTGAAAAAAAATGACAATTTCATGTTAATTATCCATCGGAGATGCTGAAACAGTGGGTATAAATATTGACTATTTTTTTCGTTCAAAAAATGAGTAATACATATCTTCAACAATCATTTGATAAACTATTCAGGAATGTTTCTTTGAAAATGACTAATAGAATAGGAATGTGTGGTGGTCCCGCTTTCATCAAAATTACGTCACAGTTCTCATCTCTGACATTTCTGCCGAAACCGTTGGGCGTGCATTCATTGGTCAGTGGATCTCACGCTTCAGTTTACCTTCAGTCATCACGACGGATCAGGGACGACAATTCGAAAGCAATTTCTTTTCCTTTCTGAGCAAACTTTTGGGTGTCCAAAAGATCAGAACAACTCCTTATCACCCATCTAGCAATGGAAAAGTCGAGATATTTCATCGTTCGTTGAAGCAGTCTCAGATGTCACGTACCCACGAAATGGACTGAATCAATTTCACTAGTTTTACTTGGACTCCGAACGGCATTAAAGGAGGATCTGCGGTGCGCATCGGCAGAATCGGTTTATGAGTCAACACTGAGACTACCTGCTGAATTTTTTGAGACCCCTTCACTGAACGTTGAACCTCACGATTTTTTAAAAAAAATTACGAACTGTGATGGAGCAACTGAAACCTGCACCAGCTGCATCTCACGATAATAAAAAAGTTTTCATACATCCTACTTTAGAGTCTTGCACTCATGTGTTCGTGCGACACGACGAAATTAAGAAACCCTTGCAAGCACCGTATGATGGCCCTTACTGTGTACTCAGAGGTACTGATAAAACTTTCACAATTGAGAAGAACGGCAAAGAATCTATGATCAACGTTGATCGTATGAAGCCCGCGTTCTTCGAAAATTCTCATCAGTCACCTGCACCAATCATATGACCACCATCAGCTGCAGTTCCATCTTCAAAGCAGTCAGTACTTGAGCCTTCTCCGTCGACTCCTGAGTTACCTTCGAATACTGCTCCACCACCTTATGTAACCAGATCTGGCCGTCGAGTACGCTTTAACCCTCGTTATCTCTAATACAGTGCTTGCTGCATTCCAGAGGGAGGAGTACTGTGGTGGACCTGCTTTCATCAAAATGACTTCACAGTTTAAGTTGCGTGATCCTGCAAGCTGATTTATTATATGTGCACGAGATATTATTCTATTGCATTTTATTATACTGCAACTGTATATTTTCTTTTTTTTTTCCTTCTTAATGTTTCCGTTAAATAAAGATGTTATTTTTTTACGCCGTCATTGAATTAAATATTATAGACAAAATCCACAAAATTAATCTAAAAATCCATACTAATTATTCTTCATAAAGTGTATTTATTGAATAAAACAATATATATTTGCTATATGACATTCAAAAGACTTTCTAGTTTGAATTAAATGAATATGTTTAAAGATTTAGAAAAAAAAAAATTGCTGTGACAATCATAAAGATTGAGGATTAGTGCTACGCAAATTTACTCATTCTCATTTGAAACCTTGCCATATATATATATATGCATACAGCAGATACTCCAGATCTGTAAATAAATTGGATAAACAAGAGAAACCTAACAAAATTATCTAATTATTTAGAAAATACCATTGCTTTGATACTGGAATTAAAAAAAAAAATTAAGGACTTTGGAATTATACCCTTATGACATAGTAAAAAGAGTGTTGACTAAAGGCTTTGAGAAGAAAGAAAAAAAAATATTATTTTGCAGGAATGAATGTTTTGAGCATTACTGTAAATAGATAGAAATCGAGCATGAATAGATTAGGATATTCTAAAAGGTTCTTAAAAAGATTTCGATCTTGTTTCATGATATGGTTCTTTATTTTTAAGTCAAAGTGAACAATTCTGGCTCCAATGTATCACAAAAAGTTTGTTATAATTCAGTGAAATTTATTTTTAATTTTTTATACTTTCTTGCCTTTTTTTTCCATCTTAGATATCACACTCAAACGGAAAAATGCATACATGGGAATGGATGCATTAATTGTACATATAAAAATAGTTTATTATTGCGAGAAAAATCGTGAGTTCTCATTTCATAATATAAATGAGTTTCAATCTAAAACCTGTGTTTTATATATGATATACGAGCCGTAGTTTTGACCATACGGTCCAAATTTATAAAAAATATTAAACTTCATTTATCCATTTCAGAAAATCTTTGTACAAGACAATAGTCTTGCGCGTTTATCTATTATATACTCCCCTGAGTAAAATAAATAGTTTTAGAACACTGCTAAAATAGTTTTATCAGAGTTCGCGGCGACATTCTAAAATTCTAACCATTCACCCCATGTATTTAGAAAATTTGGAATTTGCTATCTCTGCAAACATTGTTGCCACGCATTGTAATAGAGTAGCCTTGTTATTTAGCGAGGCATTGTGGATAGAGTGTTGATACCATAAAATAACTGGATATAAAATATTAAACTGAAAGGTGAAACAATAAATTTTTAGATAGAAATACTGCATAGCTGAGCAAATGAATAAATATTTATTAATAAACATTATTTAGAAAATCATTATTAAATAAAAGTTTATTTCTCTTAAGGTGACACGGTACCTCAAAAATTTATTTTTGAAATTTTTATGTTTAAAATTATATTTTATTTTTATTTTATGTAAAATTGTATTCTATAATATTCTCCTAAATATTTGTTTTGGAAAAAATTATCTTTTTTAACAAAAATAAGTTTTTTTTTAAATTGAATTTTTTTTAAAACCCTAGGTCTTTTTTAAATATGAAAATGTTTCTCCATTTTTTTTCAGGTAGCTATTACTATACTACATAAAACTTAGTAAGAATTTCCTCCTGCCAACAGTATTTGATTTTTTATAAATTTTTCATCGTAAAAAACACAAGCACAAAAAAAAAAAATCTGAAAAATGCAGAAATTCTGACTTAGAGCATTTTTTAAAAAAAATTACTACAAACTTAAAGCTAATTCTATACTAAGTTTTATAAAACATATATTTCTAAACATTCATAAAACATTTCACACCCCTCCTCTATTGTTAAGAAAGCCTTAGGCTTTCGAAATGTAGCATATAAACAAAAACACAACATGGAAAAAAATGTATTTAACGTTTTATTCATCTAAATCATAATATAAAATCCATCCGATTTGCCTGTAACTTTTACAAAATATGATTCAATTTATTCTAAATTGTTTAAAGTTAAAAAATGCAAAAATTTATTGAAACGAAATGTTATATTTGTATATTGAAGATATAAAGAAAAACTAACAAAAGATCAAAACTTTATTAATCTTTATCATAACAATTAAAAAATTGATAAGCATATCAAAATTGATTAAATGTGTATTTCTGCTATTATGCGTGATCAACGCAGTTGTAATTTTTGAACATTTACTCCAAGTGTCATACACAGAATACATCACTCTAATGGATCATTTGATGCAAGACTTTGGAAAATTGGCAGTATTTTTGCCAAATGCGGTTCTTTTACAGGTGTTTGAATCTGAAAAGTGGGCGTGGCAACATTGTTAACTCCCCGTCATGCATAAAAAATTATTCAATAACTTTAAAAAATATATAAAGTTACAGATCTAAAATTTTTCAGGCACATTTGGAGAGACTTAATTTATCATATGAGCCTATAAAAATTTTCAATTTTTCTAAATGATATTTCGAGTATTATGTCGCCTTAATATAAAAAAATGCATTATTGATTAGCATTTAGTATAAGGTACAAAATGTATCTAAAGTTTTAGAAAAGTTGAAATAGTACCCTAAGCAGAATTTCTAAATTATCAATTAATAAAAACCTTACACTTAAATACTTTCATTAAAATTAAATTAAATCAATTACTGTTTATACTAAAAAAAGCATATAATTAATAAAGAAAGAAAATTTCAATTTCCATGCATAAATATTTATATTTATGCATGGAAAAATATGCATATTTATGCTTAGATAATTATAAATATTTATGCTTTTATATTTAATTGTCTTGTTTGCAAATATTGTGTTACGTTTTGGGGAAAAAATGTATATAATCTATAATTTAAACTAGGAAACTTTCTCTATTCATAAGACATGCATTTATCATTACTATAATTGCATAAGTCCTATTAATTTTATACTAATAATCATCTACAGAGTTAACAATATAAGATTTTTCTAGTATTTTAAAAATAAGCTATATCCCATGTATGATGTAATGCAACATTTTAAATTTAATCAACTCGATATAAGGTTTAGAAGGCAAATAGATCTTTCTTAAGACTGAAAAATTATTCACTACTAGATAAGAAATTCAAATATTCCTGATCATTTTCATTAGGAAATATTAAATGATGAATTATCTAAAAAATCATTTTTGCTGAAGATTTGTATGAAACTTTCATATGCATAATATCAATAGCATCCTAGACATCCAATATTATAACTGACCTGAAAGGAAGGAAAATATTTGATTGCAGAATTTGTATTTTATTGAAATTAAAAGATTTTATATTCTTTCACAAAATTATGAATAACTACAAAAAGTTTTTTTTCGAAAAAAATGGATATAATTTAATCAAATGAATTAATTAAATATTCTAAAAAGAAATATATTTTGAATTGGATGTGGTTGATTCAGACTCAGAACCAGATAGCAAATCATTTATGAAAATTATACTATTTTTTATTGGCGTATTTTTGAGACGCAAAATTAAACAGCTCGGCATTATTCGATTATATATTGTTTAAATTAGCTTTTCTCAAATACTAGCCGCAGCATTATAATGTAAAGAATTATATTTGGGGGAAATTTTAAAGAAAAATATTTTGTATCTACGTCGTAAACATTTGTACGTCTTTCTTTGAATAGCTTTGAAATAATTTTGTTTCTTAGAATATGAACGTCTCAAGTTATATTTACTTTATTATAAGCCTTAAATGAATTCCTCCATATAGGGGAGAAGTGGAGCGATATTTCCCACCATTCAAAGACTACTCAGATGAAATATTACTGAAAAAAAAGGAAATATTTTCAAATTCCAATAAGAACAGAGATAATTCTAGATCGTGAAATATTAATCATTAACTGCAGAAACAAAAATCAATTTAAAGAAACATATGCAGTGAAACAAAATCTGCATGAACAGATCCATGATAGCTGAAGCATCCAATTCTAAAGCTATCAAGATTTTCAAGGGAAATCTCCGAGAGATTCCGATAGTATTTGACAAAATTTTCTTCCTCATTCACTTCTTATTCTTCAAGAATAAAGAAAGCGATGTAGCTTACGGAGCAATCGACCTCAAATCGTCCATTGTAATGGAAATGTCAGATGCAGCCGATCGCCATAAACCTCGCGGAGCTGACACTTGGCATAAGAAAGGATTCTCGAAAGAGTTTTCTAAACTGCAACGGATCTAAACGGAAGAATATTTCATGCTGAATCACGTAAAAATAGACGTGGGACAATTCAGACACATTTTTGTAAGAATTTGAAGGTTTGTAAGCCATTGAAATTTTTGGCTGGTCCAGTTGCAAGTGAAATATTTATTCACTATTTTCAGTGAAAAAAAATACGTATTGAATTATAGTTGTATAAAATCGGTGTCAAATATGCTAAAAGCATTGATATTCTAAATAAAAACTTCGAAGGCATTTTGCTTTCAAATTTTGAGCCTTCATTTGACATTCTTTATCATATCTATTCAAAACTTTAATAATAATAGCTTCGGAATGGAAAGTTTCAATCAAAAATTATCGACTGACAATTTTGTAGCATAATTTACTTATTTTCCTTTTAGTCCTTTTTTCCTTATTTTCTTTTTACCTGTGTGGTTGTGATAAAATGTTTAAAATGAAAACACCATAAAAAAATTTATTAACCTCCCATAAGTTTTCAAAAGAAATAAATTTTTATAATAATATTTATAATGATAATAATTAATAACGTTTAAGTTTGTCAGCTGCAGATAGTTGCCGTAAGCTTGACGGAGCTGAATGGCATTTAGCTGGAAATAAAACAATCTAATTCGTTAACCTGACATGAGCTGCTCAGCGAAAGAAATCCTTTTTTTAGCGCTTTATTTATACTATATTTTTGCTTATATCTTAATTTTGGTAAGAATTTTTACAGATGAAAATATTTTCCACTCATTGAATAAAAATGTCAACAAGTTATCTTATTAATAATACGGTTATATTATGTCATAATATTATCATGTAGATGGAGTTCGATTCCCGGATAATGCTTAAGTGTTATGTTTGTGGCGGATTTTCGACCGCTACTTTTAGATTATTCGACATAAAAGAGACGACAACCTTCTTGCCTGTAGGATTAAAAATGTTTAAAATTGTTGTCTGTCGTTTTATAGTCTTCATTTAGTGACCTCAAATATCTGCTAACCGAAATATTCAAAAAGTGCTCATTAACAGTGATTTGAAGGCAAAGACATAGCCTTTTAGTAAGTGGCGAACACTTCATGAAAGATTCCTTTCATAGCATTTCATATTTCAAAGGATTCAAAGTACAAACACAGACGTGCTTTGCATGGAAGTCGCTATTTACTGCAAACTACCAACGGTTCTTTTTATTTCCACTTGCAAATTATAAGGATTTATTGACGATAGTCAATTTGCTAATCTTGTTCCAGTGTTTCACGTTGGGATCAATTTGAAAATAATATATGCAGTGGGGTGGGAAAAGACTAGCAAACGATATGGTTCGCAATAGTGTAGGAACCTAAGGGAACACGAACTAATATAATAATGATTATTTCAAATGGAAAGTCGTCAATCGTTAGTTTAAATATACAGGATCCATAATCCACATGTCAGGTTTGAAGAATAAGAGTTATTATTAAGGATTAATTGTAATTTTTGTATATATTATCGTATTTATTACTTGTCATTTTGATGTAGACTTTTACAATTTGCGCTGGATTTATGCCTGTTGTTTCATCTATCTATTTTTTATTTAGCTATCAAAGTGATTATTATTGAATAATATAAACATATGTGTATATTATAGTATTTATTACATCTTATTGTAGACTTTTATAATATACACTTGTCTTTATGATTATTGTTTTAGTTATCTATTTTAAATATGACACAATAATGAATCAAGATTAATTAAAATCACAACTATAACGTGAACTAAATATACCGTTTATTAAGATTAAATTTCTATTGTAAACCGCTTTACGTATTTACTAAGAATGTTGTATAATTTTACTGGAATTTTTATTTCATTGACAATAGTAGTCTTATATGGTACAAACAAAATCATAACCAACTATATTAATAGATTTAATGTAGTTGACAACATAATATTTTTTAAAATTAGATTTTTGAATTTCAACATGGTTTTGTTTCACACACTTGTTTTCTTCGAGTAACCAAGGTATTAAGGGGTCTAACAAGCAATTTTGATATGGAAAGATCTTACAGGGTTATGTTAAGGTGGCATTTCTGAAAAAATATATATTCTTTTCGACTTTCATTTTCAACATTTGTAACAAAATAAAAAAAAGTTTTTAGTGAAAGCTTATAATTTTTTTTTAATTTGCTGCATATTTTTTAAATTATTTATTTGCTTTTGTTGCAAAGATTATTCATTAATTTTAAACATTTAAAACCGATTGATCTACTTTTATATTCTTAATTTCTTTTACATTGGAAACTTTTATTCTGTTTGTTCTATTTTCATTCTTAAATTCATATTTATTGATATGATGTAGCTACAATATCAATAACTGCTTATATTATGAGCAGCAAGAATTTTCTAGTTAAATCTTTCAATTGCGGAAGGAAACTAAAAAAAACCCAGAAATATCATAAAATAGCAGAATATTTTATATACTAAAGAAATATATTCGTGTTATCTTGCAATAAGTGGAACAGAAAGCAACTTGCAACTGATGACACATGAAATGCAATTTAGCAATGTTCTTGTTATTTTAAATTAATAATAATACTAAATGATAATAATAAGTGATGATAAATAATTTTAATAATAATAATAAATGATGCTCATGCTGCTGATGATGTTATTGACTTTATATCAATCGTACAAAAATTATAAATCGATCTTCAAAACTCACAAATACAATCGATCTTCTAAAACTCACCCGAATTTTCAATTGAAACACTCATAACACACTTCTCATTAAAAGGGAAAGTTGCCAAAACATGACCACTTTATAAAGTACAGGTTAATTCCTCCAAAAGGGCTTTATCTCCTTTTCAATATTTCATGAACTTCCTGCTCTCAGGATCTCCGTATCAGTAGAGCTCGTTGACCTCATTTACAGCTTTAAGATAGTTCCGAAGATTCGACTTCTTAAACCCAGAGCTTAATACAGCTTAGAGCCGCTGCGACATGTTCACAAGGAAGGACTTTAATTATCCTCATTAACTATGCATGAGTTCCGGGTTTTAAAGAAAAATAAAGCGCATGTATTTTGGTGACCTTAAAGATCATCGATTACTCAGGGCAATCTAGGGGACATGATTATTTCAAGTAAGTAGCAAACTTTTTCACCATGAGTGGAGTTAATATAAATAAAAGAAATTTGCATTGAGTAATACTGATAAATATATTGACAATTTTCATCTTTTAAAAAGTACTTAATGGGCGAGGACAGCATTTAAACATGTTATTCTAATTTTAGCCATATCTTTTCATCTCTCTTAATTTAATAATACTTTAAAATGAAATAAAAGAGACGAAGTTACTGGATAATATTGCAAGAAATTAAAATTTCTTTCACACTTTTAACCACCTTAGATACTTCTATTTTTATGCCTATAATAAGCAAATATAAAACGAAATGATAGGGTAAACAGGGTGATCGAAAAGTGCCAACTATAAAAGTAGATGAAACATAAAATAAATGTAAACTTTTTGTAACAGAACATATAGTGTAGCAGCTTTAATAACCTTTTTTTGTCAATGAATCAAGAAAAAGAATTCAACATACAAAAAAAAAATTATGTTATGAATGTAAAGGGGGGAAAAATTGGAAATGACATTTGCTTTAAAATTTTGGAAACTGTTGAATTATTCAAAAATGTGATGGAATTAATTGAAATAACCAGGTTTATGTTTCCTTGAAAGTAGCGCAATACAATTACTATTTGCGAATGTGCGAATATCGGTAATAAATTTACAACAACCCTTTTTACTTTAATACTTTAACTTAATGAAAATTCAGAATTCAACATTGTCATGTATTACATTCCTGAATTGGAAGTATGCAAATTTACTTTAAGGATATGTATTATTGATAAATTTATAATAATTAGATTAAATTTAGAAGTGAAAAATTAAGATTTGGTTAATTTAAAGTTATTAATGTAAGAAATTTCTTTACATTTTGTATATTATTGTGTTAAGATTTTGTTATGTATTCAAATTCTATCTCTTGTTTGTATAAAACCAATTAGAAAAAAAACATGTGCTTTTTCTTTATTAAGTATTAATTTCTTTAAAAATAACTTTTTAAAATATTTATATATATATATATTAAACTACAAAATTTTAACTTCGACCGCAAAACTAATGTCAAAGGAGTTGAAGAGACTTACTTCTCTAGTTCTAAAACATTTTGGAGGAAAAAAAAATTGGAATATCCATATAATAGAAAGAAAAAAAAAATACAGTATGATCATTAATCGGATAATATAAGATAAGTTTATTTCAGTTTTTTATATTAATTTTTTCTTGTATATGGAATTCAGAACAGAGAAAAAAAGTGGAGATGATGCAAATACAAATCGAATTTTTAGCTAAGTACAATTTAAGATGACTAAATGCATTTTTCAGTTGGTATAATAATAACTTGAAATATAATGTATGAGAAAAATTAATTCTCTATAGCATGGATATTTAATTCCCATCATTTATTTTTATTGGAAGGAAAATGCAATGCAATTATAATTTCTTTCATAATTTAAGAAATAGCATGTAATTTATTAATTAAAAAAATATTTTATCTGAACATGCATGCTCTGATTGACCACTTTTCCTAAAGTTAAGAAAAGGTTGAAATCGTAAAACTCAGTTAAGATAGCTAGCAATTCGATAAGTTTTAAAGCTAATGTTTAAAGTGCCCCATATTATTTGAAAAGAAAAATAAAATCAGAAAAAAAAAATATTTTACTCCGTATGATATTCTAATTTTTTCAAAAATTATTTTCCCATAAGGAAAATTTTGTTTTTATCTGAGCAAATAATAAACGATATAATGAATATACGGACTAGTCCAGAAATGCTTTTGAATTCCTCAAATCACAATTGAGTTTAAACAAAAGACTTTTATTTAATTTATGATATTAGCGCCCAAAATATGTGCTTATGGTCCAATTTTATCTAAAATACTTAACCTCCTTTACCCATTCGAGAGAAATTTTCTGCAAGACGAGCAAGTTTCGAAATAATCTACTTTGTACTTTCCTGAATAAAATATTTTTAGCTTTATCAGTGTTCTCAGAGATTTTCTAAAGTTCTAACAATTCTTCCAAAGTGTTTAGTAAGTTTAGTAATGTTATCACAACAAAGTTTTCTGTGCTGTCATACTTTTAGAGACGCTGTATGATTAGAGTGGCCATCCTGTATAAATAACTTAATATAATGTATTTAATTGCAAGTAGGAACATTTTCTCGTCAGACCGAACTAAAATTATATATTAAAGTTTAAAAAACAGCGTTTTATAAATATTGATCTACTTTTATTTAATATAATGGTATTCCACAGATTAGCATTTAAGTTGGAGAACAAAACATATGTAACGTCATATCGAAGCTATGACAATAAGATTAACATAAACTCTAAACTGGAGATGATTAACAAAGGCCGTGAATTTGATAACCTTCTGTTGAAAGAAATTAAATCAACCACTGTGAATGTTTAAGAAAGCATATAATCAATAACGATTTTTTTAACATTAATTTAAAGTTTGTTAAATATATTCCATATGGAAATATATATAATTAAGAAAATACTTTTCTAGTGAGTATAGCTATATTTTATAAATATATATATATATATATATATAACCAATACTTTAAACAAGAAATCTACTGAAGAAACCTTTTGCGTTATATTTTATGGATCAATTGTAGAATTAGCATTTATAGGTTATCCTCTAATCTTTTAACAATAAAAGAATAGAGGATTTGAATAGAAGATTTGCTACTCATACTTGATGTATAAAAAATTAAAAATTAAGTAAGATAGAAATAAGATTAAAGATAGATACTTCCAGAAGAAAGTGATAATATTAATAATTCGTCAAAATATCATTATAGTGTATTATTTCCACTGTGGTCTGATTATTAATATTGCTATTTATCATGGACCAATGTTTGTTTAAAATTATCCATTAGGCAATTTCAAATATAAGAAAAATATCTAAATATTTCATAAATAATAGATGAAGACTTAGAATAAGACTTAAGAAAAACATTTTATGCAATGCCCTACATATACTATTTTCAATTATTTCATGAACTTCTCTAATGGAAATGAGGTCCATAACATCAGAACTCTATTAAAAATAAATTGTATACTTCATCTCTCTTATAATTTTTTCTGTGTTACATATTCACTTTTTAATCATCTTGTAAACTTCATAAATATCAACCAAAATAATTTTTTCAAAAACGAAAGTTAATCCCGCAATTACATATTTGGTGAAAGGATAAAAATTACATGAACTTCAATTCAACAATGCAATCTGTTGTTGGAAACAAGTCAAACATTTTTTTAAGGAAATTTCTTAATATCAGGAAAATTTTGCATGATTATGAAAGTGATATAAAAAAAATAATATTTTGTATTTTGAAAATATAATAAAAACGTATGTCAGAAAGTAATATTTTTGGATTAACATAAAAAAAAACAATTTAGTAAGACCCAGGTTAGTTTTAATTAACTAAAATTATCATTATAAAAAAAATTCGCTAAAAATGCATATTATATATATATATACTAGCCGCCTTTGGCGACCAGCCGGTTCGCCAATCTTAATGTTCGTTAAAATTTTAATAATTAAATATTTTATGCAATTCCAACTTTAATAGATTCTTCAGCAAAATATTTTAAAACTTCAAATTTTGATAGTCATATAATTCACGCATAATATTATAAAGGCCTTCAGTCATAACGTGATATGTATCTCTCTAATTTTCTGTTACCCCTCGTAGAATTTATGCTTTAAATTAAAGTGTAAATGATTAATCTGCAATTAATATAATAATATTTTTTACTGAAACAAAGCATTTTTTTTAAATAATATGATTACTGATAATAGAGTCACTGAGCGTTTAAACTTTATGGGCACTAAAGAATATCTTTCTTAATTTATGTAATATCTCAAGAATTTGTCAACAAAATTTTCTCAGATTCATCATGAACAGATCGATTAATGAACAATGTTTCATTTTAAATGCATTAAACACTAAGAAAATAAAATGAATCGTTTAAAATAATCGGTCTAAAACAGGTTTAAAAAAACTACTTAAAAACAATGTACTTAAAACTATAAGCATATACAAAAAAATATATAACTAACATAAATACAATTTAATTACAAAAGCATGCAACTAACCTAAAAATAATTTAAATCATTGAAAACAGGTTTAAAAAAAACTACTTAAAAAACGATGTAAAAACTATAAGCATATACCAAAAATATATATATAACATAAATACAATTTACTTACAAAAGCATGTAACTAACCTAAAAATAATTTAAATCATCTGTTGAAAGTGGTTGCCATGACAACAATCAGAACAATGCGCATGCGTGAATTTTCTTCGGAAACTTCTTTTCCCTTTCCAGCTGTGTTGCCATAGAAACCGGCGCACAGCTGTTTACACGTTTATGTTTATCTATTCATATTTTATAACATCTAATCAGAGTAACGGTGAATATCAGTGTGTTCGTGTTAATCAATAAATGTTAATTTTTTTAATAACATGATTAACGAAAACAGAGTCACTGAGCATTTAAACCTTATGGGAACTAAAAAATATCTTTCTTAATTTATGTAATATCTCAAAAATTTGTCGACCAGCCGGTTCGCCAATCTTAATGTTCGTTAAAATTTTTATATTTAAATATTTTATGCAATTCCTACTTTAATACCTTCTTCATCAAAATATTTTAAAACTTCAAATTTTGATAGTCATATAATTCACTCATAATATTATAAAGGCCTTCCGTCATAACGTAATATGTATCTCTCTCATTTTCTGTTAGCACCCGTAGAATTTATGTTTTAAATTAAAGTGGAAAGAATTAATCTGCAATTAATATAATAATATTTTTTACTGAAACTAAGAATTTTTTTATAATCTGATTAATGAAAATAGAGTCACTCAGCGTTTAAACTTTATGGGCACTAAAGAATATCTTTTTCAATTTACGTATTATCTCAAGAATTTGTCAACAAAATTTTCTTAGATTCATCATGAGCAGATCGATTCATTAACAATGTTTACTTTTAAATGCATCAAACACTAAGAAAATGAAACGAATCGTTTAAAATAGACGGTTTAAAACAGGTTTTAAAAAAACTACTTAAAAAACGATGCACTTAAAACTATAAGCATATACAAAAAATATATAACTAACATAAATACATTTTAATTACAAAAACATGCAACGAACCTAAAAAAAATTTAAATCCAGTCCGCATCCGTTGATAAGAATTCGTCAACACAATGCGGAATTCAGAACACAAAGCGCATGCGTGAATTTTCAACGCCAGTTACGTAACGCAAATACGTGATTTTTTTTCTACGCCAGTTGGGGTAACGCTATGCGGATTAGAAATTTTTAATTTCCTTTATTCTGTTTTATTTTAATTCAAAAGTACTTCAGAATGAATCTGAAACATGGATTAATTAACAATGTTTAATTTTAAATGCATCAAACATTAAGAAAATAAACAGAATCGTTTGAAATAATCCGAAAAATACTAACCCTAGCCTCATTACTGTTGGGAGAAAAAAGCCTTACTCATTTGGCGGTGGCGAAAATGGAAGATTTTTTTGGCTGAAAAGTTGGCGGTGGGGAAAATGGAAGATTTTTTTGGCGGGAAAGTTAGTTTTTAATTAATAATTAAAATTCTAATTAAAATTTCAAAAAAAGGGACCCCAGGTGCACATTTCCGACCTCTAAGGTATACATGTACCAAATTTGATAGCTGTATGTCAAATGACCTGGCCTGTAGAGCGCCAACACACACACACACACACACACACACACATTGAGCTTTATTATAAGTATAGATATATACAAAAGTATTAGAATCAAGTTAATAGGAAAAACAAAAACCAAATAAAAATTAAGCCAAAAAAATTATTAAAAAAATATAAAAAAAATATAAAAAAATATAAAAAAAGAACCCGGCGTGTAGACTTTTTCAAGGGTCACCCTCAGGCAGGGATTCAAAGAAAGGGATTTTTTCTGCGAGGACATACAGACATTGTCTAATAATGATTCCTCGTGACCCGAAAATCCTCTGAAATTATGCTCAAGAGATATACCATTTTAACAGAAAGGAAATACAAAATAACAAATTAGAAAAAAATAATCACAACAAAGTAAAAATACAATAACAAAAATAACAATAATAACATAAACTAGCATTAAAATTAAAATTAAAAACGAAAAGGCCAGATCATACCATCCAACAGTCAAGGAAACTATAAACTATCGATTGTGATTCCCTGTTTTTAAAAAAATTAACGGTAAATTATGTAAACAGAGGTAGGCTCCCAGCGCCATCTATAGAGTGATCCAATATGCAAGGAAAGTTCTATTTTTATTTAAGCCAAAGGATTAATCCCAAACCATACCTTGTTAAATTAAAAAATTGACATTACAGTAATTTCTAGGAAATTCATTTTTAATTAAATTTTTAAGGAGGATGTTTGATGCTTCAATATAAGAATTTTTATTATTGCAAACCCTTTTGATCCTGTTAACTTGTGAGAAAATTAGATTTTTGAAAATTTTAGAGTTTAGATTGGAATGGTCGTTACATAGTTTTGTTATTTTAAAGTTGAAATCATCCCTTTTATCGTATATACCAACTATTGTTTTATCATTAGCAATTTCGATTTTTAAATCCAGAAAGGTAGCCTCAAGTTGATTTTTATTTGTATCTTTTAGAATTAAATCTTTTGGATAGCAATTAGTAATAATATTAGTATTGTCGAAGTTAATCAAAAGTAGGTCATCAATATATCTCCACCCGTTTATTAAATTATATTTAATTATTTTTTTTCTCATAGTAATGCAGGAAAATATTAGCTAAAGCACTTGAGAAAGCTGTTCCCATTGGAATGCCCTTGACTTGTTTATAAAAATTAATACCATTAAACAAGTAATTTTCAGTAATATTAAAATTACATAACTCAAGCCAGTTATTTTTAGGAATGATATTTTCATTTAAATATTCGTAATATATAAAAGTGCAGACCTTTATTAATTTTTCATGAGGTAGATTAGTGTATAAATTTTCGAAATCAAAAGTAGTAAGTTTATTAATGTTGTTATCTTTAAGAAAATCCAATACTTCCTTGTTACTAGAAATAATAAAGTTGTCTTGTTATATATATATATATTCCCACTCAGTAATGTATGTATGCTTACGGAAAAAAAATCCCACCACCACGGAAAGTTATTGTAGAGCTATGAAATATTGGCAATGCATTTGTCCCCGTAACATATTTAATTGATTAAAGTTTCATGATAACATGTTAATGTCATTGCGAGAATTTAAAATCAGAAAGGCTGGAACATTAATAACCATTGAAACCACCAAAATTTTGAATACTAGCATACAAACATGCATGCATTCTGCCTTACAGGTGCCGGATATCAATTTGTGAGATGTGAGCTCCATGCGTGTTGCACCTGGTCGGTCAATACAGGGAATGCTAATATTGTTTGTAAATGATGCTAGAGTTTTCATTTCAATGATGTCCTATACGTGCTCAGTTGAAGAAAGATTCGACTTAGCAGAACAAGGCAACATGTCAACATACAGAGGTATGAGCGTGAGTGGTATCTTGTGAGAAAACATCTCTTGAATGCTGTTTAAGAATGGAAACACAGCAGATTGAATCACAGATTGACGTATAAATGAGCATTGAGTTTGCATGGGATAACCACAAGTGTGTTTCTACAATAAGACGAAATTGTTCCCCAAATCATAATACCAAGTGCTCAGCGTGTCTAGTCTACAGAAAGGTTGGTTGAAAGTGCTCACATAGCCTCTCTTTAACTAACACACGTCCATCCCTGTCACAAAAGCAAAAGCGGCCATTCTGATTGGAGATTCTCCATTGCCCAATGATATCTAGCTTGATATCACTCACGTCACAAACGGCGATTGTTTGATTTCAATGGAATATAAGCTACATGTTGTCTGGCTCCGAGCCGTCCTTGAAGTAAACGATATTTATAACAGTTTGTTGTGTAATATTGGTACCAACTAGAACTCAAATTTCTACAGTAGACTCGGTCCCATGCCGTCATACACCGAACACGACGGTCTTCCTTCTCAATATGTATCACGTGGCCACTGGAAGACCGGGTCACTCTAACCAACAATCATGTACACTGGATACATTTCTGCCCAGTAATAAATTTTACAATATAGCGGAAAGAAGATCCATTTCCTCTTTATAACTCAATGAACTGTTGATAATGACTTTTTCATCTTCAAAGGCATTCTTGGCTAACATTAACTCATTGTGCCAGATCTTAACGATAAATAACGCTTAAGCATTTTGCAGCACATATTTAAAGAAAACTTGATTTGCATGTTCACTGAGGTGCTAAAAGTACCATATTTAGGTACCTTGTAAAAAATGTGAATAAACGTTGCTTTTTAGATGAAAAACAAGCCCCACCAAATTTTATTTAGTAGAGCTCCTTCTTGTAATTTTTTTCCCTCAGTATACAAGGGATGTTCAAATGAAAAGGTACGAAATGACACTGTTGGTATATAAGAAGACTTTATTCAAAGTGTACACTCATAGACCGGAGTACAAATATCAAACGAGCCGAAGGATTCAATGTTCCCAGAATTCCTGTGGACGTGTCGAGACCCAATTCTTCATAGCGTCCTTGAGTTTGCCGTCCAAGGTGCACTACTTGTTGTATTCATTGAACGGAGAAGAACCATTAACTCCGATGTCTACTGTGAGACACTCCGAAGACTAAGCAGGTTCATCAAGAACAAAAGACAGGGCTACTCACGCTGGGTGTAGTTCCGCCCCATGATAATGTTCGTCCACACGTCTGCCGGGTCACACAAGCGGAAATAGCCAATTTAAAGTGGGAGCAGCACCATCCGCCCTACATCCCGGACATGTCTCCCTGCGATTTTCTTTTGTTTGGCCCCCCCCGAAAAAACATCATAAAGGGAAGCACTTCAACTCGGACGGCGAAATCAAGGACGCTTTGAAGGACTGGGTCTCGTCACGGTCACAGGAATTCTAGGAACAAGGAATCCTTCGGCTCGTTAATCAATGGGATCGTTGTGCTCAGGCCTATGGTGTATACTTTGAATAAAGCATTTATACCCACAGCGTCATTTCGTACCTTTTCATTTGAACACCCTTGTATATATAATATGCCAAATTAATTGTGGTAAATATCAGAAATACAGACACTCATTCACACAGCAGACAGGAATGAATTCACATTCATTCATTTTTATTATATAGATAAATCAACATCTTATTATTGAAACACTTTTGTCTATGGGCACTAATTTTGAATTCTATCATCTAATCAAAATGCTCATGTATCTGATAGGAATTTTGACTACGTTTTTCGTTATGTACAATATATGAATAAAGGATTGCGGAGTTTTTTCTTTAATATAAAATATAATTTTTGAATATCTATAATAATTTTTCACTCGATTGATTCCTTTTAATATACACTTATATAAATTATTATTTTGGTTCAAAAATGTGAGATGAATAATACGATAAAATTCCTTCTGCTCGTTCCAGTCTGAAAATGTTTTGTTTCCTTTTATACAAAAAAGGAATCTCTGTAAAATTATTTTCAGAGAAAAGTTTCATAAAATATATTGTACCCTTAAAACTAATAAATTAGTTATTACTTATATACAGGAATAATCTCAAAAGGATTTCTAGGCAACTAGAAAGTAAGTTTTAGAACACTTATGCTATTAATTTGAAACTGAAAAGCATTTATATTTTGAGGAAAGAGAGAGATTTTTTGTACAAATTGTCTCTTAAATTGTGAAATGTTTCAGAGGGAATCAATTCATAAATGATATGTAAAGTTTCTAATTTTAAAATGCAATCATTTTAGATAATCTCTAAAAGAAAATGAAAAACGTGAATATTAGATGAAGATGTTTTAATTTTATTCATTCACATTATTAAAATACACGTCGCATAAAATATTTATTATGGAATAGATCCATGTCTTCTATTAATTTCTGTGATTTGTTAATGACCAATGGGCTGTTTAGTATTAATAAGTATATTAAAATACTCGTTGGAAAATCCTTCCTGTTTAACATTATTCCAAAACGGACAGATGAATTAAGATTTTGCATGTTGAAAATCATAACAGCATCGGATTTTTTTTTCATACTACAAAAGTTAATGTCAATATTATCTTTATATATAGTTAGTCAAGTTGATAAAATTTAAGTTGTCTTCAATTGAAGACATCTTCAGTTAATTTACTCAGTTAAATTACTATTTATATAAATAAAATTTCTAATAAAGTCACATATACAATTTAAAAACATCTTAACTAATTGCAAATGATGTAATAATATTACATAAGGAATCACTAATATGTTTTATAAAAATTCGCTGATTATCTGGAACTGAAATCAGAAAATATAGCAGTAATCTGATATTATCTAAAAGTTTATTTTTTCATGGACATTTGGAAAATAATTTTATTTAATTAAATTTAAAAATGGCTTTAATAATTTTGAATACTACAATTTTAAATTTACCCTTGTTATCATCCTAATGCATTTTCTGGTTTAATTTTTGTACATTGAATTAAATGAATCCCTATATAGCTCATATAAAAGTATTTTTATAAATTGCGTTTTATGAACGAACCATGTTGAGGACTGAATCAAAGCATAGAATTATTACGAATCTTTTATAAATGGTCATTCATAATTATCAGTTTTTATCAATAAATATCCACACTTTTTTAATATATTTATTTCAACTTTTTCCTCATTTGAATTACTTGATTTTACGCTGAAATATTAATATATTGCTATAAGATATCTTGCTATAAGATAAATCTTTAATATAAGTCTTTAATTATTTGTTCCATTTTAAAGAAATATATTTTTATCAAGACAATTCAATAAGAAATAGATAATTGTTTTTAAATCTCTAAATATTCATATCGATACATTATATGATTATCGGAATCGATAGTGATGTTTTCTCCATTTTTAAAATTAAATCTTGCAATCCGTTCAATATTATTATAAAAACTTTCAAAATATATTACATTTAGTATGCATATGTTTTGTAAGTGTAAGAAGATTTTCAAGGGATAAAAAATGTCAATGACTTAAATATTAATATCTTATTAATATTTAAAAGTAAATAATTCTATGTTAAGAAAGGATGATGATGAAAGATTATAATTATAAATTTCTTATATCAAATAATTTCAGCTATAAGTGTCTAAATATTAAAACAATTTCCTTATGAAGAATGTTAAAATGCATTGGAATAATATTAATTATATTTGAAATTTACGCGTGCGATTTCTGAGGAATTTCTTGGAACCTTACGTGCATTTCAGAAGCTTAATTTCTGATTCCTATTGCTACCCATGGAACAAAGTTTACCCTCGTCTTAGAAATGGGTTTAATATCTTATTTAACATTTCGGCGAATGGAAAGTGGGACGATCTTAAAATAATTCTAAGTTTTCATAAATTATGAAACTTTATTATAAATTTGATATTTTATTATATGAATCGTCGTTTACAAATAATAATATTCTAATTTTAATAAAATGAACATTTTTTATTATGATTATGCATAAAAAAAGACTTCCTTTAATTAATGTTAATAATTAATCCTTGACGCTCTTCAGATATATCAAAAATTATGTAAATCGAAATTGAAAATCAATTACAAGAATTGTAGCGGTTTTTCAAAATAAAAAAATTAACAACATGAAATTTATTTCACTTATCAAGACCTTTCTAAGTGCCACCAATACGAATCCTTTTATCGCATAATGTTTACTTATTACAACAATAAAAACAAATCACAAATACACTTTAACCATGAAGCAAGATCTCTTATTTGACGTTATCTGTAATAAACAACACAATAAATTGAATTCCATGAATGCTATATGGAAAGCATGGAGAGATGAATTCCGAAAAAAAAAAATCAGTAGCAACTATTGCTGAGAGAAAATACTTTGAGATGGTTGGAAATGAAAACAGATAGATAATTACAATGAAGATATTGAACATGTTTTTTGTAGGCTTTTATTAATTCCCTTGTGACCAAAATGCCCGTTCATGCATTCCATTTACGCACTACTAACAGGATAATATTTTATTAATCGACGTAAAGATCATCTAATTCATATGCAACGATTTCAGTGTGCAAGACATAGCATCAATAATTTTTCTAACCATTTTTTTAATCAAAATTAATTGTTTAATATTTTTACGATCTCTATTTAAAATATAATTTAAATGTGTAATTTAGGCCTAATATCAAGCAACTTAAAACCATGAAATTTATTTTATGTCTATATTGTATAACCGATTTCGTAATTGGAATATAATCTCTTTTAAATATTTATTCCTTATCTTTATATTTGTTGTCATTATTGTATTTCAAGATATTACATTTCAGTCAAAATATTTAGTTAAAACTACATTAGTAAAGATTTTTCTTTACCAAAAACTGATCTTCTTCCTCTCATACCCAAATATATAAGGTAAGGATATTGAAGTCAAAATTATATTCCTTCGATAACGTTTAAGATTACTTTAATATTTTTTTTTATCTCATAAAAGCAAAATTCATGAAACAAATATAAAATATATACATACCACGATGCTTAAATATGTTTCTAGTTCATCAAAATGAAACGGCATAAAAATTACAAATGATATCAATAAAAAAGGAAATATAAAATTGATAATTTTAAAAAAATAATTAAATATAAATTTCAATAATAAATGCAATTCTCATAAAATTTCGGTAGAAGTTAAACTGTACGATGAACATTTTACATATTTTTAACACAAAATGAATATTGTATTATTAATGCATTATATTTTAATCCTTTGATAATCTGGGAAAATTCTTAGAAAATTTGATTTCAAATCCCTTAAAAGCTTCACAATTTTAGAAAAATAATTATTGCAAATGGAAATTCTAGTAAATAAATTTATCTACATTATTATTCAAGAGACATTTGGCATCCATAATTGATATAACACATATTTGAAATATGATTTAATTTCAAATAATATTTATTTTGACATTTCACACTCAAATATCCTTTCTTTGTTTGTCCATATGATAAAAGATTTCTCTTCTATAATTATGTAAAAATCCTTAAAAAACCACTAAAATCGGCTTTTAGACTATAAGATGCTCTTCTAGCAGGGCATATGGAAAAGAGGGGTGGGAAATATCAAAATATGATCCAAAAAGGGGATTTCCTCTTTTAGAGGAGTATAAAACTTGAAAATATAAAGTAAGTCTGCGGAATATAGAACAAAAATTGTTTATCAGAGAATTTTCTGAGGTTATGTCGGAAAAAACTTTTTTATATTTTTCGCTGAAAACATAAAACTTGTAGATTCTAAGTGGTGAGAAGTGGTAGGGAGAATTCATCCATTGCTTTATAGGATCTCCTCCATGGCAGAAATGGAATAAAGTATAGGAAGTTATAAAATTATTTAGTAAAATGTCTCATAACATTGTTGAAAAGAAGATTTTTTTTAAAAAAAATGTATTCTATAAGAAGGAAAGCAAATATGGATCGATCTATACTTTGTAAATTTTTGCGATCGAATGCTAATAAGGCGGAAGCTTTGTTTTAGAACAGCTATTATCTCAATGTTTTTTGTACAGTTAGAACATTATTACTTGTACATATTTTATTACATTTTGTCCAAATTTTTTGGAAAGTGAAAATTATTATATGTCGCAACTCTTTATTATTTTAAAATGCAACTTTTGCGCCTTGGATTAGGACATATGATTTAATAAAATGCCGTTTATTTTCTCTTACTATTGATTTAAGATTTTATTAATGCATTTATAATTAGAATTTATTATTATTATTACTATTATTTCTTTATGCATTTATAATTAGAATCTATTATTATTATTACTATTATTTCTTTATGCATTTATAATTAGAATCTATTATTATTATTACTATTATTTCTTTATGCATTTATAATTAGAATCTATTATTATTATTACTATTATTTCTTTATGCATTTATAATTAGAATCTATTATTATTATTACTATTATTTCTTTATGCATTTATAATTAGAATCTATTATTATTATTACTATTATTTCTTTATGCATTTATAATTAGAATCTATTATTATTATTACTATTATTTCTTTATGCATTTATAATTAGAATCTACATTTATAATTAGAATCTATTCTCCAGTTTCGTTCTAAAGAAATTAAATTTCCGAAAATTGCAATACTTTTTATTTTAAAGTTTTACAAAGAATTTATTAGCATTCACGATATTATATACTGAAATTATCTTACTATATGTATCCGGACATTTTTACAAGGCTTTGACTCATCATAATTCACGTTGAAGATATTTCTATATATATAGCATGTGAACTGTACAAGAAATACAGAGTTATTTAATTTTAATTATTTTAAAGCTGATTCTATGGTTTTTGAATGCTGTTCTTTATGCTTTTAAATGGAATTCAGATATATAATGAAAATTACAGAATAAATAAGTAATTTAAGTTGACATGCATTAGTTAAAGAATGGTTGCAATGCTCAGAGTTTATGATAAAAATAATATTATAAACCTATATGGAGGATAAAACTATAAAATAAATGCAGAAATTATAAAGAATAAACTTATAAATCATCAGAGTTAGCATAAATATTTTTTAAGATTCTATTTAAAAGAACAAAATGTATAGTTCTATAAATAATTTAATGCAAATAATAACAAAAACCGCAATTATAAAGGATAATTAAAAAAGTAATTTTATATAATTTCGCAGCTTACTAAATTTTATTAATACATATATGTAGGCACAAATATATTCTCAAAAGCAAGTTTTGATCAATTTTTGAAAAAGCTTATTGAAAACTGTTTTATTTTAACAAACTTTTAATTCCAGTTCTAATAATAAAATTTCTTCTTTTATCAGCACATTTCTGCATTATATATTTCACTATATGAAGGCATTCAAATGTCGAGGATTTTAAATTAGCTATTTTAAATTGTTGGATAAATCAAATACCCTTTATTTGTCGAGTCTCAAACTTTCACATCCTCTATTGTTAATTATGCCTTTTATCACTTAAAGTTTTCAAAATCTTGTTCGAAAATTTAAAAAAAAAACGTTTCACTGAACAAAGACCGATTTGATTGAACAGACAAAACTAGACAGAAAATATATGTAGGCTTAAATAACTATGGATAGTTGTAAGAACAAACATAACATTAGAGAAAACAGAGTCCACCGATACTATGCAAAGAGGGCAGGCATTTTACGAAATCGTCCATTTCTAAAGCCATCAAACGTTTTTAGAAGACTCTCAAGAGAGTTCGACAGCACTCGACAAAATCCACTTTTCATTCACTTTCTATTCTTCAGAAAATGATAAAGCGACATAGCTTACGGAGCAATCGTCGTCCAAGTCGTCCATTGTAATGGAAATGTCAGATGCAGCCTTCTCCTGTTATTCTAACAGAGCTCCGGGAAGAAAGTTTTTCCAGTAGCGCATCTGAACTTGGATGGATTTCGAAGGAGGAATATTTCATGGTTTCACACGTCGGGAACAATGGTGGGATGATTAAGTTAGTTTTGGTTTTAGATTTTTTAAAATTTGATTACTTCTTTGAGTTTTTAAAATTGACATACATATAAATGTCGAAATATATTAATACATATTGCTTTTAATGCAAAATACGTAATTATTAATAATTTAACTTTTGCTTCAAATCAATCAGAAATTCTTAAAAGCTTTGATATCCTAAATCAGATCTTTGAACATTCGTTCACTTATTTCGTTCAAATTTTGCAATGTGTATAAAAGTAGTATTAAATAGAATTCAAATAAGCTTTTAATTCTAATTTAAAATTGATACCTAATTTCTTTTCTTTCGGAGAAAAAAAATTGCAGAAGAGGTTAAATAAATCTTAGGATGATATAGTGCCTAATTACGATGAGTGAACTGCAGTCTCATATACAATGCCCATCATTATCTCATCATTGAGACGTAAGATGTTTTTAAATTGTCTATCGTAATTTTCCAAATCAAAACAGCAATCTAACTAAAATAAGAAAAAAAAATGTGTTAACCTGTCTCAAAAGGATATCAAAATTTAATATACAAATTTCGCCTTAAAAATCTATTTTTCTTAAATATAAATAAAATAATTATTCAAATCACGAAATGACAGTACGTTATGTGTTATTTCCAAAATGATTATCAAATAGCTTGTCTCTTACAACAGTTGAAAAAGCAGATGTGTTTACTGAAATAATGAGAGTTCTATGGTTAGAAATTAAGATATCAAATCATTCTGATGAAACCATATATATATATATATATATATATATATATATATATATATATATATATATATATATATATATATATATATATATATATATATATATATATATATAACTTTAAAATTAAGCCAGAAAATAAGCTAATCACTGATTGCTGTGCACTGCAAGAATATTTATAAAGAATTAAGTATTTGGCAGCATTATCATTCTTTCTTTGTGCTATACTAGCTCACTTTATGTTTCAAAGCAGACGTATTTGTCTTTGGATAGAAAATGCGCTAGAATGGCATCCTCGCTATGGTGCATGACAATTTCAGTGACCTGAATTGCTATGGTTCTAATGGAGAGTTGAGAACTGCTGGATCTCTAAATATGTGACACATCCATTTGCCTTTTCAAGCATGGATACTACAGTTTTAACTATGTTTCGCCTTGGGCAATGACATTCCACAATAAAGTTCTTCTTTGAGCTCATAGCGATTTTTCTCCGAGCACAGTCATATACTTTTTTCATTTCGGTAAATTGTTTGTCACTCTACTGCAACAAAGGTTTGCTTATAAGCATTTGTTTCTTGATATATTCCAGTGCATTTATATGCCATATTCATGGGTCTTGAGCTAAATTATAACTTTTTTCTGATTTCGATCTCATTGCATCAAAGAAAGAACAAATGTGCTTCCCATTCGATGATACCATCTAAGCAAATCTCAGACATGTCCGCTAACCAGTTAATCACACAAATAGTGTAATAATGAAGAAAAAAAATAGTGTTAAGCTAAAGAGAATAGTGAAACATTTTTGATGCATAAATCATATGCCCTCGTTTTCCCCTTATCGAGATATAAAGTCAAAAGTTTTGGAGATAATTTGAGAAAAGACGACAAATTTGGCAAGAAATGAGCTTTTGGCAAACTTCCTCCAAGGTCATGAACAAAGTTATTCAGTCCATGACAAAGATTTATGTATTCAGGCTTTGGAACGTAGTATTTTGCTAAAAGTTGTGGATTTCATTGCATCTCTCGATTGCCTATAGAAATCTAAAAATCTGTACACTATGCCATGAAAAAATCAATAGTTTCGTCGCGAGGATTATTACACAGAATATAACTCAAAGAGAAAAATCAATAGCTAGTTTCACCTCTGAAATATGCCCACATGCAAAAAATAACCAAGTTTTCAAATTAATTTATTTAGTTTATTTATAAATAAGGAAAAATGGTTTTTTTTTCTTTCAGAAATTTTAATAATCAGATTAATATAAAATACATATCATAGATATAGCAATATAAAAATGAAAAAAGTCTGACAAATATATATGCTACTGACAACTATGGTATTGAAAAAAGAAAGAATTGAAGCATAGAAAATTGCTGCACGAAGAAAATTTCACGATCTTAAATCTTGTGCAGCAATTGAAATGATCAACCTCCTGCGAAAAACGTTCAAGTTGTTTGAAATGGAGGTGGCAGAGTTTGTAATAATTCATACTTGTACCAAGCATAATGAACCATGCCGGAGTATTGAGACGTACTAAACTGGAAATGAGCAAGTGAATGGAGTTTGATGATATTATTGTCTTGAAATATATAGACTGTTCCTTCCATCATTGTCCTGCCAGATATAAATTGAACAAACTGCTTCCAGTATCCAAAGGTTGAACTTTGGCAGTAGCACCAGGTGGAATTTTCTTTAATTGAAATGTTAGAAATCCAGAATCTGCTTCACATCCATTGATGTTGTCGCAATATTAAGTTAAATCATCCACTCCCAGAAGAGACCCGCTACCAACAGCGGGAAAATAAATATCTTGGAGCAATGTCTTTATTAACGTTATCGCGACTTTTTCTATAAAAAAATAAGTACAAGCAAAATCAACATTTACTTAAACTTTTAAATTACTGAAAATAAGATTTTGCAAGTCACCAGATTTAATAACATGGATGTTTAAATTATCAGGCTTAAACAGAGGTTCTCTTACACACAATTACAATATACGCCTTTGGATTCTTGAAAGACGATGAGCATTGGTGAGAGCAATCGACCGTAGGCAGAAATCACTTGTTTAATAGCATAATTTTGAGTCTTACCGTGTTTTGATGGCGTAGCTTGTTCAATTTTCTCTCCATATTTGTTGAGGCTCCTGCATTTTGATATGAATCGTAGGGGTGGCTGAACAATTTTTTTTGCACTTGGACATATTTCAGAGGTAAAACTGGCGATTGATTTTTCTCGTTGAACTGGATTCTGTGCAGTAATCCTCCCGGCGAAACGCCAGATTTTTCCTGACATAATGTTGCAGCGATATTTAAATTTCTATACCTAAGCGAGAGTTGCTGTGAAATCCATACGTACTGCATTCCAAAATCAAATACGTAAATCTTTGTCATAAATTTTGTATCGTCGCTCACTAGCTTGCAGAAAATTCGCTAAAAGTTCATTTCTTGCTAAATTTCATGATTTTTATTAAAATGTCGCAAGACTATGAGTCCTTATAGTCCAAATTTGTTAATTCTTATGTTTTGATTATAGGGAGACAAAGGCAAATGATAATTAATCGTAAAAAAATGTTGTATAAAAATGTCGTATCGTAAATATCGTAAAAACATGTTGAGAAAAATATACAAATGATAAAATTAAACCTTAAACATATAATAATAATTAAAGCTTTTTAGAAAATATCATTAAATTTCAGATTTTTTCAAAGGTTTATTTTAATATTATATGGTAATTCAAATGATTTTTAAATATGCAAAAATTATATTTCATTAAAATTGTTAGTCGACTTTCCAAGTGATTTCATTTCTAGTGAATACTGATTTGATTAGAAATATTATGGTGAATTTGTAATTTTGACTGGATAATGGATTGTATATATTTTTTTATCTAAAACATTCCACTTTTATATACTTTGTGATATTCGTAAAAAGTGAAGAATAATTTTTAACATTAGTCCAGCTTCGTTTCTACAACCAGTTAGTAATGTTAAGGCATATTTTAAGCATATTTTGCATAATTTTTTTTCGTTTATTAAATAATGTTAATGTAATGTCATGGAAAATTAATTAAAAAATAAAAGTCAGGGACAGTGGATATAAGATGAAACAGTATAAGAGCTTCAATAACAAAACTAGATGCCTGGTTGTTGATTCCTTTTTTTAAAAACTTATTTTCTCTTTATTTTAAATATATTTAAATTTTCTTTTATCAATAGATTATCAGAGTAGAAAATAATGAAATAATATTAGAAACATAAATTAAAGAGTAACTAAAATGCTACTAATAATATTTATTTACTTCTGTTTTCTCGTAAATTCGACATCAAAATTTTGATGATTCTCCACCTTTCAGACATCTGTGAGACAGAAAAATGAAGTAAATTTTTCAAATTTTGTCCACCTATCACCATTTTAACTCTAAAGCACATCTAGCTAGATAAAATTTGGTATGTGATGCTTTTATATAAATGATAGATTGTCATCATATTTTAGACAAATTACATCTATAGAAAATCTGTCCACCTCCCCGAGAACAAGTGGATATGTTAACTAAACAATAAAACGAACTAGATAAATAAATTTAATGTATATTTTTATAATCTAAATTGTAGGCCTAATTCAAATCTCGAATAAAATCCATTTGCCAATCGGCCATTTTTTTTTTGTCATTCAAATGTATATAACGTTATAAATCAGACATCTCAACAAATTATATATTCGTGTCAAAATTTTATTATAATCGACCGGAAAAACGATATCTAAAATTTATACATTGTTTCCTTTGCCATAATGCAAAGTCCAAAATATTTCATCACTCTAAACCTGTATGATACCTATGATTTTGTGGTACTTTTCTGTCCTCTTTCCATTTTTCATAGCTATGAGTGATTATGGCATTCACAATCTCGATGAAGGATGAATTTCGATCTAGATGAATTTTCATGTGACTGAGAGGGAAGAATACTCTGCTTGGAAATATTTGAAAAAATTTTAGGAGACATCATCTGTTTGTTATAATTAATGAAAGTAATATTTCTTTTTATAATGATAGAATAGTTTGAATTCTCTTAGACTGGAATTTTATCCAAAGGGTAATAACTTAATTTTTAAGAACAATTTAGTGCCCTTATTTAAGCTATATTCCTTTAAACCAATTTTGCAATATTTATCCACTGTCTCCATTTATTCCGAAATGAAAAATATTCCTCATTTTGAAACACATATATGGTCTGCGACCTCACAATCTATTGAGAAAATTACTTGTGTGCTATGTTGGACTTATTCTTTTTGTTTAAAGATTTTTGAATTTCCCTGTGAAATTTATCTAAGAAATGATTGGATTGAATTGAGTTAAAGTTTTTCTTTTAAAATGAGTTAAGTTTGTCTAAGGATTCTTGAATCCCACTGTGAGTTCTATCCAATTAAATATCCGAAAAAATAGATTTATTGGTTTATTTTTAAATTGGTCATCACTAAAAATGTATTTTTCGGTTGAATTAAATGTATGATTTCTCTTAAAACGAAATAATATTTCTTTTCAAAATCTTGAAGCTAATCGAATTGTGAAATTTGATTAATTAATCGTTTGCTTATAGATAGATTTCCACTTAAGTACAATAAGAATTTGATGAGGAAAAGAAATAAAATTTGAGTACTATATATTATGTGGTTAAATTTATGTTACCTAGAGTCATAAATACGCTAATAGTCAAAATAGAAATGCATTATTCCTATGTAGAAGCCAATAGAGACCTAACTTTGGAGAGATAGATTAATTTATTAAAATATCTAAAACATTTCTTTTCAATCATCATTTTGTAAAAACAAATTACTAATTTGCTTAAATAATGTTTTGAATGTGAATCCAAAAATTCTAAGATTTAATTATCTAAAATGAACTTTTTTTTATTTTAAAGCAAAATTTCATACATAGAGCTATATGTTAAAATTTTAAATAATGAATAATTTTTAGAACAAAAGAAAATTAATTATTAAAAATGCAATCATTTGGATTTTAATCACCAGATTCATGATCAGTGTTACGAGTAAAATGCTTATATATAATTTATGAAAAACTGTTTCCTTTTGATGCACAAGTGGAAATTCAAAATGATATCTTATTTAAACAAATGGTACTACAATTGTTTTCAAGAAATGCCGCTTTAAAATAGTACTACATTTAGATCTGTCTAAGTTAAAATTGCATGTCTATTTAAAGAATAAATTCATGCGTTACTTAAGTGTATCTATGGCTTTAACACAACGTTATTAAAATTCGAAATTCTGAATTGCAACCATTATAAAAACAAGATTGATTTAAAAAGAGATTTAAATAGTTGGACAGATTTAATCTTTCAGGATTTTACTGCTTTATACAAGGAAAACTTAAAAATTATTTTCTAAAATATTTTTAGATTCAAATTACATAATGAAATAAATAAAGTATAAATTATTTCCTACTGCCACTCTCCAATTTCAAAATTTTGAAAATAATGTATAATTATTTAATATAATTAATGAAATATTTAATTCAGATTTTAAATATACTTTTTCATTAACAGCAATTTAAGGTGTGTTTCAAACATATTTCATTAAAAATTGATAGTGTAGTTAATAATAAATGTAATATGGATTAAAAGAGATTAAGGAAGACGTGCATTTTCACTCAATCAATAAGAATGAATTTAATTTGTGAAATCAGACGAGATGATAATTACTCTTTTATACAGAAACTAATGATTTTTAATTATAAGTATTTGAAATAAAACATTATTAATACCATTAAGATTTGTATATTACATAACCTAGAAAGCTATTGGGTTCCTATTCTGTTGCGAGCCTTATGGCTTGCGAATGTTCGTAAACCTTTCAAGAAAATAATTTTCATGTTGATTCCAACTTAAACTATTGGAATAAGATTAGCGAAACGGGAGCCATCAGTCATCCCTAATTACTTGCCAGTGAAGATATAGGAGAAGGAATGGAGTTTTGGAAGATCTTGGTTTGCAGATTCGAATATCATTGTACTCTTCGAATAACCATCATAATAAGGTTTGAGAAGTAGAAAGAACATGGAGAAATAAAAGATCCATGTCCATGTCTTCAAATCATTGGTATTAGATGGTTTTTTGAGCAATTAGGTATCAAGTGTACGATACCTTTTAAAAGTAAAAAGACAAGAACAAAAATTTCAAGCCTTTTAATCCCTTAGGAAAGAAGGTTTTCGCCTCTTTAGGGTGAATTATTTGAAAGCAGTGATCAGACTTCGGCCAACTAGCACATCCCGTAATCGAACTTTGTCTACCTTATGGCGTTATAATAAAATTTAACTACATTATCAATAGGGTAACGGATAGAAATTTTTATTGAATTACTTGAAAATCTTTCGTTTCTGTCAAAGATTTTACTAAAATTAAGATATAAATGAAAACATATTACAAAGAAATAAAAATGGATAAGATTTCTTTCGCAGAGGAACCCATGTCAAATTAACGAATTATATTATTACATTTTAAGCTAAAGCATTTTTTCATGATCGCACAATTGAAATGTATAAGACATAAACGTTATGGAAAAACAAAGAAAAAGCTAAGACCAATCATCTGTTAACAATTATGATTTTTCTTTGAATCATTTCTTATAAATGTTTTAAACATATGTGATAAAGTATTTCCCAAACGGAAGCATCGTATTTTCACAGAAGATGCGCAAGAAGTTTTTATTTAGAACTCCAATTCTATTTGAGTATTTGTAGTTGATTTTACACAACTACAAAATAATCTACTACATATTTAATTCCATAAAAAAAATGAATAAATATTTCATTTAAAACTACCCTAACCAAATTATTCAATAACTTCCCTAATTATCAGTTCTTGCAAAAATGTGCCTACATTGTCCCACAGCTATTTATGTGTGATTCAGCATGAAATGTTTCTCCGTTTTAGAACAGTTTCAAGCTTAGAACATCCTTGCAAGCGTTATTTCTACTGCCAAATGTCAGCTCTGTAAGGTTTACGACAATTAGTTGCAAGTGGCATTTACATTACAACGGACGCTATGGTCGTTGAATGGTCTGTAGGCTACATCGCTCTCTTTATGCGGAAAGAATGAAAATGGAAAATAATTTTGTTAAGGAATATAACAATCTTTTAAGACTTTCCTTCAAACATGCAATTGTTTTTGAATTGGATGCATCAGCTATCATGAATCTACTCTTAAAGCTCATACTCGTATACTGGGTACAATTCAATACTGAGGATGAGAAACTTCAGATAATGTGGTTAATTAATTCTCTCAGACTTGGTGGTTATAGAAAGAGGTGGCTGTTGGTTACCACCCCTCGAAGACGGAGCGTACTTCCCACCGGTAGGGTTGTACAGAGGCCGGTGATGGCCCTTAGTACTCAACCACAGTTCCCGCCAATTTTATCCCTGTGCCCATGAAGAAGGGATCGAAGTAATCAGTTAGTGATTACGGTTCATGTAAAATGTGTATAAATTTCTTTAAATTAATATATTTTGTTTTAAAATTAATAAATGATGTTTGGTGATTTGATGTTTTAACTATTCCTATTGGAATTTGAAAATACTTTTTGTTGCACTGAATACTACTAAGTTCTATAGTACTAAGTATTAAGCTGAATGTTCTATCACTAAAGAAGAACATCGTTTTACTTCTTTTTCGATATGTAGAAATTTATTTATGGCTTATGGTTGAGTTGCGAGTGATTTTTTTTAAATTCAAATAAGATTAATTTCGACTATTTTCGTATTATTAAAGTTTTGAATAGATTTGATAAAGAATGTCCCAAAACTTGGTATCATAGTTTGATGTCAAGTTATTCAAGATTCTTATATAAATATTTTTAATTCTTTTGGAATATTTCAAATTTATTTTAAACAACTGTAAAAAAATATTCCACTGCATGTTTTTATAACCAAAACAGTGAATAAATATTTCACATACGACTACTCAAGCTAAAATATTCAATGACTTTCCAAATTTTAAATTTCAACAAAGATGTGCTGGAATTTTCCCACATCTATTTCTACGTGATTCAGCAAGGATTATTATCCTGTTTATACCCGGTCGTGTTTAAGAAACTTTTTTGTGAATCCTTTCTTATGCCAAATGTCAACTCTGTGAGGTTTAAGGAAGTAACTACATCTGACATTTCCAGTACAATAGATAATTTGGAAGCCGATTGCTCCATAAGCAATGTCGCTCTCTTTATTTAGGAAGAGTACGAAGTGAAAGCTACAGAGATTGTTTCGAGTACTTACTATTGGAATCTCTTGAGACTTCCCTTAAAACTTTTAATGACTTATGAATTAGAATCTTCAGTTTAAATGCATCAGGTGTTGTTACAGGTCAGCAAGATTCTTGAAATCAATGTTTGTACCTACAGTAATTGACACTTTATTTGCTAATCTGAAATGCCTTCTATTCCTAACGGAATTTTAAATTATCATTCACTGTATTTTTCTGAAGCATTTCTGTAGAGTAATCTTTTGACGAAATGGAAACATTGTTTTATTTCTTTTTTGATATGAAGCAATTTATTTAAGGTTTATAGTAAAAGAAATATCTCTCAAAACGAATATTTTCTCTTTGCAAGTAGGTCTAAAAACATTTATGCAACTAAAACAAAATATATTTCACTAGAAAATTACAACGTTTGGTCTAGCAATTACGGAAAGATTATTTTAGATTTTTGACAATAGATAATGGAATTGAGGCCATGTGGCTCAATTTATGCAACCCAAAAATGCACCGATAAAGAAATAATTTAGTTTTTAAATATAAAGCTTCAACTTGATTCACCATCCAAATCAACACTTATCTGTGCTTTTAAGAATATTTTTTGGTTACTTTTTCTATGAAATTGTTTTTGCTTTATGGAAAACAGATACTCTTGTTTTTTTTTGGATATTCATATTAATTTTTCCAATGAAAATTAAATATTTCCTTCAAATGGCAAACGGCTGTTGTTATATCGGATATTAGTCTTCCTTTGAGGCCAGATATAGCAATGAAAGGCTAAGATTAATCAATGTTCTGGGCATTAAATTTCTATGCAAATCATTAGCAAAAATTGTTTTTTGGAGTTTTTATCATTTCCCATTTGGTTGTGAAAATGATAATATTATATTATGAATATTCTATAGACATATAGTATTAATCTCTAGTCACAAAGTAAATAAATTTTGAATTGAATTGATGAAACTATTTGCACTCTAAAGACTAGAAAGAATGGAATTTGAAAAGAAATATTCATATATTTCAGCCTATTTAACGAATTTATTTTCATTGGCAACAATTGGTAGAGGCTCATACGATTCATCATTGGTTGGGGAAAAGTTCAAAGTTTTATTATATGCATTCTACATGAGTACATTCAATATGTGGACAAACTTCATTGCTGAAGCCCATTTCTTGCTACAAGCAAAATTACTGCTATCACCTTATTAGCATAGTTATTTAACAATTAAATGATTCAGATATCCAAAAGATGATATCTAAGTTCAGATGAACCGCTGGAAAATATTTTCTCCGATTGCAGGAGAGTTCTGTCAGAACAGCTGCATCTGACTTTCCCATTACAATGGACGACTTGAAGGACGATTGTTCCGTAAGCTATGTTGCTTTATCTTTACGAGCAGAATAAAAAGTGAATGTGAAAGTGGATTTTGTCGAGTGCTGTCGAAATCTCTTGAGATTTTTCTTAAAAGATTTGATGGCTTTAGAATGGGATATTTTTGTAAAATATTTGTACTCTTTCCAGGATATATTGATGATCCATGTTTTCTCAAATACGATATTTGTTCTTTTTACTATATAATTGACATTTCTCGATTGATTTCTAATCAAAATATTAATACATTTTTTTTGTTCTTGTCTTGAACGCTTAAGCTGAGTGGTCTTCATTTAGAGAAAACCAATAATTTTTCTTTCATTTCGGAACAAGATTTCGAAAGCCAAAATTAAAGAAATAATATTTGAACACTCATTAAAAGGAATTTATTTAGAATGTTTAAAGCAATTAAACTGGAAATTTGTTATGATGTATATTTATTATGATGTTATTAATAAATTGACTTGTTATATATAATTATTTTTAATATCTATATATATTCAGATTTGAATATTAAAAGTTGATTAATCGCATTAATATAACTTATCCATACAAATATACAGTTAACCATTTAAATAATTTTCCGAAAAAAAAATTGAAAAAAATGACATCCCTTTAAAAATTTTGATAAATTTTTCTACCTTTATTTCTGTTGGTCTTTTATTGTTTCTAACTAATTTAACTTAATATTTTATATTATATATGATAATCAAATTTTATTATTAAAAGAATAAGACATATCTATAACAATTAATTCTAAAGTTGATCCATAAAAAAATACATAGGATTTATCCCGAAGATCTCTCAGTTAAAATGTTGGTTATGCACATTTTTACAAAACGCAACCTTACCCACAAAGAAAATCTTCATAAATATAAATATTTACATATGGTCTATACTAGCAAAAACTAAACAAATAAAGTTAAGCTTGTTAATCTAAAATATGTTTTTAAATTTAATAGAAGTATACCATTATTTAAACAGAACTAGTTTTAAACTGTAAAATTTAACTTTATTTTTATATGATAAGCAGCTTTTTCTACTTACAGTTAAATATTTAATAATCAGTTATTTCCAAAGGATGACCAATCTACTCAAGCTGCCTTCCAAAATGACATGGCTGACTTAGAACAAAGCAGTGCAGAAAATTCTGTCATGATAGCATTACAAAATATTTTGAATTCTTTGGAAGAATGGTTAAAAATTTCGAGTATTTCTGCGTGGTACTGATAAATCTAAAGTTATTTTACACAGGAAATGGTGTACTAGATTAGTGTAATATTCAATCATATTGTACAAATAACCTCTCGAATGGGTTAAATAGATTAGGCTAGATATTTTAGATAAATGTGGGCCACAAGCACATAATTTGGGCCTGCATATTACATATTAAACATAGATTTGAGGGTAAAACAGTTGTATTGCGAATTATAAATATATAAAACCTTTATAAAATTTAAAATTTCAATCAATTTACAATGAATTTTGCACAAATTGTCATTAATTACAAATTATTAATTTAATAAGGGAAAATGGTAAATTTTACAATTTTGATTTATTGTAATCCATTGTGTATATTGCATACATTATAAAATTATTATAATCCTAAATTTCTTAAGAGTTACATTTTTTTTAATGAATAACGCTAGCAACATGCACGGTTGTATATTTATATATCATAATTAAGAACTATTGCAAATTTCAATGGAAGAAGTGACGAATTAAGGAACGAATATAAGAATCTCCGGTTTAGAATACCAATATTTTTGATTGGTTTAGACAAAATTTAATAAAAATTACATTATTTCTATTGAAAGCAATAAGTGTTGAGATATTTTGATATTCATTGATACTTCATATTTAGGCATCCAATAAATTCGAAAAGTTCAAAGCCGAAAACAAAAATAATTTAATCGTTCCGCAATTATCTTTATGTGTACAACAATACTTTTTTTTCCCTCCTAAATCCATCCAAGTTCAGATGACCAGCTCGAAAATCCTTTCTACCGTTGCAAGATAGATTCTGTGAAGGGAAACGGGAAACCGCTGCATCTGACATTTCCATTACAATGGACGACTTGGAGCACGATTGCTCCGTAAGCTATGTCGCTTTATCTTTTTAGGAAGAATAAGAAGTGAATGAGGAAGTTTTGTTGAGTACTGCCGAAATCTCTTGGGACATTCTTTAAAAGATTCGATGACTTTAAAATTGGATGTTTTTAAAAACTGCTAGTCCTGTTTGTTGGATCTATTGATGGCCTTTGTTTTCTCTAATGCAATGTTTGTTCTAACAACTATCTAATTCGCGTTCTACTATATTTCTAGTCAAAATTTGTATACATTTTTTTCTTTTAATCTTTTTTTGAATCTTTAATCTAGGCGATATTTGTTTAGAGAAAATATATAATATATTTTTTTTTTCTTTTTGAAATAAGATTTCGAATACTTAAAGTAAAAAAAAAAGGATCTTTAGAGGTAACTATTTACTTCTTCAAAAAGTTTGAAACAATTAAAACGAAAAATGGGTAGACTTTTCTTTTAATTATCCAACAATAGAGGAAAATTTATATAAAATTGTCAAAAATATACAATTGCTTACCAATATAAAATTTTATATATGAGATCGAAATTTCTTTGATTAAAAAATAAATTTTGTTTCTATAAATGCAAATGAACGTTTGTTGTAGAGAAAAGAATCTTTAACTATCATCACAAAAGCTGATCAAAGCTTGCTTTTGTGAATATATATCTACATGTATATCTGCGATGACAGAATTAGTCAATTTATTTATTTTATATATATATTGATTTTTAATATCCATACTAATAGAGATAATTAATAATAATTAATTAGTCTCATTGACGTAATTTATCCAAAAAACAAATCACTTCTGACATATAATCGTACCTTTTAGAATCAATTTTTATGATTAATATTTTTTTTTTGCTTATTTGCTCTACATTGGTTGTTTCGAAATAGTTCTGCCATTTGTGGTGGTATGGAATATTTTTACTATAAAATTTGAACTGTTCATATTCCTCTTAAAGTTATTTCTTTAAGAGGAATATGAACAATTCACATTTTATATATCTCCACCTTAAATTTGACATTCTGTTCCCCAATTGTCGGGATATTACTGATAATATTCACAGTATACCAGTAAAGAATTATATTTTTAAATTAATGAATCTGTAAAACAACTTTGAAATTAAATAATTTTATATATCTTGTGCAATAGAATTATCTACAAAGCGGATACAATCACTAAACGCCTTGTAGTAAAAATTAAGCATATTTAGTGAATAAATTACAATGGAAAGCATAGATAACAAAAATGAGTTTTTTGTGAACCTTTAAAAATGGAAATTATTGCGAATTCTGCAGATAAATTCATTTTGCGACAAATCTAGAAAAAATATAGATATTTACTATCTCAATCTCGAATTATTATTATAGAGTATAATAAACGCTATTCATTTTTAAAATGAGAAAACACCGAAAGTTGTGGTATTATAGAGTCGATCGGAAATTTCAATTTTCAAAATTATGACGGAACACTTCTCTTTATATTGTTAATTTGTAATTTATACCTTTTATTTCAATTATTCACAAAGTCTTATCTGGAAAGAAATAACGTTTTTCTATTAGTTTCTATTTTCATCTTTGTGATTGTGATATTCTATTTTAGATATCACGAAGGGAGCTACATTTATACCAGTGTTTTCCATTTAATCACATATTATTACATATTAACAAATTTTTATTAGATATTATTAAATTGTAATGACATTTAATCACATAATAATATATTCTATTGAAAATGTTATTCTTTGTAACTAATTTAATTTTACATTTTTCTGGTGATAACTGAAAGGATATATCACTACTGTCATGATAATCTACCACTAATATGTTATAATAATTAAATAATTATTATGATAATACTATTAATCAGTTATGATAATTAAAACTGCGAAGCTTTCAATAAATTGATTATAAAATTATCTCAAAATATTTTTTTTCTTTAGAAAAATTCAAATAATATTTGAAACACCAATTTTTAAATGTATAATACCTAATCAACTAAATGTGTTTTAAAAATACCAAATATTTAATAATTTTTAAATAAAAATAGACAAAAAGTGCAATCAAATATTAAAAAAAAAGTTTTATAAAAATAAAATATTTTAACATAACTCTCTTAGTTGCGGAAACATGACTGATGAAAAAAAAATGCTAGTTATATGTACTAGTCTAAAGAATAGAAAGGAAGTTAATGAAATACCATCAAATACTTAAAAAATAACTTCACTAGAGATTAAGTTATTCATATAATATTAAGTATATGATATTATACTTAATATTATATTATTAAGTATAATTATAATATAATATATTAAGTATATGACTTATTAAGTATTGATATATAATAACTAATAATATTAACTTATCCTTCAAATTCCAGTTACAAAATGTTGCAGTTATAGGGATGATGTTGGTACCTAGTTAATATTGGACACCGGATGAGTTATTATAATCCTCGTCTTCATCGTTTTGAAATCCTTTCTTTTATCTTGATTATTTTTCAGGCGTTCGTTCAGATGGACATTTCGTCACCTTGCTAATATTGCTTATAAGGTAAGTGCTTATATGTTCGTAGATTGCAAATAAGGATACCTGAATCAACATATACATTAATTATAGAATAAAATAGACCTAAAAATCTGACTTGTTACCCAATGTTAATATCCTAAGTCAAGAAGTAAAATTACATATGAATAGCATACCGGAAGTACATATGAGAATAACATGTTGATTGTGAATTTCAGAATTCCCCCCCCCCACGAAAAAGAATTGTGCGTAGGAAAATGCGGTGACACTTGCAACTCCATTGTTGACAAAAGCAACTTTAGTCCTCATTAACACGAGTATGCAACATTTAAAAATGGATAAATCGAAACATTAAGTACTTATATCCTTACACCTTGAAAAAATATTTAAAAAATATACATTTCAATGTCATTAAATATTCTATTTATGCATAATTGTTTACGCTCCAATGCTTTATTGAATTTCTTTCCTCCTAGCATTCCATTGAGACACCGAAATCAATTATGGAAGAAAATGAACTTCAAAATCTGACTTGTTAGTCAATGTTAATATTCTAATTCAAGAAGTAAAGGTTGCATATGAAAATAATGGAGATTGTGAATTATAGGAATTTTCTTTTCCCACGAAAAAAAATAAATAAATGTTCGTGAGAAAATATGGTAACAGTTGCAACTCCGTTTTTAAGAAAAGCAAGTTTACTCCTCATTTACACTAGGTTGCAACATTTAAAAAATGCTGGACCGAAAAATTCCATATTTATATCCTACACCAAGTATAAATCTTTAAAATATATACACTTTAGTGTCCCTAAACCTTCTATTTCTGTATAATTGTTTAAGCTCCAATGCTTTATTGAATTTCTCCCCTCCTATCATCGATGGAAAATCTTGAAGTAGAGGCTATAAACAAGTGGTTGTCCACTTCATGCCACTTCTTACCAGATTCCAGTTTTATATCTTACAGAAATATTTTTCTCCTAATAACTCCAGCGTATGTTTTCTACGATTTTATATATATTTCACAACCCCATTTTAGGCTTTCAAGTTTTATGTTCCTTCAAATAAGAAAAACCCCTTTTTGGATCGCATTTCGGGCTAAATTTCTTAGCATTTTTACTGCTGTTCCATGGATTCACATAGAATTGCTTTTTATAGTCTTAAAGTGGTTTACTGGTTAAAATTCTAGGGTTTTGGTAAGGGTTTTTCATAGTTAAAAAGGTGCAGATATTTTCTCAACTTCAGAGACAAGATAGAATCCATTCATAAAGCAGAAATGTTTATAATACACAGGATGAGTTTGATCAATTATGAGAAACGACAGAGGATAATAGAAGAGCCCATGGAGATAATAAAAAAACTATAGCAAACCAGACCTAAATTATATTGAATAAAATAACTTTGCTGAAAATCTTTAAAAAATTCGAAATTTAAAAAATGTTCGACTTATCTTCACGAAAAGTAAGTTCACTTTCTTTAAAGGACGTCGTTCTTTCCTATAAAATGACGACATTTTCATGAAAATATACTGAAAACAGTTGAGAATAAATTAAGATCGAAATTATTATTTATTTAAAAAATTTATATTTTATATTAAAGAGATAGTTTTCGAAACCTTTATTTAAATGCCTTGCATCTTAGAAAATTTAATCCAAATTCCGAACAGAAAATATGATACTTTTAATAAGTAACAACCTTAAAAAAATATATCAAAACTGATTTTTAAAAAGAAGACTTTCTCAATAACAAAATGCTGATCTATTATTTTTAAGTTAAAGATAATTTTATTTCTGCTTAAAATAAGAATTAATGATACTCGATAATTTTCGAAATATAGTGTATTTAATTTTAAAATGAGATTTGATGATCAAATCTATTTGTGACATATCAATATACATCGTGAATTATAATTTTGATATAAATAATTGATTGAAGAAATTGAAGTAAATGTAATATATGCTGTCGACAAATTTTTGAAAACAATTGCATGGGAATTTTGAAAAAAAGAATATTGTGAAAGCATTAAGAAATGTAATTTTATCAATATCATATTAATATAGTTTTTTTATTCTATCCTTTTTCTTTTTATTTATCTAGATTTTAACTGATTTAATTATATGCTTTAAATAACATCACTCATGATAAACAAACTTTATTAATTAAAGAATATAATAAATTTTGTAATTATTAACTCTGCAGTTGATCCATAGAATAAAACGCAAACGATTTTATTTCACAAGGATTTGCGTTTAAATTTTTGGTTATATATCATATAACAAAATGCAAACATATTTACAAAGAATATCTGTTCTTAAATATAAACATTTGCTATGAAATATATCTAGAAAAATATTTAAAAAATGTAAATTAAATTAAAGTTTTTCTTCATTTATTACATTCTTTTAGCAGTTAATTTGATTTTATCAAAACGAATATATTTAAATACTATTATAGAATTTCTATTTAACGTATTATCAAAGCTGATCTATGATGCTACATATGTTTTGTTCCCAAATTTAAATACTCATCTACTAAATATTTCTATATTAAATTGAGGTAAATCAATATTTATGATAGGATATTTATAAATTCTGAAAACATATTTTATTTCTACTTAATAAATAAGTGTTTTTACTTACAAATATTATTAAATATTTATCGAAAACCGATAGTCTTTATTAACATGACAAATACAAATAATTTGCCTTTTACCTAATATATAAAAGCGTATCATTGATTTAAGATCACTGCCCAAGTCACTGAATTTCAATTTTTAATTGCTCTGAAAATAAATCGTTTTTCTGGTTAATGCGTTTCTGATAACATATTGAAAACTAATCTGTTCTTTAAGAATCAATTTAAAAAAAGATATCAATTAAAGCTTCAAAGGACATTTTGTTTCAATCGGAAGACCTTGAATCTTTTCTGTTTTCTTTAGATAAATTACATTAAGTTTTAGATTTTAAAAAAAGGACAACGAAAAAAAAATATTTAAAGTTTCTTATTTTGGTTAAAATCCATTCACAAGTTGTTTTTTTACAGAACTCTTTGAATTTAATTTGATTTGGTTAGTTGAATAAGAACCTCAAAATTGCTTAATATATTTATTCATTTAATTTTTTTTCTAGATCTTTTTATTTAAATCTGCTCCGGAAATAACTTAGCTTTCCGTGAACAGGAATTGGAAGATATCTTAGATAATAAAAGTATCTTTTCTTTCACAAAGTAGGGCAATAATTTTGTAATGTAAAGGTATTAGGAGCTAATAAGTTTGAATTATTTGTGTTAAATTAAACTTTATAGTATCATCTTTTGGCTTTTGTTTAAAAAGTGAATTAGTTTAGCATGTTTACGAAAATTAACCGTCATTCGATTTTCTCTTTTTCATTTTTTGAGTTTGACTTATTATTTCATTGTGATTCGCATTACATTATATATACTTTATTTTTTTTTTAATATATGCATCTTACCAAAATATAATAATTAGGAGTTATCGTTTTATAGCTTAAATACGTAAATTTATTACAGAAATTAATCTATTTATTCTGTATTTTTTAAAATTAGAATTTAATGGAAATTCCGAATTTTGTTTTTTGCCATGATTATTTATATGACATCTTATATATGCATATTTTTAATATGCATAAAAACTAAGGAATTTCATATTATCAGCTATAGTTTAAAAGAACAAGTAATGAAAACGAGAAAGACAGTAAGGCATAAAAAATACAGCAGCTAAAATTTATTAACTGAACATAATACAGGAATTTCATATTCTTTTATTAAATTTAGAGTTAAAAAGGGGAATCAGAGTCCATTGTAAAAATATAACTATAAGGATTTATCAGAGTCTTAATTATTAAAATATTACCACAAAAAAACTTTTTTGCTGTTATATTTTTATAATTAAGACTAATCTGTTTATTAAAGTAATTTTAAACATAATATAATACGATTAGTGATATAAAAAATGATTTTTCTGACATCATAACAAAGTAAATCTTCTACATTACAATCTTCGGCTGTCTTTTTGTCAACCTTCTTTTTTATAGAATGAGAAATATATTCCACAATATCCAATGAATTTTCGATTGATTGCATATATAACTGAAGACATATATTTTTTCAGCAAGAAGGAAATGCCATTATTTGTGGATATTAGATTGACATAATCCAAAATTATAAAAAAACTATCATGGTTTCATTATTTTTTACAGAATTTGTCCGTTTTATTCAAGATTTATTGTAGTGATTTCCGGATTAATTCAAAATAACATTAATTTATTGATATACTAATAGAAAAGTAATAAGTTTACGTGCTTGCTTGGGATTTTTCTAATAGTTGTACTCTACTACAGTGAAACCTTCCCCCATGTTCTATTGTAATAAAAAGCTTTTGAAAAAATAAAATAAAGTTTTATATTCTGTATATATAAATGAAAGTAAAGGAAAACTTTTTTTATATTTACAGATCCTATCAGAAAATTGGAAGAAGTTCAAAAATTCCTTGGTAATTAATATCGATATGGAAGATAGGGCTCCGAATGAAATAAAATTTAAAACCATTTGGGCGTACTAACTGATTTATAATAAAGGCATTTACTTTTCACAGTTTTAAAATTTCAACCGAAATGGCCTGAATACTCAGCCAGTTGACAGTTTTCTTGAGTTTTATTAATAACCTGCGACCTAATTTTAGAAACAATCTTTAGACCCTATTTGAAAAGAAATATTATATATCTCCATCGTCATTTGGCTGTCAATAAATTTATGGCTCTGATTGTCCCTTAAGCATTTTTCGTTTGTCGTTCTATTCCTCTGATATTCCCAGAACCCTACTGTTTATTTTTATACTTCTGGCTTCCATGCGAAAGAACTTTATGATAAAATATTTTATGACATAAATAGCTTATTTTTACGGAAATATCCTGTTAAGTGGGTATAAAAAAATATCTAACAGCCAATAACGAAGATTCAACATTAAAAAACAAAATACAGGTACAAGTAAGCAGATATAGCATATACAAAACAAAATTTTCAGAATTCAGTAACGCACAAGTAGCAAATCGTTGCTCAGCAAACGCAATTACACAAATACCTCAGAGAAAAACCCCTAGATATTGACATTCCAAATGGAGAATTCATTTCGATTACTGCTCTCAACACGACTGACTACTGATCTCATCATTGGGCATTTATAACCTCCACGACAGTGTATCAAATATTCTAGAAAAAAAAATGTCTGATTTCCAGCCCTTATGGTCTATCATCAAGATTCTAGAATAAATATCTGAATTCTAGTCCCTATGGTCTATTGTCAAAATTCTGGTATAAATATCTAAATTCCATTCCCTATTGTCCAACGTCAATATTTTGGAATTATTGTTTGAATTCCAGTCCTTATGTTATATCGTCAAGATTCTAGAATATTCGGCATCTTTCATTTTTGCATACAATTGCCAAGTCCGAGCATCAACGAATCGGAATCCATTCATCAGCCATTACTATATTTTTAAAATTATCTTCTTTATCATAAGAACGCACCGTGTTGAGAAACAATTTTGCAAATAGGTAATAAAGTTAAACCAACTTTCAGCATACCCTGGAACCTTATTGAAAAGTAATTATTTTGGATTTTCGATGCTTAAAGGTTTTTAGAGTTTATATAACTCAATTCCAAACCATTTAATCCAAGAGTTTTAACCACTATGCTATCGACCTGTTTTAATTAAAATGCATAAAAGGAAAGTAAAAGAAAACATATTTTTTCCCTCTGATGATTATTAATTTTTATTATTATTTTAGCTCAGAATTACAGAAGATCAGTGTTATAAAATAACCGTTTATACAAATTTTTCACTATTTTGTTTCATATTGAATAGGAAGGTTCCAAAGATAATATTAAATGAATGCATCATATGTTTGATTTAAAGTAACAAATCTTGCATTAAAGTTTGTTTGTTTGTTTTATAATAATTTAATATATTAAAAAGATTTTCTTCATGAATATTTATTACTTTTTTATATTTTTTGGAACATTAAACAGTGTAATTTTTCAAACAGTAATTGAAAATTTAAAATGTATACATTATCTTTAAGGGTATATATTTTTTTTTCGGGGAAATGGTTTTTTTTAAATAATCGAAGAAAAATTTAATTTTCATTATTAAAATTTTAAAATATAAACCTAAAACATTCAATATCTCTTGTTTCTTATATGAGAAAATAAGAATCATTGTATAATTTTCCAAATTAGTATGATTATTAATAGAAATATAATGGTTTAAAAGGTTGAAATAATTATTTGAAACATTTATGCACAGTTCTCTACCTGCTTTTTTTAAAAAAATAAAATAAAATAAACTATGAATTTTGAAGAAGAAAAATTATTTGCGAAATATTTATATAATTTCAATGGAATAATAATAATACCTATCATACTAATAATTAAAATTACGTTTATGTTTCCCCTTGAAAACAAATTACAGCTCCTTCTATTTGGAAATTAATATTTTTCATCCATATTAGTAAAATAAATTACCCATAATCGATTTCTAATTTTATCTGCAAAATTTATGATTTTTTTTCTTGTATAAGTTTTTTTAATTTTTAAAACGGCAAAGAAATCCTTAATTATTTATATAAAAAGATATTTATATATAAAACTAAATTCAATGACTACATATTTTATATTAAATCTGATAATTGAAAAAAGTAGATTAATTTTAAAATCATATGCTGCTATTGTTGAAAGCAGATTACTCTTCTTTTTTAAACTGTCTTTTGCCACATTAAATAAATTATATTTATTAATTCAGTTTGTTTTCGTTACTTCCTTACATTCTTTTATTATTTGCAGTGATAAAATCAAAATTTTTCCAGTAAGTAAAACAGAAATATTTCTGACATTTAAAATATAATTCGAATAAAATGATCCAATTTCGATAATGTAGTGAAATTAAAAATATTTCAGAATATTAAAATACAATATCGAATAAACTGGTCCGAATTCAATAATATAGTTCAATTAATCGAATAAAATGACTTTTTTCCAAATAATATGGTGCAATTAAAACACAAACACTAAAACAAAGTTATCTATCTTATCTCTATCTTCTTAATTTTGAGAGAATAGACCAATCAGACGTCTAAATTTAAATAAAATGAATATTTTTTAATTAAAAATACTAATTACATGCCAAAATTAGATTTATAAAGTAAAAGGAAGTGCATTGCATCTTCATTATAGTTAAAGTAAAGGCTGGAGATTAAGTACACACGTGTTCAAGAATTAATCTTGTTCATCCACTGCATATCAAAGTAATTATTATTTTTCTCATAACGACTAATCGTCAGCCTAGTCATCGTAATTTGTGTTTGACTGAAAATTTGTTTTGCAGTTAAAATACCCTCATATACATTCGCTTGGCTGCATTACAAATAAATTAACAAAATGTTGTTACTCAGACACAAATTGAAGCCAATTAATCTTCTGCTGTGAGTCTAATGAATAAGCTAGAATCAATTTTCTCCTTTTGTTAGGTGGTAATTCTATTTCTTGTCCCACAAAAAGGATCAATGGGAAAATCTCTCTATAACCACTTTAACATAACAAAAAAAGTTTTCTTACTTGCTAAAATAAATGGAAATTTCAGACATGCAGAAAAGTAGATCACGATTTCTTTTTTCCTGGTGCTAAACAAACAAATAATAAACTTAGAAAATATAATTAAATCCTTAATGTGCCAATGTAAATACGTAAACATTCAAAGAATATCCTTACATGTATTGATGATCTTAAATTTAACCTCTTTAAAATTTCCTAATTCAAATTTCATTTAAATTTTATAAAAATAAGACACAAAAAATACATTTTGTGATGTTTCCTTTCTAAATTGTAATGCATAAAAAATTATGAATAATGAATCTTCATTCAGTTAAATTTTTTAATGGCTTGATAATCTATGTTCGCAAATAATTTTTTAAAAGTTTTATTGCTTTACTTTGAAAATGTAAAGTATAATATTAAAGTTATTTGATCATATCATTTAGAAAGGTTCATTAGTTTAAATTATAATTCTTTATTTCTTTAATTTCGTTATGCTAATTTATATGTATATATTTTCCTTTTAATTAATTCATTAACATTCGATTGTTAAGCAATTAACAATCGTTAATTGCTTAACGATTCTGATAGCTATCGTTTTTTATTTTTCTGATTGTCCGCACCATTTTCTAATGCAAATATTTTATGATTCTCTCATGTCTTTCTTACTTTAAGAGTTCCACTTTTTGGGCAACCCAGAGATAATTTAATATTACGGTCTATAATTCCTTATTTTTAACATAAATTTCATATCTTCAATGTTGTTTCAAAGAGTAATATATTAATTTCTTCCAATATTTCCTTGTACTTCTACGCCTGAGATTATATCTTTGAGTTTGGTTGAACAAAAGAAAGAGGGAAAGGCATAATTTAAATTTATGTTTTTTAATTGCTGATATTTTTAAATTGCAAAGTTCCTCATAGAAATAATGGAATGTATTCGCATGCCATCAATTTAGAATTTAACTCATTCTTGCAATTTGTAAATGGCATGATAATTGCAACCTAGTCGTTGAGTGTCTTTATGATTTATAGAGTTAATACAGACAAAAGACAATTTTGCCGATTAAGATAGACCAGTATATTGACAATTTTTATCTTTTAATAAAGTCTTTAATCATTTGATCACCTCATCTTAATCGGCGGTCTTTAAGGTCACACAAACATATGCGCGTTGATTTTTTTTTTTTTTTTTTTGGAATCCGCAATTCATGCATAGCTGAAGAGAATAATTGAATCTTTTCCTGCTGAACATGTCATAGCCACTTTATATAGGTGGATGGCTTTAAACTCTGGATTTAAGAAGTCAATTCTTCAAGATTCCCTAAAGCTCTAGGTCAAAGAGGTCAATTGATATAGAAATCAATTGTCCAGAAATATTGAAAAGGAGATAAAGACTTTTGAAGAAATGAACTTCTACTTTAAAAATAGTTCATATTTGGCATGTTTTTCTTTTCAGTGAAAATTGGAAATGAGAAGGTCTTATTGTGTATGTTTCAATTTACATTTCGAATGGAAAATTTTAGAAAATGGATTGCTTCATATAGATTGCCTAAGAAAATAGATTTTAATTATAAAGTAATGTCTGGTGGCTTGAACTTCAAAATTCATCACTGTATTTTTCATCACAAAATATTTTAATTTTTAAAAATGTATAAAGTGCCTTTAGGAATGATTGAGAACTACTCTACTCTTTCATTTTCTCTACTGTTTAATGTGATGACATCACCTGTTTTGAGAGATGTTTTCTTTTCCAATACAAATTGAATAATTTTTAGAAGACAGATCAATGTAAATGTGCCTTTTATTTTTATAGAATTATGCCTTTGACAAAGGAATACATTTTAAGTTAATTATTTTTAATACAATTTGAAATTTAATATCCCAATACATGTAATGATTGATACAATTTCAGTGTTTGATTAAATAATATATGAATGAAATTAATACTTTTATACTACTAGGAAAAAACATTCTGTCAAACAGAAATACTCCATCTCGTTATACGTTCTGAAGATTTTTTTAATGATTATATATGTGTTTCAAACGAGAAAATGCCGTTATGTGAACTGCAAGGAAAAATAATTGAGTTTATATATATATATTTACAAAATTTCTTCATTTAATTAAAAGACATTATATAAAACAAAAAAAGGAAGCTGGATGCCTACTAGGAGTGGTATTGGTATATCTATTACAATGTGGAGAGTTAAATATTTAAATTTAATATCTTGCAGTCTCAAATTGGAAAATCCCCAAAATTATTTTTATATTATTAATAGCATTAATTATCGATCTCTTAAATGCATATTAAACATACCCACGCAATGAAATAAAGAACTTTTAAATTTTTTTTTACCTGCATAATTCTTTTTTACTACTACATTTTTGTACAAAGCAACTTTTGCGTTTCGTGTAACATGACATTACATTTTGGTTTTTTCAGTCATTTTTTTAAGCTTGGTTTGTTGGTTTTGACTTTTACTCTATCATGTACATCATTTGAAAAATAATTTTTAGACGCATTTTTCTCTTTTTTAACTGTTTAAAATTTTCTATTTTCCCACTCACATTTGCCCTAAATAATGCGCGAGGAACATTTTTCGAGAGTGAATAAGACATTGCTTAGTTTGCACTGCTTCTTAAGCACAAGGAATTCATGTATTTCATAAAGAAGTTTTTTTTTATTAAAATCGTATAAACCACTTGCTTAGTATTGTTCAGTATAATTAATTTATGTAATTAGCCGCAAAAAAATTTATCATTTCATTGACATTATTGAATTTCATTTGATTGTTTTTATATTATATAAGAAAACTTATATAAATGTAATAAGAATGCCTTAGTAAAACGAATATTAAAAAATGAGTAAATATTTAGAATGCTTTCCCATGAAGTTTTCTTATAATAAATGATGCATTTAAATCAGATTTAATTAGGTATTCCCATCAGCATCATATTTATGAGTGCGTCAAATTGATTCTCAATGAAATTAGATATTGAAACAACAGTTATATATCTAGTCCTAATTGTAGGAAATTACACTAGAATGAAGTTTAATAAATTTGAGACGATATATAAAGTTTTCAATTAATCAATTATAATCAACTTAATTTCAATAAATCAGAACGATTGACTATAGACCCTCTATACCGAAGCTATTATTTTTAATTGTAAATAACTGAAACTAATACTTATTCATTCTAATACGACTTTCAAATAATATTAACTCAAGGTCTTATAGGTTTCTACACACTTACCAGCCATAGATTTTGCGAATCTGCACAAGCTGTTCAAGGAAATTATTTTCACATTGAGCACAACGTGAACCATAGTAACAAGATTAACAAAACGTGAGCAATCGATCATGCCTTATCAGTCGCGAATGGTGAAAAAAGAGGAAGATAGGTCATTTTGGAAGCTCTTCTATCTCGCAGAGTTGTTAGAAGTTCGTGAGAAACAGCGAATTCTATAAGAAACGTGCCCACACTTGAACACCGAATTCCTTTGTATGCGTTGAATAATAGACAGGATTCTATGGCGAATAGTTTACGAGATGTTCTAATAGAATCAAAAGATCAATTGTCCGCATAAAAATCGCTGTTCGTGAGAGGTTAAATGAATAATTTGGTTAGCAGGTGTGTGAAGGGTTTTAGAACGACTATAAAATGACAAACACAGGACATCTGAATCTTTAAAATTCCATAGATAAAAAGGCGGTCAGATATTTTTTATGATGAATTACTTGTTACATTTCTGGAATTCTTAATTACCATCCGGGAATCGAAATTTTTCTGATAATGATTTTATATCATAATTTAACTACATATTTAATAAGAGAGCATTTTGATATTTTAATTTAATGAGTTGTGAGTATTTGTCTTTTACAAAATTCTTTGCTGAAATTTATATATAGTTGAAAGCATGATGCAAATCATCAATATATTAAAGATTTCTTTCTGATAGGAACTCATTTCAGGTTAATAAATTACTATTAAATGTTCAGGTAATCTCTTTTATTTCTTTTTTTCTCGTACAGTTGGAATATAAAAAAATACAGCCAGTGATAAAAAATATCATGAAATTGTCAGTCAACGATTTTTATTTAAATGCCTTAAATCTACTTGCTTTCCTGGTGAACGGTTTGAATATATATGATGAAGAATGTCTAAAACGTTGGTGCAACAGTTTGGAATCAAGACTCTCAAGAAAGTTTTATTTAGAATATCAATACTTTTTGCTTAGTACCAAGTGATTTAAATAACTATAAAACAATATTTTTATAGAAAAAAATGGAGGGAAGACTTATCTCACCTATGATAATTAAGTGCAGGTAAAATATTTAATGTCTCCCTAACTTTCTAATTCCTACGAAAGTGAGCTTAATTGGCACAACTGTTTCTAAGTGATTCATCATAAAATATTAATTCGTTTAGATCCTTTTAGTGAATCCTTTCTTATGCCAAATGACAGCTCCATAAGGTTTATGGAAACTTGTTGCATCTGACATTTCCTTGCAATGGATGTTTTGGAGGTCGATTGCTCCATAAGCAACATCACTGCCTTTATCCAGGAAGAAAAAAAAAGTTAAGAAGAAGAGGATTTTTGTCAAGTCATATCAGAATCATTTGAGGCATCCCTTAAAACATTTGATGGCTTTTGAATTGAAACACATCTGCTCTCTGCTCAATAGGAAAAAGAGGTGCTACATTATGCATTTAAGCGGATAATAAATCAACTAGAATGGTCTCCAAAAATCTGTTTCGCTCACTCTTAAATAAAGATGTTATAGCCTTCATTCACATTAAATTCTGGATCTTAGTAAAAGCTGTTAATACCTTGAATGGCATTGCAAAAATAGTTACGAAAGTAAATCTTTGGTTATATTTAGTATTTTTAATGAGTCCATCGTCCAATCGTTAACTATTTTTTTTCTAGCATGCGGTTAATTATATAATAAAATAAATATTTTGACCTTATTTTGCCGACCGATTGAAACCAAAATTCGACTTACGATTCACAAATTGCAATTACATACCAAATTTTATTTATTTGAAGTAGTGTGTTTCTAAGATTTTGTTCTTTTGACCAACTAAAGGACAATTCTCTGATGGATTTGATTCCAAATTGGTACGTTTCTACTTTTTTCAATATTATATATCTGTACTACATTTTATTGATATATCTCTTTGCGTTTAGTATGTATAAAATTCCCTTGTACTCAAATAACTAATCAGACATACTTCCCCTAACTGTATTTTATTCAAAATTTGATAAAAAAAATCTGAAAATATAGACTGAAGTCAATATTCCAAGTGTCATCTATCTAGCTCAAAGTATTTTCGAGTTCTCTTGTTTACTGAGAAACAAAATGCCAAAAATAATATTTGTGGAATCATGAAGGGCAGTGAAGGGAGCTGCGTTAGAATATCAAGTTTGAATATTTTTGACGATTGCAAGATCTTTTCTTTGTATATTTCATATACAAGAAAGGAAAATTTAATAAAATTTCAAATTTCTTGGAGCAAAATATTTTTTTAAAATGTGGGTTAAGAATTTATTATCCTCTTAAAGGGTAAAAGGAATGGAATCAGTTATTACAAAAATCATGCATTTATCTATTCGTGACAGTATCGGTTTAACCCTTGTCTTTAACAATCCTTTATTATTACTATTATATTTGTGTTGTTTTATTTTGGAACTCTAAGTACAGTATATAAGTACTATATATAAGTTACTATATATAAGTATAGTATATAAGTACTATATATAAGTTACTATATATAAGTTACTATATATAAGTATAGTATATAAGTACTATATATAAGTTACTATATATAAGTATAGTATATAAGTTATATAAGTACTTATTTAAAAAAGTGTTATTTATTGTTTAATTTGCTTAGACACTTTATTTTTACAATATTGACTAATATTTCGATTTTGTATGGAAAATTTTAGCTGAGGAATTTTACAAACCTTGCCCTTTAACCTTTTTTCTTTTATTACAAAAATCACAATTTATTATTTTGCTTTTTATGACTATCGTCTGCTTCATAAAAATGAATGATACGACACTCGTTAATTGTCATTTATGAATTTAGATTTAAACAAATGTTAAAGTTTTCCTTTTCTGTTTTCTTAATTACACTGCTTTAAAATAATGGATCTTTGTGCTGTCTCCGACGAAACATTTCATATATTCAGAAAATTTGGCGCATGTAATGTATTATCGTCTAGATAATGGTTGATGGGTATCTTGCTTGAATCTCAAACATACAGCTGAAGAAAATTTAGCAATAATGCTTCGAAACCTAGATCATTCGTATTCTCAACTTTTCATTTTGTTCATCCTCGAAAGCCACAAAGAATCTTTAACTGCTCTGTTACAGTATCACCCGAACATTCCATTCCACTGATGCCAGTCCAATTCATGTCTTTTTATTTCTTTGACGCATGGTATTTTAGAATATACTTATTTTTTATTTCAGCGGTCATTTTAAACTTTGTATTCCTGTATCGTGGTGTCATATCTGGACATAAATATCTCATTTTATATTCCATCACATGAACACAAAGATCTCTTGCAGAAATTGGTGAAATAGGGTGGAGAGTATTTACATTAATTGTTGGCAAATAAAAGGATATTGGAAGCAACAAGTAGTCGAATGATTGTATTTATACCATGTGGGTGATATCTTTTTTTTAGGTTTGGGGATCATAAGTCGTAAAGTACAACCTTATGTATCCGAAATAGAGAAATCGGGCAATCTTAAACGAGTACGTGGATAGTTTGGAATACCTCAAGTATATCAAGTCAAGGGTATGGGAAAAAGAGTAGAATAGGTATGGGTAAGTGTAGAGAGATCATTGTTATAGTATTATCGCAACACGCCATAAACTTCTAAAAACAAATTCAAAAATAATTTAAATTTTCGAAACCTGCTGGGATTTCTAAAATCTACATTTCTACATTATTAAACTTCTCATTGATATCTTAAACATTCTACAATATATTAATTCAAATACATTCCAATTGATATTTTTTTTCTCTTTTGGTCCTTTTAATATAACATTTTCTCCATGAAAGCAAATGCAAATTGTGGTATTAATCAGTTAAAAATGTACTTCTCAACAGATTTTCCAAACACTTTCTCTCTCTGCTGATATTAGTAGTTCCTTAACTTATATCCATATTCTCTAATTTATTCCATGAAAATTTTTGAAGTTGATCCATTGACTGTGATTTTGAGTGTAATTCAAAGCTTGTTGAATTTTTTACTTCTACATCTTTTGAGATTGATTCCTTTCTCGTGCTTTGCTTGCATCATTTAACTTCTCACCATTCAAAAGTGCCATGTCCATGACTCCAGTAGAAGATATAAAATAGTATATTTTCTTTTTCTTATCAGCGGCCGATCTTATTGATGGAAGTTTTTTTTAAATACTCCGCCGGCAGACTCTAAAAATTCACTTTTATATTCCACTAAAATTATCCAAAAAAGAAAAAATATATTTTCAAAATAACATTTCAAACCACGCATTACTCTTTCACTTTCTTTTTCAGAGACATATTGTAGAAAGGTTTTTTTTTATGACATAAAATCCACTTTTAGAAGGGTAGTAAAAGTCTTCCGGTTAATAAGCCTAACACCAGGGTAAAAAAACTTTGTAAAAGTATGAAAACCCACACTAGTAATTTCAATACTAGATATTGCAAAATGCAATATTTTTTTTATTCATACAATGGATAAGAGTTTTTTATTCAAAATTTCAATCGTAGTATGATTTTAAAGAAAAAATATGTTACGTTTACTTTCTTTGGAGATTTTCTATTATTTCGTATCCAAGACAGCCATATTATTAACAAAATTCTAGGATTTATTGATGCTTAAAATATTTTATGCAATGTTTTAATTTCAGAAATAATGCATTCGAAGGCCTTAGGATCACTTCTGAAACAATTAGCCACATTATTTGTTAAAAACTTTTTAATGAATAAGCATCACAGTTTTAACTGGTTATCTGAGACAAAATAAAAAAAATCCTCTAAATATGAATTTTATATAATTTTAAATACCTTTAAGTATTAATGTTTTTGGATATTTTGAATTCTGTCACAGAATTTTCACTAATATTCTAATAAGTAAGTATAATAAAATTCTACTAAGTAAGTATAAGTAAGTATACTAAATAATATATTTTATCATTTTCTGTACTTATTTATGAATTTATTGATTGCTTTCAATTTATGATTTTAAATTCTGAATGTCTGGTAATGGACCGCTATATATATGATGCGTTATGATATGAAAATATGGTAAGGCCCCATACTTACCATGATGAATAATTATAGAACATACTAATGACATAAAATGCCAAAATTATTAAGAATAATAAAGTCTTTAAAATGTATGTTTTTATTAACATTTTAAATGGTCAACTTGTATCTATTTTCAATTTATCACAGGGTCACGTTTCATGGAAGCAATGAACATCGTATAAATTAAAATAATTTTTCATTAAATTATAAATGCGCTGAAAGTGAGAATTTATTAATATGATAGTTTTGTAAATTTGCAAATCGTGAGAAAATTAATCAAACCTTTAAAGCTTTCAAAATCTAAGAATAAAGTTATTTTCATAATTTTTCTTTAATGCCATTAAGAAATATATATTCTGATGATGATTAGGTGAGTGCCAAAAGTAGCGTTACACCTGTAAAAGGTCATAAATAAAATTTAAAAAAATAGAATTTAAATAGCTATCAAAGGAGAAGCCATTCATTTTTTTTTCATAATCTTGTGTACTAGAAGTTAAGAAAAGAAATATTTATAACGATTATCAATAAAAGTTACTGCTATATATTTATTATAATTAATTATAAACTAAAAACATTAAAAAAAACTAAAAACATTCATAAATTTTCATTCTAAAAATTTCATGTTTCAACAGAGAAACTTCGAAATTTTCTGCCATTATAATACACATCATCATTCATAGTTATTTTATAATCTGACTATATGCAATTTTTGTTTATTTTTAACGTTATATAGATCAATAATTTTTTAATTGTATTTGTAAAAGAGAATTTCATCTAAAAAAACTTATAGAGATTCAAAAAATATCGTGCAGTTTAAGACTTTAGTAAATGACAGATGTAATTGAAGTGAAACTGGAAAAAAATTGCATTTTCTAAATATATATGGACTTTCAATTAAATAAGGTTGAATGAAAAATAGTAAATTGTAGCTTTGATTGTTTTAACGTTTATGGTATGTTCCAAAACTCTTAGAACGTCAGAGAAGATATTTCGAAACTTCAAGGCTCAAATTTCCCTCGACGAGATTTTCATCGCCAAAATGGTGAAAGGAAACTTTTATACATATCAGAGATTGTACGCCAAAATATTCGCTTCTAGAAGACTGACCAATCATTTTCGACTTAAACGACATCATTAGCACGAAAAGAAGTATATAACACATTTTCTGGATCTCGGCAAAACTACTCATTTAGCGGAAAAAGAAATTTTCTGACGTTGACAAAGAACGATTAGTACACGGAATAATAATGACATTTTTTGTTCATATGTGAAAAAAATAATATGAAATTAAATTGCATTTAATATATATTATTAGCTTATTACGAATTAATTATCAATTTTTATACAAATTTTTAATCTGAGATTTCAAAGTATCCATTTAACAAATAAAGCGAAATGCCCTTTCATGTAGAAATTCTAATGACATAAATTCTCAACGAACTAATAATTTCAGATATACATTTTCGATAAAGATGTGTTATTCAACCAACAACAACAACAAAAAATATATGCATATCATGAACATTGCATTAATTTTACATATTCCTACATAATCATGCAAGCATTTTATGGAAAAAAAATATAACTGCTGAAAAACAATTTAAAAGTAATATATATAATTCACAAAATAAAATTCAACTATTTGTCAAAAAAGGAGTAAAGTGCCGTTGTAGGAAAAACTCGATTAAGAAACTATCCATTAAATCTAAATGCTAAATTTTTCCATATTTAAGAAAAAATGGAATAATTTTAACGTCACAGTTGCATAATAAAGGTCAAATTAAACTCATTGAATGTCTTCTATCTCCAAACATTCATAAATTAATTTTAAATTTTGTATCTAAGCTATCTAAGTAGTCTGATGGAGCAGATTTTGAAATTATTGAAACAACAAAACTTAATTATGAGCCCCTTTTTTGAGATTCGGTTTCATTATCATGAATATAACACAATTAAAAATGCTAATGTCAATATATAATATAAAATATTTTATAAGAAATTATAAAAAGATAAATGGCATCAAATTTAATCTAATCTATAATTAATTATAAAGAAACATTTTCAAGTACAACTGAAGGCAAAATATAAAAGTATTTATTAACTGTATGTAATTAATTAGCAATATTGTTGGAATAGTGTACCAAAATTTGAAAGGTGCGTTTTTTTAATTTAAATAAATTCGAGTACACGACCCTTATAATTTGAAATAAATCATCACATTAAATTAATTTGAAAGTACTACAAAAACTATATTGCCGTAGCATGAAATAAAAGTTTTCATGTTATTGAAAAACACTAAAAATGAACTTTCCACAAATAAAAAATTATACTCTGCACTATTTTTTTTTCATATTTAATTTTCTTTTAATTAGCATGGATTGGAAATAAGGCAATCCTTTACTCAGTAAAGTTGAAAAAATGATCTCTTAATCGGCAATACTGTTAAATTTTTGAATATTGCTTTGTATTTAGTTATTAATTTTTTGACAACTACTGCAAAAACAAGCGAGAAAGAAAGAAAGAAAAAAAAACCAAGTCCCACTAGATAATTTTATAAAATCATTCATTTAAACATGATAGTTTAATTGCTGATTTCAATATATCTTTTCGTTGTACAAAATAAAAAAAATGCTCAGTTCAAAACTCTAGCTAAGTTTGCTAATTATTTAAATATTTTAGAAACTATTGACGGATGAAGATCTAATTTCAAATTGAAAAGTTAAATGTTCGACAGACTCCGGAATTGAAAATTTAAGGCAGGTAAAAGCAGTTTTATGCTAAAAAATATCAACCTAGCTAATGAACAAATACAACAATTATAGAATTTGTTCAAGAATCAAGAAAAAAGAGACGTATTTTATAATGATTCATATAATTTAACTGAAAAATGAATTACTTGTAATTTATAAAAAAAGAATGGAAATGCATTTCCAAAACAAGAATTAAAAGTATAACAATAAGTTGTTATTCAGAATTTTTTTTTACAACAAATAAATAAATCGCTTAATCAAATTTTTCCATATATTCAGAGAAAACTTTTATGATGAGGACAGATATACAATTTTGTCATCAATGTAAAAGCTGGCACATATTAACATTCTCTGGTAAATAATGAAGAACAGAAATTACAATATTAAGCGTTATTGAAATGGTAAAGAAATTGAATTGCATGATACGAATATTTCACAGAAAATACTGTAAATTTGGTTTGAGAAACCAATTAATAGAAGAATTTTATATTGATTCTTAATATAAATGTCATAGATTATAAGAACAAAAAATTTTAGGTACAATGTCTAAATGAATGAAAGAATATGAATGATATTACATGGCTACACATTTATTAAAGAGAGTTATAGCATCAGTAATTGTGCAAACATGTATAACAGTCATTTAATCATTTTGACTTTTAATTTTCTTTATTTCCATCCCATCTCTCCCTAGGACGACAGATATTTCTATATTATATATATATATATATATATATATATATATATATATATTATATATATATATATATATAAATAATTCAACATACTATGCATAAGTATGTTATACATTATATTTCACATATATTTTTGGCTACTCCGTAAAAAAAAAAAAATCACGCTTTTGTAATAAATTTGAACATTTTGAGATCTCATCCTACTTCTGTTTTCAGTCGAGACCTTTCAAATAAGATTTTATACCAATTTCTAGAAATTCTCACGTAAGGATCTCAGCTTTGCTCCAGGAATAACAATGCGAAATCAGAATTCAGCTGATTTGATCGTGGAAGCAAAATCGCTAGTAGACCCTAAGAATTTGCATGCGTGAATTTCTGGCAAATGGGATAGCAGAAATAAATTCCTCTTTCTTTTTACAAATAAATGCTGCTTTATCTTCTAGAATAGAGCTGGTTTCATGATAAATACTGCACTGTCATTTTCATTTTTTTCACACTTTCATTTAGCTTTCCCTTTTCATGTTTGTGGTAATGGAAATTTGTAGATAGTTTTTCAATATCTTGGTGAAATAGATTTTGGAATTTTCCTAAATGTGATGTTCATGATGGATATTTAGTATTTTAAGGTTGAAAATATATCAATTTAGATTTTTACCCTCAGTTGGAAGGACATTGGATATCAGAGGTTCTTCCTGATTGTTAATTTCACATTACTCCACCCTGAGTCTCTTGCCTACCCTAAAACGAACATCTTTTAAATAAAATGCATCTATTTTCACTTGAAAAAATCATCTTGGAATGACAGTGCACGTTTCCCAAAAAAGTATTTATGGATAAACTAAAAATGTATTCGATATGTTTTCAGTATTGGCGTTTATGTTATCCATAAACAGCAGATTTGTCATATACAAAATCAAAATTTTTCCATAAATTTTATGCAAAAAATAACTTGACTCATAATTTAACATTCAAGATTTAAAACTTTATTTTTCAGTTTTTGTTTTGATATTTTTTTCTGTTCTATGTTTAATTTCATTCGTTTATTAATTTTTATTATGACTCTTGAAGAAATCATTGCATTCAAAGAGAAAAACAGAGTGGGCACTTTAGATATGTTAAATATATTTCAGTATCTTGATATCATTATAAATCAACAAGTTTTTCAAAACGGATTTTATTGCTTTCAATTAATTGACTTCTGGCAAATCAAAAAAAAATCTCTCTATTATTTTCGTATATTTAAATCATATACTCACTTCTTATACGTTCCTTCCCTACGTTTTACATTACAAATACTTGCATCTCTTGAATATATCAAGAAATAGGGGTAAAAAGAAAGGCAGCAAATCATGTAAAATCACATCAAGTCACAAGGGTAAAATCACATCAAGTCACCCTTCTTTTCGATTTCAGCCGAATGTGACTAAATATTGTTACGGAAAATTATACTGAACTTCTTTGTGGGTTATACCGAGAAAATTCCAACAAGCTAAATAAGGGATAAAAATATCTTTATAATAGACAATATAAAACATGAATTAAAAAAGCAAAATAAGGCGTACATAAAACAGTGCTTGCGATAAATAAATCACACAAGCAACAAATAAGTAATAAACTATTATAACAGCACAAAATACTCAGAGAATACTTGCAGGAGAGAGACTTCGTTCAAGTGTTCACGTGTCTCGATTCATCTGCTACTTTCAACTGACTCAGTACTGTCTGAATTTCGGCTTTGTCTCTCTGTATTTTATAGTTCCCGTGGCAAGGTAAAGAAGCCTATAGCGGGAGTCAATGACTCGAGATCAATTTAGAAACCATCAAAAAATGTAAAACAATCTTTCTTACCAGAGAAATATTACGATGAGAAGTAATTATGCAAATTGACAACAATGTACTGCATTTTATTTAGTAGTATCCATATCTAAAATTAAAAAATGAAAAAGAAACTAAATGATTTCGGAATCGCAACTAAAAATTATTTCTTATTCAAACTAAAACCAAAAAAGGAACATAAAAAACACCATAGTATTTAGTGAGCGCAAATGCAGCTACTACTATAACACAGATGAACTGATACAATAGTAATAAAAACAAAGTTAATAGGAAAAAGTCAAAATTAAACCAAATAAAAAAGAATCCGGCCTGAAGACTTTCTCAAGGGTTACTATCAGGCAGGAATTAAAAAAAAAAAGGATTTTTTTTTTCTGTGAAGGAATGCAGATTAAACAGTCCAAATTATCGATTCCTCGCGATCCGAAAATCCCCTGAAATTAGGCCTAAGAGATATACCATTTTAACAGAAAAGAAAAACACGAAACAGTAACTTAGAAGAATACGTCCAGTAATAAGCAAAAATACAATAACATAAAATAACCTATAATAACATTCAAACCAGTTATGTAAACAAAAAGGAAAAAAAGAGGAAAAAAAAGCATACTAACAGCAGGCAAAATTTTTTAAGATTCCCCGTAGTGTTTACCCCCCCCCCTTCTAAACTTCCAAGCTAACGCATTCAAGGTAAAAAAAAGTATAATGTATTTAATAGTACAATGTAGAGTACCGAATAGGATTTTTGAACACTTTTTTTTGATAGATTCCATCCACATTTTAATGCAGATCTATATTCCTGGTCATAAAACAGCTTACCAAATTCCATATATTTACAACTACTCATTTCTCAGTCATCATGGTCCTACGAATACGGACAATTCAAACGTGTTCTTCAATGGATTATGTCCAAAAACTGAAATCTCGGATTTGATAATATGGCTAAATACCGAATTACTTTTTTCTACTCAATACATTTATCAATTATCGTGTTCACAAACCAAGGGACATAACTCTAGAAATATGATTTCTGATTTCTTTCAGGGATCAGAAACGTAATTATTCATCAAAATGATACACATTTACAATACGGGAATGTAAAAATTGTTACGTACTGGATCATTTCTTATACAATATATATTTTTAGAAAGTATTGATGCTATTAAAAAACGAATTAAAATTAATATTAAATGAAACTAAGAAAAAAGTACTCACTTTTATAGAGTAACTACAATTTAGTTAATTAAAATCAGCTATTTTATACACAGTAGATAACTGATCTATTTGTGGTTGAATAAATACTAATTTTCAATATCCATTATTTCGAAAATCGTTTTCATTAAAAAGAATTAGAAAAGTAAAGTCAACTATCTAATATATCCTAAAATTTATATTTGCTTCGAAAGTCATTTCAGGCTTATTTCTGAATGCCACCACTTCAAATATATTTTTTAATGTTCGATACATCTTTTTGAGAATTCTTCCAGAAATGATTTCAATGATATTCCTTTTATTTGCGAAATGATACATAAAGCGCATTTCAGGCAAAATATAGAACTAATTTCATTACTTCCACAATCAAAAGATTTGCAAATTAAAGTTATCATTCGTACGAATGAATACTTGATTTGAAATGATCGGGGAATGATTTCTTATCGATATTCTTTTATCAAAATTTGAGAGTAAAAGGAATTCAATTTTATTAAAATTTGTATCATTTAAAAGGTAGAAAAGATTAGGTCCAATGCTACTAAAATTACGTGTAAGAAGAAACTGAGTGAATTACTTTGTATTAGTTAATTATTCCTCTATGGAAAGAAGTTGAACCTCTTATTACTGACCTCGGGATTGGAAAAGTATTTATCATTTATTACGTTTTGATATTAAGCAAAATAGAAGAATCTCTTAATATAAGTTAATTATTAACTGATTTCTTGCAAGTAATCCTTTGTTATAAGAGATAATTTTGATTTGTATCATTTTTGGTAAAATGCGCAGTTTAAAAGGAGAACAACCTTCGGTGAATAACTCTTCATTCACTATGTATGAATTAATAACAATTGGAAGATTAAGTAATGATTTCCCGGCTACAATCCTATAGCCGATTTTGCCACTTTTTGTTTCATATGAAAATCAGTCAGATATTGATATATTTAATACTCTAAATCCCCATCAGTTTCGAGCACATCTAAAAAGCAATTGCTTACTATATACATTCTTTGTAGAAACAAATACCATCAGTATGGTTTGCCAGTGACATTCACTGTTCAAAATATATAAATCTGCCGAATGCTCTAATTCCTATTTCTTGTGAAATCTAATATCATGTACACCAACAGACAAAATTTTCCAAATTAAAATTTAGGTAGAGCCCCTCAACTTCAATAATAAACAAAAAGAAGATAGACGGCCATTAATAATGTATATAAAATTCGTGAGCTTTCATAAAAAATTAAGATTTTCAAATCGATTTAATGATTAAGGCTGCCGAAATTAAAAGGTACAAAACGACACTTTGGACATTAATGAAGACTCTATTCAAAGTATACACCATAGGCCTGAGCACAACGATCCCATTGATTCACGATCCGAAGGATTCCTTGTTTCCAGAATTCCTGTGGTCATGACGAGACCCAGTCTATCACAGCGTCCTTGAGTTCGCCGCCCGAGTTGAAGCGCTTCCCTTCAGAAACATTAACTATGATGTGTATAGTGAGACACTCGAAAGACTACGCAGGTCCATCAAGAACAAAAGATCGGGGGGCTACTCAAGGAGAGTGTAGTTCTGCACTATTATAACGCGCGTCCCCACGTCTCCAGGATCACACACACAGAACTGGCCAAGTTGAAGAGGGAGCAACTCGGTCGTTCACCTTACAGCCCGGACATGTCGCCCTGGGATTTTCATGTGTTTGGCCCGTGAAGTCGTTTCGTACATTTTCATTTGAACACCCCTTGTACTATAATGCAATGTTTTTGTCACTTTTTGTCGAAAAAGTCGATTAGAGGAGAACAAGTGACCCATTGATGTATACATCTCCGCAAAATGATCAGGACCATTCTTCGTTTTTACCATTAGTATGTGAGTTCAAAATGATCTTCATCGTTCTTTATCTAATTGGTTTCTCTTTTGGGATTTTTTTTTATTAATCATTTCTTTCATCCTTTCATTTTGTTCTCGTTTCTTATTAATTATATTGTCATATTTTATTCACTGCCTTTTTCAACACATGGATGAATTAGATTTTAGACTTTCATTAATGGAGTTTCTAATGGATTCTCTCTGAGGTAAATTCTTATGGAGTGATCTAATCTGTGATGGTGTACTTTAATATTTAAAGTAGAAATTCTAATTACATGAATTACATAAAAATCAAAATAAATTTTGCAATTTGTAATATATTGTAATTTGCCCTAGTTTGTTACAACGTAACCCATGGAATAGTGTCGGTTCTTTTAAATGATTTATAAATAATATTTCGATTCATAAACATAATTAAAACAATTAAGTTTAGAAAAATTAATACTTAAGCATTACAAATGATTAAAAGAAACAAAATTAATTAGATTAAAATTGTTCTAGGAATTGTTTTTGGAATAAAATCTAAAATTAACCCAATTATTATGATTAAACTTAAAATTTATATGGGATAATTTTATGCTAATGAGGTTTTAAAAACCGGGTGGCAGTTGAATTGTTTTGGTACATTTTATAAAATATTGTTAATATGAATTATCTGTATTCTCATTAATATTCAACATTGCCCAGAAATTTTTAAATAAAGCTGTTCTACATATGTAGTGCATTGTCAGCTATTCGAAGTCATTTATTTACTCTATTTTTCAATCGAATTGATTTGATTTCCAACAATTTTAAAATTGCATTTCTAGGCAAAAAAAAAAAAACTATTATCATTTATTGCCAAAGTAGTTTGTTGCCACATTATATGCATCTATATTTGAGAAAAAAGTTAATTATTTTCCATTTATTTTTAAATATCATAATTGCATATATTTTATTATGACCTGATTCTGAATTAGAAGTTCAGTTCAGTTATATTAACGTCCCGTTGTATAGCAACACTAGGGCTATTTTGGGACGGACCTCGTAATTTTGAACCGCAGTCAAATGACGATGACGATACCAGAGCTGGCACCCCCTCTCCACACCAGCGGGAGGACGTTTGGTATGACAGATTTAACATGAAATAGACCCCCTTACACGAAGGTTCTTTGGTGGAATCGGGTATCGAACCTGAAACCCTACGGCTCACAAGCCGAGACCTTACCACCAGACCACCACGGCCCTTTTCTGAATTAAAAGGAAAATATCCTTCGTATATTAAGAATATTATAATGTTTTAATTAACTAAATGTAATAAGACTATTTTTAATAGCTAAATATTATAAAATTAATTGAAAGCTCGTTTGTAGGTTATAAGTAAAAATTGGTTTTGCATCATTAAAAAAAATGAAATTATAATTGAAGATGCGGCTTAGAATATTCGTTTAGATCATTTGTTTACCATAATTGTTTAAAAGCATTATGCTATTTTTACATATTTTTAATCGATGTGCTTCAATTTTACACTGATGGAATATTATAAACGAATTTTATACTCTTCCTAATTTTCAAATGTTTCGAAATTTTGCATAATAACCATAACTTTTTTATCTTTGCAAAGTATAATTGTCAGTTAACTAATTTACATAATTACATAATAAATTGAAATTCATAGGGTTAATTTGTTATAAATTTTAGATGATTTATTTATTCTTTTCTTTTTATTATAATAAAGAAATGTACTTAAAAAATAAAAAAAAACACCAAATAATAGAAATAAAAAAATTATATTTTATATATAACAATAAATGGGTCCTTTCAAAAATATTTTTTTAATTCACTTATTTAACACTTTGCTTTACAATCTCGTAACTAAAGTTACTCCTTTTCAGAGGAGTGTTGATTAATCTTATTTAATTTTCCTAACTAATAAATATTGTTCGGATTAGTGCCCAAAATACCTTTTATTAAAAGTATTATTGCTTAAGCCCTTCAATGTAGAGAGTTTACGATGCTATAAAAATAAAATCCATATTAAAAAAAGAAATGCCTTATTAATCTTTTATGTGATAATATTTTATTTAATTAGTAAATTGAAATTGGTATTGCTTAATTTCCACAAATTATTTAGAACACGCTTAAAAGAACATTACAGTCTTCTGACCAAATTTAATATTTATGTTCCGAGGCAAAAAGAAAAAAATCCCCGAATATTTTCATGATTTCACAAAATACAAATAACTGAACTCAATTATTACATTTTTCTATTTGCACATTCACTCAATTTGGAAAATTTTAATACGTGATACGATTAATAATTAACAAAACATTTAAGAGTAGAAACCACAAGTGATGTACTGCCGAAAAATTTAAAATGCTTCCATTTATTGTAAGGGATCTCGTGAGCATTGGATATTTTACATGTTACAGATTCATGAATAATAAATATATACATTATTATTTGCCAAATATTTGAATATCAAATCAATTCAATGTGTAATTACTTTCCATTACCTTATAAACTGTCAAAAATAGTGTATAAATTACTAAGAATATCCCCTTTTTTACTTTGAATTAAATTAATACAATTAAGTCGCTTGTGATTCATCAAAAAGACAAATTTCATCGATTAATCTCTGAAAACCCAATCGATTACTCTATTTTTTCTTATTTAATAATTTTTTTATC